>NW_028270156.1:115621460-115940032 GCF_037043375.1 Chiloscyllium plagiosum
TCACGCGATGTGTTTATGTTTGGATGTTGCTGAGAAATTGTCTTGTCTCACTGAGAGGGGAAAGGCTGGGATCTTGCTGTGCTATCTCCCTGTGAAAGATTTTCCTGCTCAGCCTTCCTACTAATGCTGCCTCTTTCCTCCCAAAGGGATCTTCCTGGCCACTTGAGGATTTGAAAAGTGTGTGTTTGGGAGCAGGAAACCTTCAAACAAGAGCTTCCTCCAGAGGGGGAATGCAGGCCTGAGACCTGTTTGACAGGCTGCGGCCTGTTGGGCCCAGGTGAGTTTTGTCTTTGTATTACCCAGAGGTTTAATCTCCTCTCTCTGGGGAGTGGGCTGACTTCCACCGGGACCTCTGGTTAACCGGGTCCTGTCGGATTGCGGCCTTGTCGTTTTTGAACATGTTTGAAGCCTGGGGCTAAGGAAACTGCGGCCTTGGGATTTGACACAAATACGTCATGAGAGAGAGAGAGAATAAGTGGGTGCGTGAGAGAATGAATGCGTGTGTGCGTGAGAGAGGGAATGTGTGTGTCAGAGAGAGAATGGGTTCGCGTGTGCGAGAGGGAGAGAATGCAGGAGACACAGAAAGCGTGTGAGAGAGAGAGAATGTATGTGAGAGAGAATGCGTGTGTGCGTGAGAGAGAGAATGAGTGTGTGCGTGAGAGAAAGAATGCGTGTGTGCGTGGGAGAGGGAATGTGTGTGTCAGAGAGAGAATGGGTGTGCGTGTGCGAGACAGAGAGAATACGTGAGACACAGAGTGCGTGTGAGAGAGAGAGAGAGAATGTGTGTGTGAGAGAGAGAATGCGTTTGTGCGTGAGAGAGAGAATGAGTGGTTGCTGAGAGAGTGAAAGCATGAGAATGAGAGAGAATGCGTGTGTGAGAGAGAGACTGTGCATGTGCATGAGAGAGAGAATGTGTGTGAGAGAGAGATAATGCGTGTGTGAGTTAGCGAGAATGCGTGTGTGCATGAGAGAGAGAATGCATGTGTGCGGGTGAGAGAATCAATATGTGCAAGATCGAGAATGTGTATGTGAGTGAGAGAGGGAATGCGTGTGTGCGAGAGAGAGAGAATGCATGTGTACATGAGGGAGAGAATGCGTTTGTACGTGAGAGAGAGAATCAGTGTGTGCATGAGAGAGAGAATGTGTGTGCGGGAGGGAAAATGTGTGCATGAGAGAGAGAGAGAATAAGTGTGTGCGTGAGAGAAGGAATGCGTGTGTGCGTGAGAGAGGGAATGTGTGCGTAAGAGAGAGAATGGGTACACATGTGCGAGAGAAAGAAAATGCGTCAGACGCAGAGTGAGTGTGAGAGATAGAATTCTTGAGAGAGGGAGAGAATGCGTGTGTGCGTGAGAGAAAGAATGAGTGGGTGCTTGAGAGAGAATGCGTGAGAATGAGAGAGAATGCGTGTGTGAGAGAGAGACTGTGCGTGTGTGAGAGAGAGAGAGAATGCGTGTGTGCATGAGACAGAGAATGCGTGTGTGCGTGAGAGAGAGAATGTATGTGTGCATGAGAGAGAGAATGTGTGTGTGCGGGAGAGAGAATGTGTGCATGAGAGAGAGAGTAAGTGTGTGCGTGAAAGAACGAATGCGTGTGTGCGTGAGGGAGGGAATGTGTGTGTCAGAGAGAGAGAATGTGTGCGCGTGTGCGAGAGAGAGAGAATACGTGAGACACAGAGTGCGTGTGAGAGAGAGAGAGAGAATGTGTGAGAGAGAGAATGCCTTTGTGCGTGCGAGAGAATGAGTGGTTGCTGAGAGAGAGAATGCATGAGAATGAGAGAGAATGCGTGTGTGAGAGAGAGACTGTGCGTGTGCATGAGAGAGAGAATGCGTGTGTGCGTGAGGGAGGGAATGCGTGTGACGGTGAGAGAGAAAATGCATGTGTGCGGGTGAGAGAATCAATGTCTGCAAGATCAAGAATGTGTGTGCGTGAGAGAGGGAATGCGTGTGTGCGCGAGAGTGAGAATGCATGTGTACATGAGGGAGAGAATGTATGCATGCGTGAGATAGAGAATGAGTGTTTGCGGGAGAGAGGATGCATGCATGAGAGAGAGAGAATAAGTGTGTGCGTGAGAGAAGGAATGCGTGTGTGCGTGAGAGAGGGAATGTGTGTGTAAGAGAGAGAATGGGTGCGCATGTGCGAGAGAGAGAAAATGCGTGAGACACAGAGTGAGTGTGAGGGAGAGAATGCTTGAGAGAGGGAGAGAATGCGTGTGTGCGTGAGAGAAAGAATGAGTGGGTGCTTCAGAGAGAGAAAGCGTGAGAATGAGAGAGAACGCGTGTGTGACAGAGAGACTGTGCGTGTCTGAGTGAGAGAGAATGCGTGTGTGCGAGAGAGCGAGAATGCATGTGTGCGTGAGGGAGAGAATGCGTGTGTGCATGAGAGAGAGAATGTGTGCGTGCGTGAGAGAGAGAGTTCATGTATGCATGAGAGAGAGAATGTGCGTGTGTCGGAGAGAGAATGTGTACATGAGAGAGAGAGAATAAGTGTGTGCGATGGTGAAAGAATGCGTGTGTGCGTGAGAGAGGGAATGTGTGTGTCAGAGAGAGAGAATGGGTGCGCGTGTGCGAGAGAGAGAGAATACGTGAGACACAGAATGCGTGTGCGAGAGAGAGAGAGAATGTGTGAGAGAGAGAATGCCTTTGTGCCTGAGAGAGAGAATGAGTGGTTGCTGAGATAGAGAATGCGTGAGAATGAGAGAGAATGAGTGTGTGAGAGAGAGCCTGTGCGTGTGCATGAGAGAGAGAATGTGTGTGAGAGAGAGATAATGCGTGTGTGAGTGAGAGAGAATGCGTGTGTGCAGGAGAGAGAGAATCCGTGTGTCCGTGAGGGAGGGAATGCGTGTGAGCGTGAGAGAGAAAATGCATGTGTGCATGAGAGAGAGAATGTGTGTGCGAGAGAGAGAATGCATGTATGAGAGAGAGAGATTAAGTGTGTGCGTGAGAGAAGGAATGCGTGTGTGCGTGAGAGAGGGAATGTGTGTGTAAGAGAGAGAATGGGTGCGAGATCGAGAATGTGTGTGTGCGTGAGAGAGGGAATGCGTGTGTGCGCGGAGAGAGAATGCATGTGTACATGAGGGAGAGAATGTGTTTGTGCGTGAGAGAGAGAATGAGTGTTTGCGGGAGAGAGGATGCATGCATGAGAGAGTGAATAAGTGTGTGCATGAGAGAAGGAATGCGTGTGTGCGTGAGAGAGGGAATGTGTGTGTAAGAGAGAGAATGGGTGCACATGTGCGAGAGAGAGAAAATGCGTGAGACACAGAGTGAGTGTGAGAGAGAGAATGCTTGAGAGAGGGAGAGAATGCCTGTGTGCGTGAGAGAGAGAACGGGTGGGTGCTTCAGAGAGAAAATGCGTGAGAATGAGAGAGAATGCGTGTGTGAGAGAGAGACTGTCCGTGTGTGAGGAAAGAGAATGCTTGTGTGCATGAGAGAGAGAATGCGAGTGTGCGAGAGAGAGAGAATGCGTGTGTGCGTGAGGGAGAGAATACGTTTGTGCATGAGAGAGAGAATGTGTGCGTGCGTGAGAGAGAGAATTCATGCATGCATGAGAGAGAGAATGTGTGTGTGTCGGAGAGAGATTGTGTGCATGAGAGAGAGAGAACAAGTGTGTGCGTTGGTGAAAGAATGCGTGTGTGCGTGAGAGAGGGAATGTGTGTGTCAGAGAGAGAGAATGGGTGCGCGTGTGCGAGAGAGAGAGAATACGTGAGACACAGAGTGCGTGTGAGAGAGAGAGAGAGAATGTGTGAGAGAGAGAATGCCTGTGTGCGTGAGAGAGAGAATGAGTGGTTGCTTCAGAGAGAAAAAGCGTGAGAATGCGTGTGTGAGAGAGAGACTGTGCGTGTGTGAGAGAGAGAGAATGTGTGTGTGCATGAGAGAGGGAATGCGAGTGTGCGAGAGAGAGAGAATGCGTGTGTGCGTGAGGGAGAGAATGCGTGTGTGCATGAGAGAGAGAATGTATACGTGAGTGAGAGAGAGAATGTATGCGTGCGTGAGAGAGAGAATGTGTGTGTGTCGGAGAGAGAATGTGTGCATGAGAGAGAGAGAATAAGTGTGTGCATTGGTGAAAGAATGCGTGTGTGCGTGAGAGAGGGAATGTGTGTGTCAGAGAGAGAATGGGTGCGCGTGTGCGAGAGAGAGAGAATACGTGAGACACAGAGTGCGTGTGAGAGAGAGAGAATGTGTGTGTGAGAGAGAATGTGTTTGTGCGTGAGAGAGAGAATGAGTGGTTGCTGAGAGAGAGAATGCATGAGAATGAGATAGAATGCGTGTGAGAGAGAGAGAGACTGTGCGTGTGCATGAGAGAGAGAATGTGTGGATGAGAGAGATAATCCGTGTGTGAGCGAGAGAGAATGCGTGTGTGCATGAGAGAGAGAGAATGCGTGTGTGCGTGAGGGAGGGAATGCGTGTGTGCGTGAGAGAGAGAATGCGTGTGTGCGTGAGAGAGAGAATGCATGTGTACATGAGGGAGAGAATGCGTTTGTGCGTGAGAGAGAGAATGAGTGTGTGCATGAGAGAGAGAATGTGTGTGCGGGTGAGAGAATACATGTGTGCGAGATGGAGAATGTGTGTGTGCGTGAGAGAGGGAATGCGTTTGTGCGTGAGAGAGAGAATGAGTGTGTGCATGAGAGAGAGAATGTGTGTGCGGGAGAGAGAATGCATGTATGAGAGAGAGAGATTAAGTGTGTGCGTGAGAGAAGGAATGCGTGTGTGCGTGAGAGAGGGAATGTGTGTGTAAGAGAGAGAATGGGTGCGCTTGTGCAAGAGAGAGAAAATGCGTGAGACACAGAGTGAATGTGAGAGAGAGAATGCTTGAGAGAGGGAGAGAATGCGTGTGTGCGTGAGAGAGAGAATGAGTGGGTGCTTGAGAGAGAGAATGCGTGAGAATGAGAGAGAATGCGTGTGTGAGATGGAGACTGTGCGTGTGTGAGTGATAGAGAATGCGTGTGTGCATGAGAGAGAGAATGCATGTGTGCGAGAGAGAGAGAATGTGTTTGTGCGTGAGGGAGAGAATCGGTGTGCATGAGAGAGAGAATGCATGTGTGCATGAGAGACAGACTGTGTGTGTGCAGGAGAGAGAATGTGTACATGAGAGAGAGAGAGAATAAGTGTGTGCATGAGAGAAAGAATGCTTGTGTGCGTGAGAGAGGGAATGTGTGTGTTAGAGAGAGAATGGGTACGCATGTGCGAGAGAGAGAGAATATGTGAGAGACAGAATGCGTGAGAGAGAGAGAGAATGTGTGTGAGAGAGACAATGTGTGTGTGCGTGAGAGAGAGAATGCGTGTGAGCATGAGAGAGAATGTGTAAATGCGAGAGAGAGAGCACGTGTGTGTGAGAGAGAGACAGCGTATATTCATCAGAGAGAGAATGTGTGAGTGCGACTGAGAGAATGCATGTGTGCATGAGAGAGAGAATGTGTGTGTGCGCGAGCGAGAGAATGCATGTGTGAGAGAGATAATGCCTGTGTGCACGAGAGGGAGAATGCGTGTGCGCGAGAGAGAGAATGTGTGAGAGAAAAAATTAAAAAGTGCATGAGAGAGAGAATGAGTGTGTGCGTGAGAGAGTGAATGAGTTTGTGTGAGAGAGAAAATGCGTGTGAGAGAGCGAATGCGTGAGTGCGAGAGACAGAGAATGCATGTGTAAATGAGAGAGAGAATGTGTGCGTGCGTGAGAGAGGGAATGCGTGTGAGAGAGAGAATACATGCGCGAGAAAGAGAGAGAGAATGCGTGTGGGTGAGAGAGAGAGAATGCGTGTGAGAGAGAGTGAGAATGTGTGTGTGTGAGAGAGTGAATTCATGTGTGCGAGAGAGAGAATGCGTGTGAGAGAGGGAGGGTGCATGCATGTGTGAGAGAGAGCATGCGTGAGAGAGAGAGAGAATCTGTGAGTGCCAGAGAGAGAGAGAATGCGTGTGTGAGAGAGAGAAAAAGTGTGTGAGAGAGAGGATGCATGTCTGTGAGAGAGGGAATGTGTGTGTGCGTGAGATAGAGAATGAGTGTGTACGTGAGAGAGAATGCAGATGTCTGAGAGAAAGAGTGTGTGTGTGCGTGAGAGAGTGAATGCGTGTGAGAGAGAATTCGTGTGTGCGTGAGAGAGAATGCGTGTGTACATGAGAGAGAGAGTGCGTGGGTGCGAGAGAGAGAGAATGTGTACGTGCGTGAGAGAGAGAATGCATGTGTGCGAGAGAGAGAGAATGCGTGTGTGCGTGAGAGAGAGAATGTGTGCGTAAGAGAGCCAATGCGTGAGTGTGTGAGAGAGAATGCGTGTGCACATGAGAGAGAATGCATGTGTGCATGAGACAGAATAAGTGTGTGTGAGAGAGAGAGAATGCGTGTGTGCGTGAAAGAGAGAATGCGTGTGTGCATGTTAGAGAGAATGTGTGTGTGCATGAGAGAGAGGATGCATGTGTGCAGGCGAGAGAATGCGTGCATTAGAGAGGGCGAGAGAATAAGTGTGTGTGTGAGAGAAAGAATGTGTGTTAGGGAGAGAATGGGTGCGTATGCACGAGAGAAAGAGAGAATGCGTGGGGGACAGAATGCGTGTGAGAGAGAGAGAGATGAATCGGTGCTTGAGAGAGAGAATGCATGAGAATGAGAGAGAATGCGTGTGCGAGAGAAATAGTGCGTGAGTGTGTGAGAGAGAATGCGTGTGAGAGAGAAATAATGCGTTTGTGTGAGAGAGAATGCGTGTGTGCATGAGAGAGAATGCGTGTGTGCGTGAGAGAGAATGCGACTGCGCGAGAGAGAGAATGCTGAGTGCGTGAGACAGAGAATGCGTGTTTGCGAGATAGAAAATGTGTGTGCACGAGAGAGAGAATGCTTGTGTCCGTGAGAGAGAGATGAATATGTGCGAGAGAGAAAATGCATGTGTACGAGAGAGAGAATGTGTGTGTCCGTGAGAGAGAGAATGTGTGAGTGCGTGTTCGAGAATGCATGTGTGCATGAGAGAAATAATGTGTGTGTGCATGAGAGAGAGAATGCATGTGTGCGAGAGAGAGAGAATGCGTGTGTGCATGAGAGAGTGAATGAGTTTGTGTGAGAGAGAGAAAACGTTCGAGAGAGAGAATGCGTGAGTGCGAGAGAGAGAGAATGCATGTGGGCGAGAGAGAGAGAATGTGTGTGAAAGAGAGAGATTGCATGTGTGCATGACAGATAGAATGGGAGTGTGAGAAAGAGAGAATGCGTGTGAGAAAGAGAGAATACATGTGCATGAGAGAGAGAATGTCTGTGCGAGAGAGAGAATGCGTGTGAGAGAGGGAGAATGCGTGCATGCGTGAGAGAGAGAACGCGTGCGAGAGAGACAGAATGTGTGAGTGCGAGAGAGAGAATATATGTGTGTGTGTGAGAGAGAAAAAGTGTGTGAGAGAGAGAATGCATGTGTGTGTGAGAGAGAATGCGTGTGTGCGCGAGAGAGAGAATGAGTGTGTACGTGAGAAAGAATGCACGTGTCTGAGATAAAGAATGTGTGTGTGTGATAGAGACAGAATGCCTGTGAGAGAGAGAGATAATACGCGCGTGAGAGAGAGGGGAAATGCATGTGTGCCTGAGAGATAGAATGCGTGTGTGCGAGAGAGAGAGAATGCGTGTGTGTGTGAGAGAGAGAGAAGGTGTGTGCGTAAGAGCGAGAATGCGTGAGTGCGAGATAGAGAATGCCTGTGTGCATGAGAGAGATTGAGTGTGTGTGTGAGAGAGAGAGAGTGTGTGTGTGTGAGAGAGAAAGCGTGTGAGAGAGAGAGAATGCGTGTGTGCGTGAGACAGAGAGCGTGCGTGTGAGGGAGAGAGAATACGTGTGTGCATCAGAGAGAGAACGCGGGTGTGTGTGAGAGAGAAAATGTATGTGAGAGAGAGAATGCGTGTGTACGTGAGTGACAGAATGCGTGTGAGACAGAGAGATAATGAGCATGTGAGAGAGAGGGAGACTGCATGTGTGCGTGAGAGAGAGAATGCGTTTGTGCGTGAGAGAGTGAGAATGCGTGTCTGTGAGAGAGAGAATGAGTGTGTGTCAAGAGAGAGAGAATGCGTGTGAGCGTGAGAGAATGAATGCGCATGTGTGAGAGAGAGAATGCGTGTGGGCTTGAAAGAGAGAATGCATGTGTGAGAGAGAATGTGTGTGAGCGTGAGAGAGGGAGAATGCGTGTGTGCATGAGAGACAGAAAGCGTATGTGTGAGAGAGAGAGAATGCATGTGTGTGTGAGAGAGAATGCGTGTGTGCGCGAGAGAGAGAATGAGTGTGTACGTGAGAAAGAATGCACGTGTCTGAGATAAAGAATGTGTGTGTGTGATAGAGACAGAATGCCTGTGAGAGAGAGAGATAATACGCGCGTGAGAGAGAGGGGAAATGCATGTGTGCCTGAGAGATAGAATGCGTGTGTGCGAGAGAGAGAGAATTCGTGTGTGTGTGAGAGAGAGAGAAGTGTGTGCGTAAGAGCGAGAATGCGTGAGTGCGAGATAGAGAATGCGTGTGTGCATGAGAGAGAGTGAGTGTGTGTGTGTGAGAGAGAAAGCGTGTGTGAGAGAGAGAATGCGTGCGTGCGTGAGACAGAGAGCGTGCGTGTGAGGGAGAGAGAATACGTGTGTGCATCAGAGAGAGAATGTGGGTGTGTGTGAGAGAGAAAATGTATGTGAGAGAGAGAATGCGTGTGTGCGTGAGTGACAGAATGCGTGTGAGACAGAGAGATAATAAGCATGTAAGAGAGAGGGAGACTGCATGTGTGCGTGAGAGAGAGAATGCGTTTGTGCGTGAGAGAGTGAGAATGCGTGTCTGTGAGAGAGAGAATGAGTGTGTGTCAAGAGAGAGAGAATGCGTGTGAGCGTGAGAGAATGAATGCGCATGTGTGAGAGAGAGAATGCGTGTGGGCTTGAAAGAGAGAATGCATGTGTGAGAGAGAATGTGTGTGAGCGTGAGAGAGGGAGAATGCATGTGTGCATGAGAGACAGAAAGCGTATGTGAGAGAGAGAGAGAATGCATGTGTGTGCGAGAAAGAATGTGTGTGTGCGTGAGAGAGAGAGAATGTGTGTATGCATGAGAGAGAATGAGTGTGTGTGAGAGAGACAATGCGTGTGAGAGAGAATGCATGAGTGCGAGATACAGAATTCGTGTGTGCATGAGAGAGAGAATGCTTGCACATGTGAGACAGAATGTTTGCAAGAGAGAGAGAGAATGCATGTGTGTGTGAGAGAGAATGCGTGTGTGCGTGAGAGAGAGAATGCATGTGTGTGAAAGAGAGAATGTGTGTGAGAGAAAGAAGACGTGTGCTCAAGAGGGAATATGCGTGTGTGCAAGCGAGAAGGCATCAGTGCATGAGAGTGAATGCGTGAGTGCGTGAGAGAAAGAATGCGTGTGAGCGAGAGAGACATAATACATGTGTGCGACAGAGAGAATGCATGTGTGCAAGAGAGAGAATGCATGTGTGCATGAGGGAGAGAATGCGTGTGAGAGAGAGAATGCATGAGTGTGTGAGAGAGAGAGAGAGAATGCGTGTGTGTGTGAGAGAGAGAATGCGTGTGTGTGAGAGAGAATGCGTGAGTGCGAGAGAGAGAATGTGTTTGCATGAGATAGAATGCGCATGTGCGAGAGAGAGAATGCGTGTGTGTGTGAGAGAGAACGCTTGAGTGTGAGAGGGACAATGTGTGTGTGAGAGAGAAAAAGCGTGTGTGCATGAGAGAGTGTGTGTGTGAGAGAGAGAGAATGAGTAAGTGAGAGAGAGAGAATGCGTGTGTGAGAGAGAGAGAATGCGTGTGTGAGAGAGGGAGAATGCGCGTGAGAGAGAAAGAATGCGTGTGTGCGTGAGAGAGAATGCGTGTGCGCGAGAAAGAGAGAATGCGTGCATGCATGAAAGAGAAAATGCGTGTGTGTGTGAGAGAGAGAGAATGCATTTGTGTGAGAGAGAAGGCGTGTATGCGTGAGAGAGAGAATGCGTGCGTGAGAGAGAGCGTGTGTGCGAGAGAGAATGCATGTGAGAGAGAGAATGTGTGTGTGTGTGAGAGAGGGAATGCCTGTCTGTGTGAGAGAGAAAATGAGTGTGTGCGTGAGGGAGAATGAGTGTGTGTGTTAGAGAATGCGTACGTCCGAGAGAGAATGAGTGTGTGTGAGAGAGAATAAGTGTGTGCGTGAGAGAATGAGTGTGTGTGTGTGAGAATGAGTGTGTTCATGAGAGAGAGAGAATGCATGATTGAGAGAGAGAGAGAATACATGTGTGTGAGAGAGAGAATGCGTGTGGGTGAGAGAGAGAGTTTACGTGTGGGTGAGAGAGAGAGAATACGTTTGTGCGAGAGAGAGAATGCATGTGTGCATGAGAGAGAGAGTGCGTGTGTGCGAGAGAGAAATAATACATTTGTGTGAGAGAGAGAATGTGTGCGTGAGAGAATCAGTGTGTGTGCAAGAGAATGAGTGTGTGCCTGAGAGAGAGAATGCGTGATTGAGAGAGAGAGAATGCATGTATGTGTGTGTGAGAGAGAATGCGTGTGTGCAAGAGAGCGAGAGCAAAAGACTGAGTGTGTGTGCATGTAAGAGAAAGAGAGTGCATGTGTGCGAGAGTATGTGTGGGTGCAAGAACGAATGAGTGTGAGTGTGTACGAGAAAGAGAGTGAATGTGTGCGTGAGAGAGAATGTGTGCATGCGAGAGAGAGAGAGAACGCATGTGTGCGTGAGAGAGAGAATGAGTGTGTGCATGAGAGAGAATGCGTGAGAAACAGAGAGAATGCGTGTGCTAGACAGAGAGAATGTGTGTGTGCGTGCGAGAGAATGTCTGCATGTGAGATGAAGAAATTGTGTCCATAATTTCTGTGTGAGTGTGCCTGAGAGACAGACAGAGAGAGAGAGAAAGAGAGAGAGAGAGAGAGAGAGAGAAAGAAAGACACATAGAGAGAGATTGTGTGTGCGAGAGAGAAAGAGTGTGAGAGAGGAGGGGAAGACGGCATGAGCCTGTGTGAGAGAAATACCGATTGTGCGTGTGAGAAAAAAACTGTTTTTGTGTGACAGGATAGTGTGTTAGAGTGTGTGAAAGAGACATTGCAAGTGTGTGTGAGAGAGACAGAGTTTTGGAGAGTGAGAGAGTGAGCGTGTGAAAGTGAGAATATATGAGATGGTGAATGGGAGTCTGTGGGTGTGCGTGTGTCAGAAATTGTGTATGAGTGTGTGTGTAAGAGTGTGTGTATCTGAGAGAGTATGTGAAAGCGAGAGTGTATGTGAGAGAGAGTGTCGAGAGAGAGAATGAGTGAGTGAAAATGTGTGTATGTGAGTGAAACAGAGAGTGTGTGTGCATGTTTGTGTGAGTGTGTGAGAGAGATTGTGATAGTGCGTGTGAAAATGTTTGAGTGTTCATTTGTGAGTGACTGTGTGTGTAAGTGTGTGCATGTCAGGGTGGATGTCTGCAAGTGTGTGAAAGGGCATGTGTGTGAGGGACTGAATATGTTGGGTGAGGGAGTGTGTGTGTACACGTGTGAGAGAGTGAGTGAATGAGAGTGAGGGACAGTGTATGATTCGTGTGTCGTTTCTGGGACAGGGACAGAAAAACGTGGTTTATACACAGTTACATTATGGAGGGACAACATTGACACGGAAACTGGGCACTCAGATGGAAACACACGCACACACACACACACACACACACACACAGCGGCATGGTCTCACTTTCTCTCTCACACACACATGATCTCACTCTCTCACACACAGAGGGATGGTCTCACTCTCTCACAAACACAAACACACGGTCTCACTCTCTCTCTCTCTCACACAGGCATGGTCTCACTCTCTCTCTCATACACACACATGCATGGTCTCACACACACAGAAAGGCATGGTCTCACTCACACACACACACAGAGGCATGGTCTCACTCTCACACACAGAGGCATGGACTCACTCTCACACACACAGACGGAGGGCATCACTGTCTCTCACACATACACACAGGCATGGTATCACTCACACACAAACACAGGCATGGTCTCACTCTCACTCACACACACACAAAGGCATGGTCTCACTCTCTCTCACACACACGGAGGTATGGTTTCACTCTCTCCATTTCACACACACAGAGGCATGGTCTCACTATCTCATGCACACACACAGAGGCATGGTCTCACTCTCTCACACACAGGCATGGTCTCACTCTCTCTCACACACACAGAGGCATCGTCTCACTCTCTCTCTCACACATACACAGAGGCACGGTCTCACTAATTCTCTCACACACAGAGAGGCATGGTCTCACTATCTCGCTCACACACAGGGGCATGGTCTCACTATCTCTCACACACACACAACGGCATGGTCTCACCATCTCACAAACACACAGAGAGACATGGTCTCACTATCTCTCTCTCACACACAGAGACATGGTCTCACTATCTCACACACACACAGAGACATGGTCTCACTATGTCACACACACACAGGCATTTCTCACTATCTCACACACACACAGAGGCATGGTCTCACTATCTCATTCACTGAGACATTTCTGTGATGATACTTAAGCTCAGACCCTCACTGACTCTCGCCCAGACTAAATCTGTTACCAGTGCCCATGTTGCGTGTTGGGGTGTGTCTGTGTGGGTGTCGGTGTGTGTGTGTCGGTATATGTGTGTATGTTTCGGTGTGTGTACATGTCGGCGTGTGTGTGTGTCTGTGTGTGTATGTATGTATGTGTGTGTGTGTGTCTCTGTGTGTGTGTGCATGTGTGTCTCTGGGTCTGTCTCTGTGTGCGTGTCTCTGTTTGTGTGTCTCTGTGTGTGTCTGTGTGGGGGGGGGTGAAGGCAGGGGAGCAGAGAGGGTGAAATGTGGGTGTTGAGGGGCAGGCACGTGATTTATGATTTAAATTCCCAAACCCTGCCAATATTTTTGGGAAAGGGAAAGGAAATAAAGGACTGAAAATCAAGATAGAAATGGCTGGATGTAGAGCAGGGCAGGGAGAGACAGACAGAGACAGGCAGACAGAGAGAGAGAAGAGACACACAATCCACGGACAGAAAGAGGGAGACAGAGAGAGAGACAGAGACAGAGAGACAGAAGAGACAGACACAGGGACAGAGAAAGAAGACAGAGAGAGAGAGACAGAGTGGGACACACAGGGAAAGAGAGAAAGAGAGAGAGAGACGCATACAGACAGGGACAGAGAGACAGACAGAGAGAGAGAGGCAGAGATAGAGACAGAGAGAGACAGAGAGTTGGACACACAGGGACAGAGAGAAGCGAGAGACACACACAGAGAGACACACACACACACATAGGCACAGAGAGAAAGAGACAGAGAGAGACAGAGACAGAGAGAAAGAGAGTGACAGAGAGAGACACACACAGAGACAGACAGACAGGGACAGAGACAGAGATTAATTATGGGAATCACACATACAGCAGGAAAATCCCAAGAAAGCCTCAGCAAATATCCTCCTCTCCATTCCCAGCCCTGTGTGTGTGTGTGTCTCAGGAAGCCTACCTACAGTCAGGCTCTGAAACGCTAGTGTGGGAGTAATCTTTAATATTTTTAAACTGCACTGACACAACTAATAAGGCTTCAATAAAAAAAGAGAGTTGTAGCAACTGGGAAATATGACACTTTTTTGCCCCAGAATTAACATCTCAATGGGCAGCAAGATCCCACAAGGCTCCTGTCCTGGGAATTAACATGTCAATCAGACAGAGCCCTCCCCAGACGATGCAACGTGTCAAAGGGGCAGGGGTGGGGTCCACTCACCCCTCACCCAGAATAAATGTGCGCAAGGAATTGGTCAACTACATTCTGAAACCCTGTTCTCTCTCTGTATGGAGGGTGAGCAGCACTCCCTGTCTGGTTGTGACTGTGTGTGTGTGTGTGTGCTTAATAATGTTTCTCGCCTCTGGTTAATTGCTTTCTTATGACTTGTTTGTACTTTGATGTTGCTGTAATGTTATGAAATGCATTGAGGATGGAGGAAGAGAGTAGTGGGATTGTGTTTAAACTGGGATCGTGCTGTGTAATTTTTCATCACACTGCTCTCGCTCTCCCGACCCCCCACCAACTCATCGCTTCTCTCTTTTACCCTGAGGAACTTTTGTTGGGAAAGCAGGAAAGTGAAGATCCAAAATGCCTGGGGGCCAGGACAACAACAACCTCCAGAGGGGGAGCACAGGCCTGAGGCCTGTTGGCCAGGCTGCAGCCCATGGAGCGCAGCTGAGTGGGTGTCTGTTTATTCCCCAAAGGTTACATCTCCTCTCGGGGTGGGGGTTGGATGTGGGAGCCTGGTTTTTCGGGGCCTCTGGTTAACTGGGTCCTGTCAGATCATGGCCTTGTCGATTTTAAAATGGGTTTGAAGCCTGGGGTTAATGTAACCTGAGCATTGTTGACACAAACAGGTTAAACCCCCAGGATCTGGGAGACGGGACTCCCTCGGGAGGGATCTCTAACCCAAAATATCTTACCCTCTGGAAAGAATCGTCACACTATCAGAGGAAAGTGGGTGATAAAGAGGGCAAGATGATCGAATTTGACATGGAGAGAAAGAGAGCGAGAGAAAGAAATGAAACATGGTGAGAGCAAGAGAAACAGGAGAGAGAGGGGGGGCCGTGTGAGATTGTGAAATAGCTGCAATGTTTGACTCTGGGGTGACTGGAAATAATTAAACTGGAAATAAAAATGATCAGATTATTGAGCTTCTGCAGCACTGTCACTTTTGGGATCTTCCTATGCGTCAATTACCGTAATGCCATCGTTGCAGGCAGTGAGTGGTTTAATCAGCTAACCCGTCATTACAAACTTTTCAACATGAAAACTCAACCCATCACGCGATGTGTTTATGTTTGGATGTTGCTGAGAAATTGTCTTGTCTCACTGAGAGGGGAAAGGCTGGGATCTTGCTGTGCTATCTCCCTGTGAAAGATTTTCCTGCTCAGCCTTCCTACTAATGCTGCCTCTTTCCTCCCAAAGGGATCTTCCTGGCCACTTGAGGATTTGAAAAGTGTGTGTTTGGGAGCAGGAAACCTTCAAACAAGAGCTTCCTCCAGAGGGGGAATGCAGGCCTGAGACCTGTTTGACAGGCTGCAGCCTGTTGGGCCCAGGTGAGTTTTGTCTTTGTATTACCCAGAGGTTTAATCTCCTCTCTTTGGGGAGGGGGCTGACTTCCACCGGGACCTCTGGTTAACCGGGTCCTGTCGGATTGCGGCCTTGTCGTTTTTGAACAGGTTTGAAGCCTGGGGCTAAGGAAACTGCGGCCTTGAGATTTGACACAAATACGTCAACCCTTAACCAGCATCACCCACGATGTGTGTGTGGTTAGATTGCTGCTTGTGGGATCTTGCTGTGCGTCCGTGTTTATTAATGTTTCTAGCCTCTGGTCAACTGTGTATTTCAATGTCGCTGTGATGGTCAGCAATTCATTAATTCTGCAATAATTAAACTGAACCAGTGTCACTGGGTCACGTAGGAGATTGGGGAAGGCAGAGAGCTGTAGACTCTTGCTGTGCTTTTGGTGCCACTGTTGTATTTCATTTTAAATTGATTTGTTTTTTTTTCTCAGTGTGTTTCCCCATCCCCCGCTCCCTCTAACCCTGGGGGTGAGGAGGAGATTGGATCCAGGAGCTGAAACTCGGGATGATGCAGTGACAAAGAGAATTAAATCACTTCTGCCGCGAGGAATCATCAGACACACAGAGAGAGAATAATCAGAAACTGCCCTGTCTCCTTGTCGTTCGTTTACACACACACTCATCCACAAGAGGGTGTGTTCTGGTCTGGACTGGGGGAGACAAAGAAGGAAAAAAGATGGAGGGGGAGCTGCTCCGCACTCTGATCCAGCATACGCCACTGCCTCCCTCTCTCAATCCAGCTCCAGGGACAGAGAGAGAGGTAGAGGGAGAATGGTGGTGTGAAGGGGGCGGGAGAGACATAGTGAGAGAGAGAGAGCGGAAATAGTGAAAGAGAATGCTGACAGTCCCAGTAGAAGATTCATTGGTTTAAAATGGATTTGAGGCCTGGGGTAAAAGGAACCGGGGCCTTGGGATTGTGACACAAGCAGGTTACACCCCCAGGGTCTGGGAGGAAGGACTCCCCGAGGAGGGAATTAATACCTTAACATAAGAAACTCTCTCCAAGCCCCATTCTAATGTCAGAGTCATGTACATAGGCCAGGGGGATAAGATGTGAAAAGTCTGAGAGATAGGGCGAAAGATCTTCGATATGGAGATAGCGAGAGAGGGGGGAAACAGAGGAAGAGATTTCGGAGATAGAGGGAGAGGGGAGGAACAGAGACATCTCGGAGATGGAGAGAGTAAGGGGGAACAGAGAGAGGGAGGGAAGAGAGATCAGAGATGGAGACAGTAAGGGGGGAACTGAGAGAGAGAAAACAGAGAGAGATCTTAGATAGAGAGAGCACAAGACGGGGATCAGAGAGTGCGGGGCACAGAGAAGGAAGGGGGAAATATTTGGAATTTGTACAACAGGTGGATTGCTCCCTCTTGTCCAGGAGACAGAATCAAACCCTTAACCAGCATCAGGGACACAGACGATCTGTCTGTGGTTACACTGCTGCTAGTGGGAGATTGCTGTGTGTGTTTAAAGCAAGCATCTGGTTAAAAGCTCGATCATGATTTTTATATTTCGATGGTGGAGATGCTGGTGTTGGCCTGGGACAACACCAGGTTATAGTGTAACAGGATTCTCCGAAAGCTAGTGTTTCCAGAGAAACCTGTTAGGACTATAATCTGGGCTTGTGTGATGTTTAACGTTATTTCTCGACATATATAGACACAGAGGGAGGGAGGGGAGGAGGGGAATATCTGTTTTTTTGGGGGGGGGGTTATGTGAGGGTCCTGTTGTATTTGGATGGAGAAAGAACACTGCATTAAAAGATATCCTCTTTTTAATCTATCATTCAATCCCAATGCTGGGGGGGAAGTCGAGGGGGGAGTCGAGAGCGCAGAAAGTCGAGGCGGGAAAGTCGAGGGGGGAAAGTCTGGGGGGAAAGTCGAGGGGGGAAAGTCGACGGGGGGTAGTCGAGGGGGTTAAATTCGAGGGGGGAATGTCGAGGGGGGAAATTCGAGGGGGGAGAAGTCGAGGGGGGAAGTCGAGGGGGGAAGTCGAGGGGGGAAGTCAAGGGGGTAAGTCGAGTGTGGGAAAGTCGAGGGGGGGAAGTCGAGGGGGGGGGGGAAAGCCGTGGGGGGAAAGTCGTGGGGGGTAGGGTTAGGGCGGGCCTGCCCACTGTGAAAACACCATCCCAAATTCCCAATTCCTTTTCCTCCGCCGCATCTGCTCCCAGGAGGACCAATTCCAATACCAAACAACACAGATTGCCTCCTTCTTCAAAGACCGCAATTTCCCCTCAGACGTGGTTGACGAAGCTATCCACCGCATCTCCTCCACTTCCCGCTCCTCTGCACTTGAACCCCACCCCTCCAATCGCCACAATGAAAGAACCCCACTGGTCCTCACCTACCACCCCACCAACCTCCAGATACATCGTATCATCCTTCATCATTTCCGCCACCTCCAAACAGACCCCACCACTAAGGATATATTTTCCTCCCCTCCCCTATCAGCGTTCCAGAAAGACCACTCCTTCAGCGACTCCCTCGTCAGGTCCACACCCCACACCAACCCAACCTCCACTCCCGGCACCTTCCCATGCAACCGCAAGAAATGCAAAACTTGCACCCACACCTTCCCCCCCACTTCCCTCCAAGGCCCCAAGGGATCCTTCCATATCCGTCACAAATTCACCTGCACCTCCACACACGTCATTTACTGCATCCGCTGCATCCGATGTGGCCTCCTCTATATTGGGGAGACAGGCCGCCTACATGCGGAACGTTTCAGTGAATACCTCTAGGGCACCAACCAATCCAACCGCCCCATGACTGAACACTTTAACTCCCCCTCCCACTCCGCCAAGGACATGCAGGTCCTTGGCCCCCTCTATCGCCAGATCCTGGCCACAGGACGCTTGGAGGAAGAGCGTCTCATCTTCCGCTTAGGAACCCTCCAACCACAAGGGATGAATGCTGATTTGTCCAGCTTTCTCATTTCCCCTCCCCCACCTTTTCTCAGTCCTAGCCCTCAGACTCAGCACCGCCTTCTTAACCTGCAATCTTCTTTCCGACCTATCCGCCCCCACCCCACTCCGGCCTATCACCCTCACCTTAACCTCCTTTCACCTCTCGCATTCCCAACGCCCCTCCCCCAAGTCCCTCCTCCCTACCTTTTATCTTAGCCTGCTTGGCACACCCTCCTCATTCTGGAAGAAGGGTTTATGCCCGGAACGTCGATTCTCCTGATCTATGGGGAGTTTACAATAGTCTGCCCTCTAGTGGGGTCAGAGCACATTGCTGTGAGTCTGCCTGACTGCTGCACGGGGAGTTTACAATAGTCTGCCCTCTGCTGGGGTCAGAGCACATTGCTGTGAGTCTGCCTGACTGCTCTTTGGGGAGTTTACAATAGTCTGCCCTCTAGTGGGGTCAGAGCACATTGCTGCAAGTCTGGCTTTTTGCTCCATGGGGGGTTTACAATATTCTGCCCTCTAGTGGGGTCAGAGCACATTGCTGTGAGTCTGTCTGACTGCTCCATGTGGAGTTCACATTCGTCTGCATCTGGTGGGTTGAGAGCAGACTTCAGAATTCTCACTGAAATTCCAGTGAAATTTAAAAAACAGATTCCTTTCTGCTGTTCATTCAATTACGTCTAAACTGCAGTCCCTGTTCCCAGTCCAACCAAATCCATAACAACACTGAAGGGAAACAGGGATTGAAATGTACACTCCAGGTTATTCTATCTTTCTAAATTTGTACAAATTTTTGTTTTATTTGTTTGAACTGTAAAAACATGTCGTTTCTTTGATTAATCACTTCTTAATGATATTGAGAAAATGTTTAAATGAAATGTAACTACTCTCTCTGACACACAAGGCAGATGTGCTGTTGCTGATGTTATCAGGGGCCCATCGAATTGAGCAAAAGGTATCAAGGGAGCAGATGTTTTGATGCAGATGTTGTGGTCTGGGATATAATTCTCATCAATTCCAATCCACAACAATACTTATGAAAACGCATGAACTTCTCCAAAACAAAACAGGATTTAAATATAAACATGAACGCTTCCCATCCACAACAATATTTGTATTTATGAACTAACAGTTCCCATACAAAGAAAGTTATAAATAAACTGAAATAGTTCGATGCACAGTAATATTTACATGTAAACAGGTCAGGTCCAATGCAAAACAATATTTCTGCACAGACAAACAGCTTTATACAACAATGTATATGGTATATTGTATGTACTGTATAATAGAAAACCTGAAATAGCTCAGCCATTGAATTGTTCATTTGCAGCGTTGGATCAGAATCCTGCCTGGAAAGGATCAAACAAAATAATTTTGAAAGTTGGGTAAGGGTATTAAAAACAGAGCAAGGCTATGACACTCTTGGAGAGATTGATGTTTTGGAGAAGTTCAACAATTCACTCCATCCAGCATGCGGAGCTGCACATATCACATTATTCCATTATCTATAAACCACAACGAGATACTCTGTTCAGCACAGCGACCTCTGCCGTGATCACCCGTTAATTAATCTGTAAACCAGGACCATTTGCCCTCCCAGCATGTCGGACTGTGTACCCCACCCCAGTGCATTGATCTGTAAACCAGGAGCAGTTACCCTCCCCGCATGTAGGACTGTGTACACCACCCCAGTGCATTGATCTGTAAACCAGGAGCAGTTACCCTCCCAGCATGTCGCACTGTGTACAACTCTCCAGTGCATTGATCTGTAAACCAGGAGCAGTTACACTCCCAGCATGTCGCACTGTGTACACCTCCTCAGTGCATTGATCTGTAAACCAGGAGCAGTTACACTCCCAGCATGTAGGGCTGTGTACACCTCCCCAGTGCATAGATCTGTAACATTGTGTTAGGTCCCTGACCAGTGTGGGGAAACTTGCAGCCCCCTCTCTCTCTCACTCGACCCTCTCACTCTTGCCGCCTCTACCTCACTCTTGACATCCCACTTTTTTGTCCCTCCCTCTATCTCTCACCCCGCCTCTCTCTCTCTCTCTCTCGCCCCCTCACTCTCTCACCTCCTCATTCTCTCTGTCTCCCCTCTCTCCTCTCTCTCTCTCTCGCCTACCCATCTTTCACGCTCCTTATCCCTCTCTCTAAGACGTGCCACCTTCCTCTCTCGTCCCCTCACTCGCACCTCTCTGTCCCTCTCTCGTGCGCCTCTGTCTCTCATTATCTCCTCCCCTGTCTCTCTCTCCCTCTCTCACCCTATCTATCCCTTGTTCCCCTCTCTCTCTCCCTGCTCTTTCACTCTCTCTCCGTTCTCTCACTCTCGATCCCCCTCTCTCGGTTTCTCTCTGACTGAATCTCTCTCTCTCCTGTCCCTCCATCCCTATCTCTCTCTGACGCACTCTGTCTCTCTGATCCTTCCCTCTCCCTCTGACAAGGAGACTAGGGATGGTGTGGGTGGTGGTGTTGCATGTGGGGGTGTGGTGGTGGTGGGGGCGAAAGAATAGAGAGATGTGGGAGGTAGGAGGAGGGGAAAATGGGGTAGAGACGGAATTGCGGGAGGGAGACAGAGATGGCAGAGTGCGGTGAGGGGGAGAGGAAAGAGTGGAGGCAGATGAGAAATGGGGGTTGGGGAGCGTGAGAGAGAGAGGGGAGTCAAAGGGAGAGGTGGTGAGAAAGAGACAGTGTGCAGAAAGAGAGAGAGGGTGAGAAGTGATGAGAAAGAGTAAGGGAGAGGAAATGGGGAGGCCAGGCTGCAGTGGGGGGACAGAGGGAGTTAAACCCAGCTCATTAGCTCAGGGCCCGGTCCCCTCCCCTTCACTGAGGATCAGGACTTGGGGCTGAGTCTGTCTCTCTCCAGCTCAGCTTCTCCAACACAAAGACACACAACAACATCGGTCACTCTGCTGCTCGGCACGCTTTAATCAACATTTTTATTGTTTACAAATGGAAGTGATGGATACAGTCAGTGGGATGGTGCCTTTTCTCACTGGCCCCTGAGTTGTGAGAAACATTGAAATGTTTTTCTGTCACCCCCCCTGTGGGATAAGGATGGACAAACCAGCGCTACCCTCAGTCTGTTACCACAGCGACAGGCTGCTCCATCGCTGAAACACTGAACTGAAATGATAAAATCCCGGATGGATTGATTAATGAAGGGATTTAATGGATGGATGGATTTGGGTGAACGAATATTTCACCCCAGTCTTCAGCTACTGCCTGAACTTAGTCTGGGTCACGGTATAAAACGTGGTGTTTGTGCAGCAACTGAGGAGCTGCAGCATGAATCCCAATTCCTAAAGAAAGCCATGGAGATACCCAATAAATTACATCCAGGCCCATCTAGAATACAACATTAAAGTTGACCATAACAGGATGAAATTGGACGAGATCACAAACAGTAAAATGATGGATTTTTTTTCGGTTTCTCATTTCTCTGTCCAACACCACCCCACCGTCACGCTAACCACCACACACTCTACTAGCAGGGCACACAATGCCCAACACCACCCCAACCGTCACGCTCACCTCCACACACTCCACCACCATCACACACACTGCCCCACACCACCGCCACCGTCACGCTCACCCCCACACACTCCACCACCATGAAAAACACTGCCCCGCACCACACTCACCGTCACGCTCTCCCCACACACTCCATCACCAGCACAGACTCTGCTCCACACCACACACACCTTCACGCACTCCCACACACACGCCACCACCATCACACACACTGCCTCATCACCCTTACCGTCATGCTAACCCCACACACTCCACCACCCTCACACACACTGCCCCACATCACTCTCACTGTCATGCTCACCCACACACACTCGGCCACCCTCACACACAATGCCCCACATCAGCCCCACTGTCACGCTCACCCCACATACTAAACCACTATCACACACACTATCCCACACCACCCCTACCGTAACGCTCACCCCCACATACTCCACCAGCATCACACACCCTACTCCACACCACCCCTACCGTAGCGCTCACCCCCACACACTCCACTACCATCACACACACTGCCCCACAACACCCTCACTGTCACGCTCAACCACGCCCCTCTCTCGCCTTCCCCTCTCTCCCAGCCCCTCTCTCGCCCTCTCCCTCCCTCTCGCCCTCCCCCTTGCCCTCCCCTCTCTCCCCCTCCCTTCCTCTTGCCCTCCCCTCCCTCCCCTCTCTCGCCCTTCCTATCTTCCCCTCCCCTCTCTCACCCTCCCCTCTCTTGCCCTCCCCTCCCTCCCGCGCCTCCCCTCCCTCCCCTCTCTCACCCTATCTGTCCATTGTCCCCCTCACTCTCTCCCTGCTCTTTCACTCTCTCCAAGTTTTCTCACTCTCGACTCCCGTCCCTTGATGTCTCTCTCTCCACACCTCCGTCCGTTTCTCTCTGACTGAATATCTCTAGTTCCTGTCCCTCCCTCCTTCTCTCTCTGAAACACTCTGGGTCCCTGGTCCTTCCCTCTCCCTGTGACCCAGAAACTGGGAGTTGGGGGTGTATGGTTGGTCGTGAGGGTGCGTGTGTGTGGGGGGGGGGGTGTTGAGATGAGGGAGGTAGGATGAGTGGGAAAATGGGATAAAGATGGAACAGCTGGAGGGAGACAGAGATGGCAGGATAGTGAAAGTGAGGATGAGGGGATGGGAAGGGTGGAGGCAAGTGTAACACCGGGGTTGTGTGTGTGTGTATGTGTGAAAGGGGGAATGAGGGAGATTGAAAGGGTGAGGTGGTGAGAGAGAGGGAGAGAATTGAGGAGAAAGAGTAGGGGAGAGGAAATGGGGAGGCCAGGCTGCAGTGGGGGGACAGAGGGAGTTAAACCCAGCTCATTAGCTCAGGGCCCGGTCCCCTCCCCTTCCCTGAGGACCAGGACTTGGGGCTGAGTCTGTCTCTCTCCAGGTCAGCTTCTCCAACACAAATACACACAACAACATCGGTCACTCTGCTGCTCGGCACGCTTTAATCAACATTTTTATTGATTATAAATGGAAGTGATGGATCCAGTCAGTGGGATGGTGCCTTTTCTCACTGGCCCCTGAGTTGTAAGAAACATTGAAATTTTTCCCTGTAACCCCGCTGTGGGATAAGGATGGACAAACCAGCGCTCCCCTCAGTCTTTTACCATAGCGACAGGCTGCTCCATCGCTGAAACACTGAACTGAAATGAGAAAATCCCGGATGGATTGATTAACGAGGGAATTTGATTGATTGCTGAATTTGGGTGAAGGGATATTTCAGCACATTCTTCAGCTGCTGCCTGAACTTAGTCTGGGTCACGGCATAAATCGCGGTGTTTGTGCAGCAACTGAGGAGCTGCAGCATGAATCCCAATTCCTTAACAAAATGATGGAGATACACAGGGGTATCCACAATATCATCCACCCGTCTCCATATAGAATACAGCATTAACGTTGACCATAACAGGATGAAATTGGCCGAGATCACAAACAGTAAAATGATGGATTTTTTTCGGTGCCTCATTTCTGTGTCAGTCTGAGCTTCCCCATTGGTGTGAGCGCGGAGCCTCCTGCGGGCTCTGCTGGTCACGAAAATGTGTCTGACGGTGAGAACATTGAGCAGCAGAATCAGGAGAAATGGGACACACGGGGTTAGAATGTGGTGGAGGAACTCGATTGTCGCCCAGACAATGGAGGATAGAACAGCGTCTGTTACCTCACAAAACCAGGGGCGGTTCCACAGCCGATACCGAGCCGTGAGCATAAAATACCAGGAAATGCTCTTTAAACAGCTCAGCACAGTCACTGCTCCCAGAACCACAGCCGCCGTTTTCTCACTGCAATAATTATTTTTCAGCTTCTGGCAACAAATGGCCACAAACCGATCAATGGTGAAAGTGACGGTGAACCAGACAGAGCAGTCAGTGGCTGCATAAAGCAGGACGGCGTGGATATTACACACGGGGACGGAGTCCCTCAGGAAATAAAACTGTCCCCGATAAACAATGGGAATGTGTCTCAGGATCAGGTCGAGGATAATGACCAGGAGATCCGCCGCTGCCATGGCCCCCAGGTAACGTCTGACACATGGAGACAATCCACAATCTTTATAAAGCAGGACGTAGATAGTCACTACGTTAACTGTGAGGAAGGAAAACAAACCCATTATCCATCAGCCTGGAGGCAAAGGGACCCGTTTGATCAGGGACCCAGTGAGATTTTAAAATGTGCCCCTGTCTTCAGGGATTTATTAAAATAATTGGAGCTGGAATAACAAATGGGAAGATCGGAATTCCTGACAAAAATGTGACATAAACCACAAGAAACCCTCCCTCCCCAAACACACAGAGACACATCCATAAGGACAGATGGTTTCTCGAACATTCCCACACACTCGATCACTCGAGAGCAGACACAGGTCACTCCTTCCGACTTCCTAATGCGGAGGGTGGAAATGTTGCTGTCCTGAAGGATTCTCTCCCAGTTTCCTGAAGACAAACCGAGTTTGGGAATTTCTGTATTTTGGTCTAAATTGTCATTGATCCTGTATCGTGAAGAAATGTAAGTGCAGGGAAAACCTATTCTCCCCTTTAACTGCCTTAGGGGCCTTCGGAACAGTGTCTCCTTCTCCCTGGAACTGGATCTCTTCCCTCGGGATCTTATCATTTATTCAATTCACTGACGTCCGGCCGTTCACAAACAATGTCAGGGACAGAATGTTCCGGTAGAATGTCAGTTATACAATGTCGGGGCCAGAACGTTCCAGGGAATGGCAGTTATAGAATGTCGGGGACAGAACATTCCGGGGAATGTCAGTTTTTGAATGTCAGGGACAGAACGTTCCGGGAATGGCAGTTATAGAATGTCGGGGACAGAACGTTCTGGGGAATGTCAGTTATAGAATGTCAGGGACAGAACATTCCGGGTAATGTCAGTTATAGCATGTTGGGGACAGAACGTTCTGGGTAACTCTTCACCATCACCTTCCCCCCCCCCCCCCATCCACCCCACCAGCATGATGATACTCTGATCAGCACAGCGACCTCTGCTGTGATCACCCGTGAATTCATCTGTAAACCAGGAGCAGTTCCCCTCCCAGCATGTAGGACTGTGTACACCACACCAGTGCATTGATCTGTAAACCAGGAGCAGTTTCGCTCCCAGCATGATGGACTGTGTACACCACACCAGTGCATTGATCTGTAAACCAGGAACGGTTACCCTCCCAACCTGTAGGACTGTGTAAACCACCCCAGTGCATTAATCTGTAAACTACGAGCAGTTATCCTCCAAGCATAAAAGATTGTATACACCACCCCAGTGCATTGCTCAGTAACACTGTGTTAGATCACTGCCCAGCGCGGGGAAACTTGCAGCCCATGCTGGAAGTGACAGGTTGTAAAGCTCCCATCCATTTCCAGCTCCATATCTCCATTGTGCCATGATAAGGGGGTGCTGTGGGTGTAAACATCACAGCCAGAGAGAGATGGTGGGGAAAACAGTTTAAATATCACCACATGGGATGGGTTTGGGGTATAGACAAAGAGGGGGAGACTGAGAGACAGTGTCATGGAAGGGCGTGTTCCCACGTTTCAGAATACTGAAATGTAGACACTTCGATCGCATCCTGCAACATGAGCCAGTCATTCCAGGAAAGATGGGAAAATGGGGGTAATAGTGAGAAGTCAGGTGAGGATTTGGTCTGCAGCTTTGTAACTGGAAGTGGTTTCTACAGAATCATTGGGCAGATTCTGACAATGATTTCTCTCAGAGCCATTTTAATTCAGTGTGACGAAGGGATCATCCGCACGAGGCTGAGCTAGTTCTCTGGGGCTATCTTATCGAACTCATCTCATTAACTACCCACTCCACCCCATGGTGTCCCTCTCATTCAATATCAGCCCGATTCTCCCACCCATCATGGTTGGAGGTACACACTACCGCCCGGGTGCCCCTGGAGATTCCGTGATCTCTGGCACAAGTGTCACCTTTAACAAGCCAATGGGCACATGTTTGAGCTTTCTCCGTTTGGAGCTGGCCTGCATAGTTTAACCAGAGCATGGCAGATAAGTGGCAATTACACCACGGTTTGTCTACAGGGGCATGGAGCTCCTGGTAGATGGGCTAGTACAGAGTGGGACCATTCTCTTCCCAGAGGAGGCCACACCACCAGACCCACCGAGCATGGTCTGAGCTCCCTACCCAGCTCAGTGAAGTATCTGCGGTCTGAAGAAATGTCCAGCAATACAGGACAAACAGCAATAACATTCCCTGCTCTGTCAGGGTAAGGGTCACTGTATTTTCTCTGCTCCCTCACACTCACTGTATTTCTGTTATAGCACCGGTCCCCGAACAAGTCTCTCTCTCTCTCTCTCTCTCCCTCTCCCCTTCCCTCCCTCCACTTCCCGCCACCCCCTCCACATTAATAACACTGCATGGATACAACACTGTGGACTGACTCCCTCCGGACACCTCATCATGACCCTGTCCCCCACCTACAGCAGGGCCGCCCAACCCCTCCCTTCCTCCCATTCCTGGAGAAATAAACTGGAATAGGTCAGAAAGGGCCAAGCCGGGTGGAGGAGTGTCCGATACCCGTTCCCTCCCCCCTCCCCCCTGCCATGTGGGGAGGACCCTGTTACGAGCCGGAGAGGACAGGGCCTCCTCATGTGGAGATTCTGAAACATCCACGTCCCACCGACCGAGTATGGAGCAATGTTCAGTGAAGGACAATTCTCACTATAAAACCACTGGCATCTCCGTTTCCCCGCCGGCACAACTTAGAAGCCATGGTCCTGATGCCATCTCCCTTTTGTATCGAGCTGTTACAAGTGGAATCCCCACGGTCTCGGTGGGCAGGAGGGTGGGCTCACAACACATCGTCATCCCCACCTCCCAGGAAGGGAGCACGGAGGCTCCCTCCTACACCCCCCCCCCTGTAAACAGCTCAGATACTGAAACTAATCTGTTATAGCTTCTGCTCTCCTCACTTGTCCTGATATCTTCAATAATCTGTGCTCATATGCACCCAGCGCTCACTGCTCCTGCAGCCCCTTTATTGTGGTATAGCCTGTTTTAAACGGTCTTTCATTGTCTTTCCTACCAAAGTGCATCACCTCACTCTGCTCTGCATTATTCCCCATCTGCCTTACACTTGAACACTACACCAACGTATCACTGTCGTGTTAGAGTTCCACACTGTCCTCCAAAGACTTCAGAGTTATTCCAGGTTTGGTGCATCTACAAACATTGAGATTGTCAAAGCATCACAGTCCCCATGAAACAACTGAAATTCTGCCATACTCACGAGTGTGAGCAAGTGAAATACTGATATATTCCCACGGACAGAGTCAAATAATGACATGCTGTCAATGGAGCAACAAAACTCCTGACATATACGAGACGGAGTAGATGAAATATTGACAAACGACAGAGCAAGAGAAATCCGGATTGACTCAACTTATCTATATTCATCAGGGTATAGTGTGATGAAGTTGAAAGTGTGTACTGTACCTTTAAGAGAGGGAGACCTCTGAACTGAGAGGTTACAAGCACCTTTGATATGAGAGGATGGCAGACCCAGAAACAGTATATTGCTATGAGCTGGAGTCGGGTAATAAGCAGTTAAGAGAATGAGAGTCCCCAGAGTTGAGAATAGTTGATGGAAAATGTTCATTTACAGAGTGAAAAAATAAATTGATGTTTTTATTTAAACAGTGGAATTTGGGAGTTCTCTGCCACTCATATTTTAACAGTTTACGAGGTGAATTGAGCATTTCTTTATGTTTCATTTAAGTTACCAGATGAGCTTCACGCAGTGTCATAACAATTGCTGTGTGTGTATCTGTGTGTCTCTGTATGGGGCAGGTCTGGCAGTCTCTGTGGTGCTTAAAGTGATGCAATGCCACCCTCTGCTGGCCTTCCCACGCCACTGCACAGGCATTGGCAGAGATTGAAAACCAACCGGGATTCATTCGGTGGGGGGGGGGGGGGGGGGGGGGGGGAGAGGGGGGAAGAGGGCAGCTGCTCACAGCACCATCCAAACAGTTGTCTTATCCATGTACGGATCGAAATGTCCGTTAACCATTGTAACTGTCCCTGCTTTCACCACTTCCTCTGGAAGTTCACCCCACACACAATCCAGATTCTGTCTAGAATATTTACCACTCATGACTTTTGTAAATAATTTTCCTCGCACCTTAAAATATCCCTCAGTTTTGAACCCCCAACTCTGTGGACAAGACATGAGCCCTTTAGCTTATCTGTACCCCTCATTATTTTATAAACCCCTGTTATGTTACCCCTTAATCTAATACTCTCCAGTGAAAAAAGTCCCAGCATACCCATCCTCTGTTCAATCCCTCCATTCCCAGCAACATCCAAGTTAATCTCTTCTGAACCCTCTACAGCTTAAAAATATCAAGGTAAATAATATCAAAGTGAACAGTTAAGGTATTTTCTAAGGGTTTGGGTGTCCAAAACTGGAGGACATAGGGTTAAGATGAAACTGGAAACATTTAAAAGTGACCTAAAGGGCAGCTTTTTCACCCAGAATGTGGTGTGCCTATGGAATGAGCAGGCAGGATGACCAAACTGGACACAGTATTCCAGAAGGGGTCTCACAAATGTCCTGTACAACCACAACATGACATCCAAATTCCGATACTCAAAGGTCTAACCAATGAAGACATGTGTGTTAAACACCTTCCTAACCACACTATCTATATGAGATGCAAATTTTAAAGAATTATACCTGACGGCCTAGGTCTCTGTTCTACAACACTGCCAAAGGCCCTACTTTTAATTGCATAGATCCTGCTCTTGTTTGATTTACCAAACCCAATACCTCGCATTAATCCAAACTAGACTCCATCTGCCACCGCTCAGCCCAGGGTGTGATATTACCACCTCCTCACCTTTGCCGTTTAATTTTACAATAGCCTCCCCATCTCCAGGAGGCCTGCACACTCTGGCCTTGCTTTTCACAAAGAGCCTGAACTTGTTTTGCCTTGTGTGGTTAGGGGAAGGAGGAACAGATTGCAGACACAGTCAGTGGGGTGGGGAGGCTGGACAGTAATCAGCTGCCTGGTATCATTTCATGGTTTTAGGAAGAGGGCAGTCACACATGAGAATTGGGTAATACTGATCGGGGCTCTATGGGTAGAAATTATGGTCTTTCTCTGTCTCTGGTGTTCAATAATATGGGTTGGGAAGTATGTTCAGCATGGACGGATTGGCCCGAAGAGTCTGTACATGCTGTACATCTCTGTGACTCTACGACCGTTCATTGGGCAGACTGTGTCTGCAGGATTTCTTTCCTCAATATTGCAGACTACAGATAATAGCGATTAAAGATGTTCATAGTTAATTTCGATAGCATAGCACTTCCCTCAATATCCTACAGTTGAGACAAATATCTTATATTTGTTTAATAATACAACGTGTTTTGTGTAGTTCCGTAATGGTAACCTGATTATAATAAATCCACACCAAGCTGAAAGCGGGCACTAAAATATGACCCAAAATCTGGGTATGGTAGTGTAGTGGGTAGAGTCCCTGCCTTTGCGCCAGTGCTCTGGATTTGATTCCAATTCGTGAACTTGTGTGGTAGTGTTCCTAGCTCTGGACTAGAAGGTCTGGATTCAAGTCCTGCCTGTTGCAGAGGTATGTCACAGCATGTCAAAACAGGCTGATGAAGAAACACACAGGAGAATAATATTACAGCTTTATGGGTATTGCTGAGTGATGCTAGTATCCCGATCTCGAGGAAAAAGGTCTAGGTGTAAAGACAACAGAAGTGTCTCATAGTACATTTGAGAAAACTGATTAAAATGGATTTAGAATTGTGACCACATGGAGAAAGAAGAGGTGTTCGTATTGAATTTCAGAATTTAGGCCCGGGATAACTGAAAGCACAGTTATTCGTGATTGGAGTCACATTTTCCAGCAGTAAACGTTTATAAAATCAAAATGCTCAAGGATAGGGTGAGTATTCAGGGTTTTTCCCCAGGTTAGGGACATGCAAAATTAGAGGGCCTTGCTTGAAAGTGAGAGGGGAAAGGTTTTGATGAGGTCTAAGGGGCACCTTTTCATGCAGGCGGTAGTGTGCGTATGGAATGAGCTGCCAGAGGAAGAGGTGGAGGCTGGTACAACCACAGCATGTAAAAGGCATCTGAATGCTGTCAGACCTGCTGAGCTTTTCCAGCAATTTCTGTATTTCTTTAAAAAATGCATTCATTTTAACTCAGGCATTCTCAATAAATTAAACATTTTGTTTTTTTTAATAACGCAGGGCCATGTAAACATATTTCAAATTGACCGAGACCATTTTCTGCGAAGGGTATGGCTCTGTGTATGATAGCAGCAATGATGCACCTACATGGAACAGGGAATGTGATAGAGGCATAGATTGGACAATGTACAAGGAAAACCTCACATGGTCCAGTTTGGGAGAGGATGACATTACTGTGTGATTCAGTTCAGAGAGGGAGAAAATGTAATCTGCCTGAGAAGGAACGACCTATTGCACTCTCTCTTCTTCATTATTCCTCATCATAGCAATGTGTGCGAACTAAAACAAAAAAGCTCTATTGTCATCGTTACCATTCTTGTTTTTATAGGATCCCTGCAGTGTTCAAACAGGCCCTTCGGCTCAACACGTCCATACCAACCTTCCCAGACGCGTTCCCCAACATTTACCCCTGACTAATGCATCTAACTTAGAAACCCCTGAACACTACGGACAATTTAGAATGACCAATCCACCTAACCTACACAGTGTGACGAAACTGGAGCTACCATTAGAAACTCACGCAGACATGGGGAGAATGTGCAAACTCCACACAGACAGTCACCCGAGGCTGGAATCGAACCGAAGTCACTGATACTGTGAGGCAGCAGTGCTAACCACTGAGTCACTGTGCCACCTTTTGGGTGACCGCTGACCTGAATTCATTGGAACGCCTCACTGTATAATGCAAAGGGAATTCAGCCAAATCCAATTGTTCCAGGATGAAATCCCATTGCTAGCAGCTTGTGTGAGTAGAATAACTTCAGAAGCAGAATCACATTTTGGACAATCTCTCAATTTTTCCTCTTTGTCATGAGTTATACTAATATCTGGACAAAGTTCTTTCAAGTAAAAATTGCAGAGATTTCGTTTATTGGTGTGTGTGTGTGTGTGTGTGTGTGTGTGTGTGTGTGTGCCAGTGTTTTTAGAAAGGGAAATATTGATTATATATTTACAATACCCAAACACTTTGCAATTCTTCTTTCCACCAATGTTTGAGTAACATTGCTCTGGGTCATAAGTGTGCTATTTTAAAAGATTAAAGAAACTAGCCTGACTTGTTCCTAAAACTGACCCTAACCCAATCTGAGACAGATATCATCGGCCATATCACAAACTTAGTTACATTTAACATTTGTTGTGAGCAGTGGCGGAGTGGGACTAGAAAAGGAAACAGTGACCCAAAAAGCCGGGGAACTATAGACCGGTGAGCCTGATGTCAGTGGAGGGTCAGTTGTTGGAGGGGATTCTGAGGGATAGCATTTAAATACATTTGGGAAGACAAGGGCTGATCGGGGTAGTCAACGTGGCTTTCTGCATGCGATATCATGTCTCATTAATTTGGTTACGTTTTATGAAGAGGTGATAAAGAAGATTGATGAAGGCAGTTTGGTAGACTTCAGCAAGGTGTTCATTTAAAGAAAAAAGAACAAAGAAAATTTACAGCTCAGGAACAGGCCCTTCGCCCTCCGAGCCTGAGCCGATCCAAATGCACTGTCGACATCTGTCGGTCAATTCCTAAGCACCTGTATCCCTCTGCTCCCCACCTACTCATGCATCTGTCCAGACGCATCTTAAATGAATCTGCCGTGCCTGCCTCTACCACCTCTGCAGGCAACGTGTTCGAAACGCCCACCACCCTCTGTGTGATGTACTTACCGCGTGTATCTCCCTTAAACTTTTCACCTCTCACTTTGAAAGCACGACCTCTCGTTATTGAATCCTTCACCCTGGGAAAAAGCTTGTCTCTATCCATCCTGTCTATACCCTTCATAATTTTGCAAACCTCAATCAGGTCCCCCCTCAATCTCCTTTTTTCGACTGAAAATAAACCTAACCAACTCAGCCACTCTTTATAGCTAGTATTTCATTCTGATTGGTAGACAGATTAGTAAGTTTGAGATACAGAAGAAGCTAGTCATAATTGGCTTGAAGGAAGAGGGATATTTTTCAGACTGGAGGCTTGTGAGCAGCAGTGTGCTGTAAGAATCAGTACTGAGATCACTGCATTTCATCATTTATGTAAAGGATTTAGATGTGAATATTGGGGCCATAGTTAGTAAGTGTACAGATGACATCAGAAAGGTGGTATAGTAGATTATCTCAGAGTACAACGAGACCATAATTAGATGGGACAAAGGGGCAAGGAGTGACAGATGATGGGCGGCACGGTGGCACAGTGGTTAGCACTGCTGCCTCACAGCGCCGGAGACCCGGTTTCAATTCCCGCCTCAGGCGACTGACTGTGTGGAGTTTGCATGTTCTCCCCGTGTCTGCGTGGGTTTACTCCGGGTGCTCCAGTTTCCTCCCACAGTCCAAAGATGTGCAGGTCAGGTGAATTGGCCATGCTAAATTGCCCGTAGAGTTAGGTAAGGGGTAAATGTAGGGGTATGGGTGGGTTGCGTTTCAGCGGGTCGGTTTGGAGTTGTTGGGCCGAAGGGCCTGTTTCCACACTGTTACTAATCTAATCTAAGTGTAATTTAGATAAATACGAGGTTATGTATTTTTGGAAGGCAAATCAGGGCAGGAATTATACACTTAATGGTAAGGTCCTGTGGCGTGTTGTGGAACAAAGGGACCTTGGGCTACAGGTACATAGTTCCTTGGATGTGGAGTCGCAGGTCGACAGTGAGGACAGAATACATTTGGCACATTTGCCTTAATCAGTCAGAGCATTGAGTATAGGAGTTGTGGTGGCATGTTACATCTGTTCAGAATGTTGGTGAGGCCACTTTAAGACTACTGCGTACAACTTGGTTGTCTGCAGAAATGACTGACACAGATGTTCCAGGACTGGAGGGTTTGAGCTTTAGGGAGAGGCTGATTAGGTTGAGGTGTTTCTACCTGGTGTGTCAAAGGCTGAGGGGTGACACTATGGAGGTTTATAAAATCATCAAGGGCATGGATATTCTGAAAAGCCACGCTTTGATCCCCAGGATAGGGGAGTCCAGAACAGGAGAGCATCGGTTGAAGACGAGAGGACGAATGATTTAGAAGAGACCTGAAGGTACATGTTTCACACAGAGAGTGCTGAGTGTATGGAAAGTGCTGTCAGAGGAAGTGGTGAAGGCGGTTGCAATCGCACATTTAAAAAGTATCTGAAAGAGGAGGGATATTGGCCAAATGCTGGCAAATGGAATTGGATCAGATTTGATATCTGATCGGAGTGAACAGATTGGACTAACGGGTCTGTTTCCGTTCTGCATGACTCTCTGATTTTAGATTCGATTAGATTACATTACAATGTGGAAACAGGCCCTTCGGCCCAACAAGTCCACACCGACCCGCCGAAGCGCAACCCACCCATACCCCTACATTTACCCCTTACCTCACACTACGGGAAATGTAGCATGGCCAATTCACCTAACCTGCACATCTTTTATAAGAGGGATGATGAAAAATTCTGAAAGGACCTTTCAAGTCGGCATTCTCTTCACTGAAAGCTTATCGTGCCTTTATGTTCACATTGATTGAAAGCTGCGTTAGTTAAATATTTGACAGAGAAGTGAGTCACGGATAATGGGATACAGAGAGGAAAGTGGAGCCGAGTCCATAACCTGATCAGCCACAATCTTAGTGCCTGGTGAAGAAGGCTCAAAGTATCTAATGACACACTCCTGCTCCTCAGTCCCATGTTTCTGTGTTCCATTCAGCCCCTCAAACCTGCTAGACAGGAGCAGTTGGAGGCTACTTACTGCTATAACCTGTTTCACAGCAACAGAGGAGATCATTCGGCCCTCAAGACTGTCCCACACTTTGAGGTGATTTGGGAAATGTAATTGGAAAACCCAGGTTGGGTATGAAAGAGGCCCCTCATCTCTCTTTACAGAGATCCCCCTCTCTGCAACTTGTGCTCTATTTCTTGGTCATGTTATAGACCAAGATTCACTGTGAATTCAGCCCCCGTACCTCACCCAGAGATGGCTCACAAAATCCTCTGGTGTCCCTGACTGCAACATTCAATAACAGACATTCATGAAAATTACACCCACTAACTTTCCAGTAACAGAATGGGAGTACATCAGAAACAGTGGCAGGTCGTTCACTCCCCAAGCCTGCCTTGCCCTTCACTAAGATCGTGACTGATCTGCTTTCGGTCTGAAATCCTCTGTAATGCTCAATTCCTCAGAGACCTCACCTCTCTGATAGGTCAATATCCATCTACCTCCTCTTCAAATACTTTCAATCATCTAGCTCCCCAACACTCTTGAGAAAAGAAATCCTGACATTCAACACCACCTGTTGAAGAAAACACGTGTTACTCCTCTATCATGGCGAATTGATGTGAACAAAAGAGGTTGACACAAGGGTTCAGGTAAAAATGATTGGCCCTGATATCAAGGCAATGGTTGACTTTTGTTGACATCAAGGAGCTTACCAAAACTGGACTTACTGGGAATCAGAGTAAACTGTTCAGTGTTTGGAGTCAAACATGGCACAAAGGAAGACGTTTTTCATCTCAGTCCTGGGTCAGCTCTGTGGGAGATCCTCAGAGTCGCTTCCTCTTCACAAACATCTTCAGCTGCTTCATCAATGTCTCACTGCCCCCACCCCCACCCCCACCCCCACCCTCCCCAACATAAGATCAGAAGTGGGGATGGTCACTGAAGATTCTACAATGTTCAGAACATTTTATCCCCCTTCAGCTCCTGAACTGATCTGTGTCCATGTGCAGCAAGACCCACACTCCACTGAGACGAGTGCTGTTAACGTGTCTGTAGCATTCATCTAACAGCACTGCCTATTGTCACAAGAAAACAAGAGTTCATTCAGCACCTAACGCTGGTTTCACAGGAATATGCAGAAACCATTCAGCCCATTGACACTATTGGAGAAGAATAGGGACAGCCCATTCAGTGCCTCCAGCGTATTACTCAGGACGAGAAGGAGTCTAGTGTGATGGACCACACTAGAGCCTCTCGAAAATGTTTGAAGTCAGTAGCCTAGACTCTAATTTTCAAAGTTTGGGAGAAGATTTGTAGCTCGGGTACTCGTTGTTGTAGTTCTGTTCGCCGAGCTCGGAATTTGTGTTGCAGACGTTTCGTCCCTGTCTAGGTGACATCCTCAGTGCTTGGAAGCCTTCTGTGAAGCGCTTCTGTAATGTTTCGTCCGGCATTTATACTGATTTGTGTCTGCCGCTTCCGGTTGTAAGTTCCACCTGTCTGCTGCAGTGGCCGGTATATTGGGTCCAGGTCGATGTGCTTATTGATTGAATCTGTGGATGAGTGCCATGCCTCTAGGAATTCTCTGGCTGTTCTCTGTTTGATTTGTCCTATAATAGTAGTGTTTTCCCTATCAAACACATGTTGCTTGTCATCCGCGTGTGTGGCTACTAAGGATAGCTGGTCGTGTCGTTTCGTGGTCAGTGGTGTTCATGGATGCGGATCACAAATTCCCAGCTCGGCGAACAGAACCACAACATAGACTCTAATGTTTTCTTATTGTAAAGGAAATGTAAAATGTCTGTTACAGATGCAACGTGACTGGTCAAGCTATTCCGTGGTAACAAAACACCATTTATTTAAACACAAAAGATGAAATTAAACCAAAGAAAGAGGGATTTAGAATAATTCTATTGGGTAACTAAACAGAATAATAGGCCTAGGAGCTATTACTCATGAACTAGTCCAACATAGGAAATTCCCATAATCACAGCCCTTGGCAAAAAGGAAAATTCAGGAATTGAATATCGCATCAAGAGAAAAAAAGAGAGAGGAGCAGCGAGGAAACATTCCCTGAAGCGTCCAACTCTGTGGAGACCCTGATAGTTTTTGATATTACTGAGAAACCAAAACCAAATCTTAATTTGTGAGAGCTGGCCACACCCATTCATTAAAATAAATCTGAGGTCTCGCTCGCTGTTTACTCAAGTGGTCTTAACTAGCCAGCTTGTCAACAATCGTTCAATCTCTCTCTTAAAAGAAACCAGGGCAAAAAAAATCTCTTAAAGCTACAGCATCATCACACTTGTCAGCACATCGAGCTGTTAAACAGGAACCAAGGGTAACCCAATCAGGCCCTTGGCCCTGTCCAATCGGATGAGGAAGAAGCCAGTCAGTCCCTTGAGCCACTTATACAGGAACAGGAGGAAGCCATTCGCACCTCAATGCACCTACACGGGGGCAGAATGAAGTAATTGATGCTGATTCCTGATGAATGTCTGATGCCCGAAACGTCGATTCTCCTACTCCTCGGATGCTGCCTGACCTGCTGTGCTTTCCCAGCAATCGACTCTCTACTCTGATCTCCAGCATTGGCAGTCTTAAGTGTCTCCAGATTAATGCTCTAACATGATGAACAAGTGGAGCAGAGGCTGCACAGACAGACTGCTCCACATTGTTCCTCGTGCCTCCGTTGCTTATGATACACATGTGGGACTTTAACGTGGTTTTCTAGTGGTGAGCAGGGAAGCTATAAGTCTTGTGTGAAGTCTCAAGAAGGCACATTTCATCTCCGAGAAGACAGCCTGGTGTTCTCTATGTAGGGCGGAAGCTGGTGGGAATGGATACCTGTTTCAGAAGGAAAGTATTGTGGCTGCTGATGGGGATTGTGTGCAACCTGACGTTCAGTACGGGTTCACACGCTGACTGCAAAATAACATGGAGATAGTTAATTTAGGCATATGAACGATTAGGAAAGTCATGTTAGACCGATGAATGGACTCTCTAAGTTCAAATAATGCTGCTCTTGCTCATGTTGATCTTGTCTAGTGCACATCCTGTTCAGTGTAACCTATATGCCTTACTCTGTCCAAGTCTATTTCCACCCTTTCATCTGTCTGGCCATGCTTACTATGATCTGCCTCCACTGCTCATAAATAAAGTGTTTCCCTGTACTGATGTACATGTGACAATAAATCAAACCAATCTATCCTGGGTAAAGTATGAAATGTCTCTCCCTAGCAATGTCTCTTTCAGAAATAAATGATCACTGCCACTCCTCGTGTTTCAGCGTCACCATTTCTTCATCTCTCACAGCTCTACAGATTACACACTCAGCTTCTTCACTTTTTTCTCAAGATACCATCACCCATGTCTGTGGTAAGGAGATCATTCCTCACAAAGGAGATCAAATCTGTAGAGAGTGCCCCGAATGCTCTCTCAGCAAGGCTCTACCACAGCAGGAAGATGGCTTTACTTACGTACTCGAATCATCTTACAATGAATGACAGCATACCATTGTCTGCACCCATTACTTACACAGGGTTTGATTCGGAGCAGGAAATGTGTTGCTGGAAAAGCGCAGCAGGTCAGGCAGCATCCAGGGAACAGGGGAATCGACGTTTTTGGCATAAGCCCTTCTTCAGTAATGAAGAAGCAGTCAGACTGGAGCATGGGTCCATAGCTGATTCGGAGCAGTCAACATAGACTTGTTAGTGGGAGATCATGCATCCCAAATTTGTTAGAGTTCTTTGGTGAAGTGATCAAGAAGTTTGATGAGGGCAGTGTGATAGACTGGTCTCTATGGATTTCGGTAAGGCCTTTGATAAGTTTCCACATGGCAGGCTGCTCTGGAAGTTTACATCACGTAGAATACTGGGGGAACTGGCCAATTGGATACACAGTTGGCTTGTTGATAGGAGGGTTTAGTGGAAGGATGCTTGTCAGACTGGAGCATGGGTCCATAGCTATTTGTTATCTATGATTTGATTGAGAATGTACAAGGCATGATTAGTAAGTTTGCAGATGACACTAAAGTAATTGGGAGCTTGATCAGTGAGGAAGTTTATCAGAAATTGCAGCAGGTCCTTAATCAGGTGGGCAAGTGGGCCGAGAAATGGCAAATGGAATTGAATATATATGTGTGAGGTCTTGCATTTTGGCATCTCAAATCAAGGTAGGAGTTTCATGATGCATGGGAGGGTCTTAAGGGGTATAGTGGTCAGAGAGACCTTGGCGTTCAGGTGCACAGTTCTCTGAGGGTGGAGTCACATATGGACAGGGCAGTGAAAAAGGCATTTGCGACACTGGCCTTCATCAGACAGGATATTGAGTATAGAAGTTGGGAATTTATATTACAATTACACAGGACTTTGGTAAGGCCGCACTTGGAGTATTGTATTCAGTTTTATCACCTTGTTATTGGAACAAAGTTATGAAATTTGAAAGAGTGCAGAAGAAATTAACAAGGACATTGCCAGGACTCAATGGTCTGAGATATAGGGAGAGGTTGGACAAGCGAGGACCTTTTCTTTACAGTGTAGGAGACTGAGGGGGACTTTATAGAGCTGTATAAGATCATAAGGGATATGGATAGGGTTAATGCTCTCAGTGTTTTCCAATGTTTAGATAATCGAGGACGAGGTGGGATCAGTTTAAGGTTAAAGGGGAAGGAATAAAAAGGAACCTGAGGGGCCACTTCTTTACACAGAGGGCAGGTGCGTGGATGAGCTGCCAGCAGATATGGTTGAGGGGGGTTCATTATCAACAGTTCCAAAGAATTTGGATAAATATGTGGATAGGAAAGGACTAGAAGGATATGGGCCATCTGCAGGGAATTGGGTTTAGCGTGGATGGACATTTACAAGGTGGAGTTGAACTCCTTTGTTAATTAAAACCAAACACCCAGAAAAGCTCGCCTCACCTTGAAATCTGTTAAAATATGAGTGACACAGATCTCCTACATTCCACTATTTAATCAAACATTAGCAAGTTAGTTTCTTACCTTTAATAGTGAACACGAAACAACAACTATTCGCAAATCCAAGCCGCGCTTGTCTTCGCTACTTACTATCTGACTCCAACTCTGTAAAAATGTGCTGTTCCAATAACCCACATATTAAACATTACAATTTCAAGATCAGACAGACTCTATCTTTCCTGCTGGGTTCACTCTTCCAGCTGCTGATCTCCCTGGATCATGTTTTTTTTACTGCAAGTAGGTTTGACATGAACATGTCTCTTTGATAGAGAGTGTTTGAGATAGCCAGTTAGCACTCCTACTCTACAGCAGTTACTGTGCTGTTGGATGGCAGTGACTCTTCCTCTAGTGTTCAAAATGCTGTGCTTATGTACTTCCCATGATACAATAATTCTCATAATTTGATTGATTTCCATGTGTGCAAACAATAATATTCAAATTCCATTGGCTTCTGGTATCCCGAGCATTATTTAAAGTCTTTGATTGCATTTGAATTGCTGTCAAAACAGCAACCAAAACTCAGGTTTCCATTTCCCAGCTAATTGTTACATTTGGAACAGCCTAACCTTCAGCTGGCATCTGTGGCTGTGCTTTCTATTCAGCAAAACCTGGTCTGTCTTAACGTGAACAGACAAGCTTTCAACTTCATAACACCTTCCTTTTTCAGAAATAAAATTAACCATCAGAATGAAAGGACGGCTTCATTTCTTTTCCTCTAATTCTTAATCCAATTATTATGAAATAAAAAAGTATTAATCTCAGTTATACCATTCTGTACACATATATAACACAGGAATAAGTCAAATCTTATCTGCACTGTTTCCTTCAAATCCGCAATAACACATCTGCTATCACATTTTTCGGGTCCACGGCATGTACATTTTGTAAGTCTAAAGTCGGTAACATCAGACTCCAATGCAATGGTCTCATATTTTGGTCTTAATTATCCCAAACAGTCCGAAAGGATTGTTGATGTTGTCCACAACCGTCTCTGACAATTTGTTTGTCATTTAAACATTAAAAAATTGTCAGGCCAGTACGAAACAAAATCATTCTTTTTCAATAATGGAGATTTTGTATTTTTTCTGGTGGATATTGCGTTTTTTCGAGAAGTAGCCAATTAGCCATTCAATTCCATCGTCATACTTCTGCATCAATACATCTCCGACCACTACATTCCTAGAATCAGACACAATTTTCAAGAGATTTTAAAATATTTGGTGGAGCTAAAACTGGTGCGGTGATTAATCCCGCTTTAAAATTCTCAAATGCCTCCTGGCATTGTTCTGTCCACCACAATTCTGTGTTCTTCTTTCGTACATCCATCAGTGGTGCCAATACGCTGCTGACATTTGGAACAAACTTATGATAGAATCCACTCAGTTCCAAAAATCAAAGGACACCAGTCTTCGAGGATGGTCGTGGAAATTCCTCAATGTCCTTCGTCTTTGTGTTCCATGGGATCAACCTTCCATGTCCATTGTAATGTCCCAAGAACATCACCTCTAACTTCGCGAATTCTGTTTTCTTTAAGTTGTTTTTACTAAGTTTGCTTCTTGTCATCGTTCAACATGCTGTGCCAGCTGTAACATGGGAAATAGATAAGCTGCAATATTTGTACATCTGGCCACAACGTTTTTCCTGAGTCTCAAATATGGCTGGTGCATTGTTCATTCACATGACATATGCGATAACGTTTTTGTCATATCCGGTATCTTTACCAAATAGTTTAACTGACTCAACATTTTTTTTAATTTGAAAGGGGCCACTAAACCTGGCTTTGAAGGGATTTCCGACCACTGCTGGCAATACTAATGCGTCATCCCCACGGGAAATCGTCAAAGATTTAGAGTTTTCATCTGTCACCTGCTACACTGTGTACTGTGCCCTCTTCAGGTGCTGTTTAGCTAACTCACCTACTCAGTCTAATCTCTTCCTCACCACACATACATAATCCAAGTGTGAGATCCCCAACTTCTGTCCTGTCAATTTATATTTAGTTAATTCAATATTAACTCAATATTAACTCAAATGAAGTAAACTGAGTAGATTTATTTAGGACATCTCCAATGGCAAACAATTTAAAGGGACACCTTTATCCCAACCATTCAGGCAATCTTGACAGTAAGCTGTTAACATGGTCTTCAGCGTCTGATGCTAACTTTCCTAGGCTCCCTGTGATTCAAAATGGGACACGCTTGATTTGAAGTGCGACATGCCTACGCTATCCATGATTTACTTAAACAGCTGAGCGGTAAAATGAGACCATTGGTCTGACTGAATCTCTCTGGGCAGCCCACAGCGAGTAAAGAAAGCTACCAACTCCTTCACCTGCCTTTTTGTCTTAACACTCCGTAATGGAATTGCCTTCAGAAATCTGGTAGACAAATCTATTATGGTCAGCAAATATTGGTTTCCACTTTTATTTTAGAAAGGGGGGCTACACAATTAATCATAACACATGTGAAAGGTTCTTTGGATACATGAATTGGCAACAAAGGTGCTGACTTTATGACTGCCTGTGATTTACCTACCATTTGGCATGTATGACGTACAACAAAAATGAAACATGTTCTTGTGCATTCGAGGCCACAACAAATGCTCTTGTACCTTAGCCTGAGTCTTCTGTACACCTCGGTGACCGTCTGCAGTTAGTTCATGAGCTACCCGTAACACTGTCTGCTACCAGTAACACAATCTGGTGCACTTCCCTGCTGCACTAACTTGCTGTGGTCTCCATTTTAATTTTAGGATTCTATCTTTAAATTAATAACATTTGACAATATGTTCTGATTCCTTTTCTGTGTGTGAATATGGTTCTAATTCCATTAGCCTTTCATAACTAAACACATCTGCCTGACCAACTGCATGTTCAGGTTTTGATTCCTGCACCGCATCATCAAACAGGGTGTCAGTTAACTGGACATCAACTCCATCGTCTTTTTCTTTCGTTTTTCCTTCCTACTGTAACTTATGACAGTGGGATCTTGTTACGACACAGTCCGGAAAAATTCCTAGGTATTTTTCTTTTAACTCCTCAGTTCCCTAGTCTTCCATTGGCTTCTCCGCCACAAAGGGTGACTATCCCACCTTGGCTTCTGCTAAATCGTTCCCAATAACAAACTGTATTCCTGGATCTGACACTCTATCACTCACTCTCACTGTTACTTCCCCAACCTTGATTTGGCACTCCAACCTAATGTTACGCAATGGGAATGCTTAATTTCTGTCTCCATTCCACAGATTATCACGCTCTTGAGTATCATGTCAGGAAGAGTGAAAATACTTCTATCACTTACTATCAGAGGCTGAGAAAAAGTGAGCACTGCAGATGCTGGAGATCCGAGCTGAAAAGTGTGGGGCTGGAAAAGCACAGCAGGTCAGGCAGCATCCGAGAGATAGGAGAGTTGACGTTTCAGGCACAAGTTCTTCATCGGGAAAGTGGAGGCAAGGGAGAGGAAAGGGGACTAATAAATAAATAAGAGGGTGTGGGTGGAGCTGGGTGGAAGGTAGCTTGGAAGGCGATAGGTAGATACAGGTGGGGATGATGGTGATAGGTCGGAGAGGAGGGTGAAGTGGGTAGGTGGTAGGACAGCTGGAACCCTCAAAATATACAGCATCAACATCGACTTCACCAATCTCCAAATCTCCCCTCTCCCAACCTCATCCCAGATCCAACCTTTCAAAGTAGCACCGCCCTCTTGAACTGTCTTAATTGTCCATCTTCCCATCTATCCATTCCACCCTGCCCTCCGACAGATCACTGTCACTCCCACCTATAACTTTCCATCGCCTTCACACTGACCCTCCCGCCAGCCCAGCTCCTACCCTCCTATTTATCTTTCAGCTCCCTTGTCCCCAAGCCACATTCCAGACGATGGGTTTATATCTGATATGTCACTTGTCCTACTCTTCGGATGCTGCCTGAACTGTTGTGCTTTTCCTCCGCCTCACTTCTCAATTAGTAGAGACTGAGCAGATCCCATATTTCGCAAATTGTAACCTCCTGTCCTCCCCACACCCCCACCCCCCTCCGCTCTTTCTGAGTAAACTTTATCCACAGAGGCGAATTCTTTACAGAGATCAGGCACTGCCTCCATACACAGCCCCTGCCCAGGCTGTGCACTTTCCTGCAGCTCCTCGGCTCTACTTGGCGTCCGCCTTTACCAGTTTCACTAATGCGACTGGCTTAGCCTCTTTTACCACAGCTTTTCCCAAAGTGTCTTCCTTCAATGCCCAGCACGGTGTGTCCCAGCTTACTGCAGTGAAAACAGTTTTTCCCAGTGCCCTTCTTAAACCATCGGCACTGTCATTTTATGTGTTCCACTCCGTTATAGTGAGAACACCTAAGGCCTTTCACCACCTTTCAACCTCCTTGGGCTTCTTTTTTCACCTGTGTATTGCCAGTGTTATTTACTCTATGTTTTGCAGTGTATGATCTCCTCTTCTCCCAATTTCTATCCCTCACAGGATGAAAGTCCTCCCACAATCTAAATTTCATCTAATGCACCAATGTATGTTTACCTGCCATTTCTGCCGCGTTTCTCACTTCTTGAACTTTATTCATTCACATGAATTCTTACCATCGCTGGAACTGAGTTTTTAATCACCTCTCGCAGAATAATCTCCCTTCGGGACTCACAGGTCTTATCCATATTTAAGGCCTGCATCCATCTGTCAAAATGACTGTGTTTAATTCTTTCAAACTCAACATAACTCTGACCTGGTTCCATCTCTATACTTCTAAATTTCCGTCGATATGCTTCTAGTAACAATTCATAAGCAATCAAAATAGCCAGTTTGACATCTGCATAATCTCTTCATCCCTCATCTGACAGCGCCGCAAACAACTCACCAGCTGTGCCCACCAGCTTAGTTTGAACCCGCATTTCCCACAAGTTCACTGGACACACCATCTGCCGCGTCTATATTTCGAATGAAATAAAAAAGGTTTTGACATTTTTCTCACCGAAATATGGCAATATATTAACATAGTTGTATACATCCCAACATTCTCCATTTACCTTCATCCTGTGAATTTTACTTTCTTATCGAATTTCCAACTTCTGAATTTCAAATTCTCTCCCTTTTTTCCCTCTATTTCTCTTTCTCCTTTTTCTCTCTCCCTTTCTGTCTCTTTCTTTATCTTCTAAGTCCAGTTGGCACATTTGCAATTTAAGTTATTTTCTGTGCCTCTGATACACCGAAGTGCTTGACCAATTCCATTAAAATGTCAGCTTTCGTTTTGTCCCTGGTTAAACCCAATTCTAATCTATTTGTTAATTTTAAAAGTATGCCCTTCCTCTGTCTTTCTAAATTTACTTGGCAAAAGTGGGAATTATCTTCAAACCCCAGAACATCTTTAGTAATGTTAAAAGCCATTTCTTTTAATTTGACCAACCACAAGGAATCAAAATTAAATGCATTTTATGATCTTTTATTTGAAGATCTAGGTCACTACCAGCCAAGTGATGGAATCTGCTGGGACCTTTTGTACCCCAAATCTGTTCAAATCCCATACGACAAGCCCTCAAGCTGTTATGATGTCGATGTCGAACCCATCTGTTAATTAAAACCACACACAAAAGCTCACCTCGCCTTGTTATCTGTTAAAACATGAGTGACAGAGAATTCCGAAATTCAAGTATTAAAAGAAAAATAACAATTTATAAGTATGCAAGTTAGCTTGCTGAGCTTGAATGTTTTTTTTTCAGATGTTTCATTACCATGACTAGGTAACATCATCAGTTAGAGTCTCCGGTGACACACTGGTGGTATGTCCGTCCTCTCTATTTATAGGTCTTGGTTTCTTAAGTTGTGTGATGTCATTTCCAGTTCTTTTCTTCAAGAGAAGGAAGAAAGAATATAAATTGACGTGTTTATTAATGTACTTCTGGTTAGAATGCCTCGTCTCGAAGAACCTTCGTGCATGTGTTTGTTTCGACTGTCCTAGGATGTATGTGTAGTCCCAGTCAAAGTGGTATCCTTCTTTGTCTGTATGTATGGAAACTAGTGATATTGGGTCATGTCTTTTGCTGGACAGTTGGTGTTCATGTATCCTGGTAGTACGACAACAGGACAGTTTGAAATGGAGGAAAAATGATTTTATATACACTGTTTAATCTGCGTGTGTTCAGAAAAGGAAGATTGTTTAAAAGTGTACAACACATTCTGAATGAACAACGGAGACACAGTTAACAATAATAGGTGCAAATGATGTATACAATTTATGAAGCATTAAGACATTATTTGATCCTCATCTGAAGTGATATGTTCCCCTTCTCTCAACTTTCCCCCTTTTCTGGGATTCCACACTCTTGTCGCTCATTCTTATCAGGATGTGTGTTATAAATCTTGCTTATGGTATCCCAACTTATTTCAGTTAATGCCCTTTCTACCGGAAATTAAACATATGGGCCTGCTGGGTTCTTTCAAAAGTTAGTGTCTTCATATTATTGGAGAGAAAAAATCTGGCATCGGACCTAGTATTTGAACACATTACTCTGTTGTACATGTACTGTACAAAGGACCACAGCACACAGGAATTGCCAAAACATTGAGGGATGTACATCTACTTCTTTGGATAATTGAGCAATGTAACTACAAAGACATGTTGGAGGAGCTGGCCAGAGTTAATTGGAAGGGGAGCCGAGCAGGGAAGACTATGGAGCAGCAAAGGCAGAAATGTCTGTGGATGATTCGGTAGCTAATGTCAGAAATTCATCCCAAAGGAGATGAAACATACTCAGGGGAGGACAAGGCAGCCATGAGCGATAAGGCATCAAACCAAAAGAGGAAACATACAATGTGGTGAAGATGATTGGGAATCCAGAGAATTCATTAGCTTGAAACTACATAAGGCTGGCATCACTGACACTGCAGAGCTCTTAATCATGCTCAGGGAGAGAAACAGAGGGAAACACGTCCACCTCAAACACAGAAGATGGCATTACTGAAGGAAAATTGGAGATGAATTAAACAATTGAATTAAAATCAGTTAAGTGCTTTTGCGGGAAGTGTCAGATTGAAAGCATGACCCGGGGAGAGACCCTCAGCAGAAAGAGAATTTAAAAATGGAAGTATTTCCACATTAGAAACCAGAGTAGGTCACTGAGTACAGGGCTGATGGGTGAATGGGTCTCGATGTGAATTAGGGGACAGACAGCAGAATTGTTTTTCAGATATTGCAGCTCAAAACTGCATATTTATGTAGTGTTGTAAACCGCAGCAGCAGAAGAAGTAGACCTACATTCAACCGCAACCTGTAACCTTTTGCCTTGGGTAATCTCCTCAGTCTGCCATTACCATCAACACGATCTATGGTTCAGTGACGAGTGTGGGTGAACGTGTCAGGGTCAGAACCACATGAACATAAACCTCATGCTAACCCGTTAAAGCTACCTCACTTGAGCAACAGATCTGATTGAAGCTCTGCAATTCTGCCACATTCAGTCATAAATGCTGATGGATGATGAAACAAATGACGGAGGAAAGGGCTGCACAAACATGCCCATCCTAAATGATGGAATAGTCCTGCATATCAGTGTAAAAGTTAAGGATGTAGTATCTGCACCACCCTCAGCCAGAGTTGTTGAGTCAATGATCCATCTCACTCTCGTCATGATGCCCACAGAATCACAGATGCCACCCTTCAACCAATGTGATGCACTGCACGTGACATGATGAAACAGCTGAACACAGTAGATTACGACAAAGGCAATGGTCCCTGACACCATTCCTTCAATAGGACTGCAGACTTGTGCTACACAACAAGCCATGTCCCTGTTAATGTTGAAAATTACTCAGCTATGTCCAGTCCTTTAAGGGGAGTATAATTGCAATCTGTCCAATTACCTCCCCCTCAGTCCCACCACGACAGTCAATTGGTGGGAGGTCTTTTTGACAGAGCTGTCAAGCAGCACAGAAATAACATGCTCATTGTGGTTTCGGATATGTCCCCAAGTAGAGATGGTGCTGCTGTGGAAGTCTCGTTGGATTACGAATCCAGACCAGGCTAATGCTCTGGCAGCTGGTGTAAGTTAAAAAACAATTTAAAAAATATCCAGATTTAAAATCTGGTACCAGTAACAGTTATCCTGAAGCCAATGTCGATTGTAAACAGGAGTTTGCTTCCCCAATGTGCTTTTAGGACGTGAATCTCCCGTGGTTTTCTGGTCTGGCCTAAAATTGACTCCAGATGCACAGACCTGTGATAGACGATTCGATGGTCTCTGACATGGCTCTAAAATTATCATTCCTGTATATAATCTGTCTCGCCCTGTCAGTGTTTTATATATCTTACTGAGATCTCCACTCATTTTCCTAAATCCTATGGAATACAGGCCCAGTCGCCCCAAACTCTGCTCCCACAACAAACCTGTCATCCCAGTGATCAGTCTGCTCATCCTTAACTGCATTCCTTCAATGTCAGGTTTGTCCTTTACTAGGTAAGGAGACCAAAATTGCACACAATACTGCACAATGTTCGAGATGGGGTCTCACCACGGCCCTGTCCAGCTGTGGTAAGACACCCTTACTCCTGGACTCAAATCCGTCTGAAATATGAAGATCAACGCACCCTTTACCTTCCTAACTGCTTTCTGTTCCTGCAAAAAAAACTTTCAGTGACTCGTGTACAGGGAGCTCCAGATCCTTTTCAATGTTGCAGCTACCCAACTGGTGGGTCTATGTACACTGGTAAGTGTCCCAGTGTCATTCCCAGCATTTTCTTCTGGCTTCAGAACTCACTGCCCCGTATGGACGGCGGAGGTCGATGAAGAATGAGATGAAGAGAAGCGTAGGACCGTTTATTGTGTAACATTTTCCAACCTTTTCAAATTGTAGGCTGCCGTTCTCTTTTTTCTCATCGAAGGGCACAACGTCACATCTACCCACATTGTTCTTCATTGCCCCGTATTTGCACAGACACTCCACTTGCCTCAGTCACCTTGTAGCTTTTTTTTACATCCTTCTCACCCACTCACAATCCGACATCGATTACCGCCATCGAAATATTGCATTTAATTCCCTCTAACAAACGTTTGGTGTTTATTTGAAATAGCTAGGGACCAAACACTGAATCCTGCTATACGCTCGATCCTCTGCTCTAAACAAACATTGATTTATTACTACTCACTGTTTTCTATTAGCTCTCCCATTCTAAAATCATGCCCTTCTGTTCGCCCCAGTCCCATAGGATTCGAATTTTCAGAGTACGCTTGGGGCTTTATCAAAATTCTTACTGAAAATTCAATCGTATTGCATTGATTGCTTCTCCATAGTTTTGCTAAAAGACTGTTTCTCAAATATGATTCCCATTTGATAAACCTCTGTTGCCTTTGTCTCAGCCGATTACTTTCAGTTAAAATACTTTCTCCATAACGTGCATTTGCTAATTTTATTCTATTCCCTTTTTCTCTCTCAACAGATTAAACTTTCCTCGTATTGCTAGGAAGATTGTTTTTTTGTTTTGATTTGTTTTCTTCTGTGAGGACATAACTGAAATATTTGCTGCATAGTTCTGCCAATTCCCTCTTCTCCATTCTCCACTCTCTGGATTCAGTCTGTAAAGAAGCTGCACCTTTTTTCCCCTTAATTTTGCCATTGACGTACTTTATGAAACTGTTACAAGTTCACTCTTATAATCTTTGTGCATATAGAATGTTCTGAAACCCAATAATTGCTGTCGTAAGCTTTTTAATGATTGACCTTGAACAACCATGCACTCATAGAAGCATAGACTCTGCACCATCAGAAGTACAGCACGGTCGACATTCGTCCCACGAGCCCCATAGCTGGGAATGTGATGACACTTCAAGAGGTTGTCCAAGTACTTTGTAACAGCTGTGAGGTTACTTATGACAACTCCCTCTCTGGTCGTACATTCCAGAGCCCAAAACCCTCTCGGTAAAAACAAACCATCCTCAAGTCCCCTTTAAATCTCAAACACTTCACTTTAAGAATGTGCTCCCCATTGTTCTCCCTCTGACTAAAAGGAAGATACTGTCTACCCACCCTGTCCATGTCCCTCATAATCGTTTCCTTCTGAATCACATCCCCCTCAGCCTTCTCTGCGCCAAACTAAAAAAACACCCGAGCTTATCCAGCCTCCCTCCATAGCTGATATACTCCATCTCAGGGAACATCCTGGTGAATTCCCTCTGCACCCGCTCCAGTGCAATCACATCCTTCCTGTAATGTGGCTCCCAGAATTTCACACATTATTCCATCTTGGCCTAAACAAAGCTCCCCATAGCTCTTATAATCTGTGCCTCGACAAATAAAGGCTATGCTTACGCTACCTTTTGCTTTTTCAACTTGTGTATTAACCTGTCCAGTCACATTCAGTGATGTGTGGAGAAGCTCCTTCTGAGCTCCCTCGTGTGCTGCCATTCACTGAGTACTCCGCTTTCTGCTTCCTTCTTCGAAAGTGCATCACCTCATATTTATCAGGGTTGCATTCCATCTGCTACTGATCTGACCATCTGCGTCGTCCTGAAACATAAGACCTTCCTCCTTACTGCCAACCACCCGGTCAATCGTTGTATCAAACACAAACTTAGTTATCACACTCTCCCCACGCCTCGTCCATATTCACAGATACACCATTTATGAATAATACAAATAATAAGGCTGTAGATCACACAAAAACAGGTTGTAGCCCAACAGGTTTATTCGGAGGCACGAGCTTTCGAAGCGTTGCTTCTTCATCAAGTAGTTGTGCGCTTTGAAATCTCATGCCTCAGAATAAACCTGATGTTGTGTGATTTTTTAACTTTGTCCACCCCAGTCCAACACTGGCATCGCCGAATCACAAATAATAAAGAACACGACATTGATCCCTATGGTGCACTATTAGACACCGGCCTCCAGTCACACCAACAGGCTTCTACCATCACCCTCTGACTCCTACCACTAAAGTTGATTTAGATGCAACTTGGCAAGTCACTAATGACTCCTACCTCTTCCCTCGTTATTCTGTTCCACTTGACACACTTGTTGAATACCTGGAGATTCTCCCTAAACTTGCCTGCCAGCAGATTTCCATGCCCCTGTATTAGTCAGTCCTCACCGAGTGAAGAATCTCCTCATTATTGCAGTCTTATACGGCATGTCCCTTATCCTTAAATGTAGAATAGACAGCCAGAAAAACATCCTGTTTATGCACACCCTGTCATATGTTTTGTGAATTTTCAAAATGTCACTGCAATCACCTCTCATTCTTTGAAACCTGAGAGTACACATATTCTTTCTCAGATGAGGTCACCAAAACTGTACACAATATTCCAGGTACAGGTTCATCAACTCTGCACACAATAGTCCAGGTACAGTCTCACCAATACACTATAAAACTAGTTCAACATTTCGTTGCATCGATATTCTGACTCTTTTAATTGAAGGTGAACCCAACTTTAACTTTACACTTACATAATTCCTAAGTTATTAAGGATGATTTCCTTTCAAAAATGCATACTGCTTCTCTCCAATGTTGCTGCTAATTTCCAAATATCCAATATCACATCCTGTCTCTTGGCTTCCAAAAGAGTCTTTACAGATGTCAAGTTAATTGCTCTGCATTTCTTAACACTATCACTTTATCCCTTTCTAGATGCCTGGATCCATTCCATTCATCTACCTAGCATGCTTGGATCACGTTTATTACTTTCCATTTATCTACAATGGCTTTCCAGCTTCTTTGGAATGTACAGTAAAAAAAACACAGTCATTGAAAGTGAAATTAATACTTCTATTGATGATTTATTTCTGACATTTTGATTGGAAGTACATCTGCTTCGTCAGGCTTAGCAATGCTCAATCCAGCTCCATGTTCAAGTACTACCTTGTTACTGATATGAATTGACTTCATGCCTTTAGCTGCAGAAGGCCGGTATGATCACTTGGGTGATTTTCTGGTTGATTTTCTGGGTCTTCCTCCATGAAGACAGATGCAAAGTAACTGGTTATTTCTCGGCCATTTCTCTGTTCTCCACAATAATATCTCATCTCCCGATTACAAATTTCCACATTTGACCATGCTTTTATTTTATTTCCTATGAAATACATATACAGATCGATGCAGTCTTTGAGTTCCTGTTTGTTAGCGTGCATGTTTGCTTTTTGATTTCCTTATCAGTTTCATGTCCCTCCTTTTCTGGATTGTAAACTTCTGATATCTCTCAGGTTACCCCAATGTCTGGATTTCCTCTGGAGTCACTTCTTATGATAAATATAATCTTTAATTTGTTATGTTAAACATCATTAAGTCAGTTTCTCACTCTTGGGTATTTGTACCTTTAAGCAATTGACTTTTGTTTCAGACTTTGCAGTATTTCTATAAACCAGATATATCCAAGAACATTGTAAGAGGATAGAGAAGAAATTGTGGGGGCCTGGCAGATATTTTTACATCATCGATGGCCACCTGGTGATATCCTGAATGTCTGGAGGACAGGAAATGCCGTGCCCTTATTCATGAAGGGCTACAAAGCAAAACCTGGGAACTATAGACCAGTAAACCGGACATCTGTGGGTAAGGTAGTTGAGAAGGTTCTGAGAGATAGGATAAACATATATTTGGAAAGGCAGGGTGTGAAAAGGACGCTTTGTGTATGGGTGACCATGGCTGACAAATTTATTAGCGTTCTTTGATGAAGTGGCTAGCAATGTTGACGAAGGCAGGGTGGTAGACGTAGTCCAATTGATTTTAGTAAGGCCTTCAATAAGGGTTCATGTGGTACGCTGCTCTGGAAGAGTAGATTACATGCAATGGAGTGGGAACATAGCAAATTAGATACAAAATTGTCTTGATTAAGGAGCAGAGAGTAATAGTGGAAAGGATTCTTGTCGGACTGGAGGCCTGTCACTAGTGGTGTGCCTCAGTGGTCGGTGCTGGGACCATTACTGCTTGTTATATGTATAATGATTTAGTTTAGAATGTACAAGGCATGATTATTAATATTGCAGATGACACGAAATAATGTGGTCTCGTGGACAGTGAGGAAGGTTATCAGACATTGCAGCAGGACCTTGATCAGTTGGGGACGTGCACCAAGAAATGGCAAATTGAATTGAATATGTATAAATGTGAGATCTTGCATTTTGCAAAGTCAATTCAAGGTCGGAGTTTCATGGTGAATGGTTGGGCCTTAAGGGTTGTACTGGAACAGACGGACCATGGAATTTAGATGCATGGTTCGCTAAAAGTTGATTCAGAGATAGATAGAGCAGTGAAGAAGGCTTTTGTCACACTGGCCTTCATCAGTCTAGGTATTGAATACCGAAGTTGGGGATTTATGTTGCAGTTATACAGGATGGTGGTGAGGCCAAACTTGTAGCATTATGTTCAGTTTTGTTCACTTTGCTCTTGGAAGGATGTTATTAAACTGGAAAGAGTGCACAAGACTTTTGTCAAGGACTCTATCGTCTGGATTTTAAGGAGAGGTTGGACAAGCTAGAAATTTTTAACTTTAGGGTGTATGAGACTGATGGGGATCTGATAGAGTGTTTCAGATCATGGGAAGCATGAACAGAGTGAATGCACTCAGTCTTTTTTTCCCCAGGGTTGTGCAATCCTGGACTAGAGGGCATCAGCTTAACGTCAGAGGAGAAAGAATAAAAGGGAACCTGAGGAGCAATTTTTTTATACACAGGGTAGTACGCATATGGAATGAGCTGCCAGTGGAAGTGCATGAGGTGCGTGCATTAACAAAATTTAACAAGGATTTGGACAAATACTTGGGTTGGAAAGGATTGGAAGGATACCAGGCAATATCATGAAAATGGGATTAGTGTGAATGAACAGTTTGTTCGGAATGGCAGAAGGGAATATCTTTGTGCTGTAGGACTGTATGACTCAAACAACTATTGCTTGTCTTTCACTGAATGTTATATTTTATTTTTCCTATTCACTGGAACTAACTTGAGCCTCTAGCCTCCAGGCTTCCTCGATGTTTGACTATAATGTTCAAAATTTCGATATTGCGTCACAATTCCTCAAAGCTGCTTCAGCGCACGGTTAGGAATTAGCTCTCCTGACCACACAACACCAAATCCGAAATAACCTGCTCTCTAGTTTGGTTCACAACATACTCTCCAACTACCTGGTATACACTTATGGAATTTATTTTTCACAACATGAGCAGTCACTTAGTTAACGCAGTTTCAATGCAACTTAACACCATCCAGTATTGCTGCAGCACCCACAATTATTTGTTACTCTTTTACAGGATGAGGGCGTTGCATTTATAACCCATATTTATTGCCCATGGCAGAGAGCAGTTAAGAGGCAACAGCATTGCCTTGGGTCTGGAGTCACATGCAGGCCAGTCCAGGGAAGGACAGCAGTTTCCTTCCCTAAAGGACATCAGTGAACCAGATGAGTTTTTCCAACATTCGTCAATGGGTTCATGGTCATCATAGACCCTTGATCCAAAATATTTATTGAATTCACATTCCATCATCTTCCATGGCAGAATTCGAACTCGGGTACGCAGAACATTACCTGGGTGTCTGGGCTAAGTTACCAGCGATAATAACACAATCGCCTTGCTTCCACTTGCTTATACTTGCATACCAATTTCCAGAGCATATGAAGCAAAGTATTTGCGCGACAGTCTTGGTCTCGATATATAACACACCAATGTTTACTTCGCCTTGATATTTGCAAGATCCACCCAAACTGATTCTGTGGAATCTGAGGTACAGGGTCTGAGAAGTTATTTGTGATAGACTTGGACAAGACGTTATGGGAGGCTCACCTCGACGCTTAGATGTTTTGAAAAATTGGTCAGCAATTCAGGACGAGCATCAATGTCCTGCCCGCTCTGCTAGGATAAGAGTCATCGTATTCTCTCTGCTCCCTCACACTCACTGTATATCTGTTTTAACACATATCCCCGAGCAAGGCTCACACTCTATCTCCAAATAAGGCTCAAGCACGGTCATTCTCACTATTGCATTCAGCACATTCCCTCCCCTACGTTTTCTGTCACTGGCCCAGTAGCCCCGCACACTACTAACACTGCATGGATACAACACTGTGGTCAGACTCCCTCCGGACACCTCACCCTTACCCCCTCTAGCACTAACAGCAGGGGCACCCACTCCCACCCTCATTGCTTCAATCCTCTTCTCCCATTCCAGGAGAAACAGCCTGGAATTGGACAGCAAGTGCCAAGCTGGGTGGTGGAGTGCCCGAGATCCGTTCCCTCATCCCCCTACCCTGACATGTGGGGAGCATCATCGAAAGAGCTAGAGAGGACCAGGAGGCCTTGTGTGGAGATTCTGAAACATCCACGTCCCACACACCCAGTAAGGTGAAATATTCAGTAAAGAACAATTTTCAATTTAAACCCACTGTCAGTTCCAACCTCATCTCTTTCACTCGCAAAAGAACAGATATCCCATTGCACAGATATGCAGGCATTGAAATATACAAAAGTATTGGTAACCACTACAATATACTAACATGCACAATGCATACAAGGAGATAGGCATACACACACAAAGAATCACACAGACACATATACAGTCACACACAAATTGACAGAAACACAGATAGAAACACACTGTCTGATACACAGACAGACGTAGTCACAAAAATACGCAGATAACAAGCACATGGACACACACACACAGACAGATACTAGTGTCATTTAGACACAAATAAATAAGTTTTTGATTTATGAGGAGATCAATGATTCTAGGCAGAAGGTAGGGGAGTGATGTTGAGGACCTTATAAGAAATGATCGAATGGCATGGCAGACTTGATAGGCCTATTGGCCTAATTTTGGTTCCTTTCTTTAACGCTTGTGTGGTGTTTTGCTATCAGGTATTCTCTTCCTGAGACAGCAGCAGAGGCTGGATTTGATACATATTTCACTGGAAAGAGTCAGTGGTAATGTGGACAGAGTTGGAGGGCAGAGTGGTTTCTGTCTATTCCTAGTTAGTGTATCCATATATTCGGAAATTGGCAGTGAGTTGATGTGAGGTTAATACAGTTTTAAAATAATTGGTCCCAGAATGAAATAAAGATGTCTCTTTCCCTTTAGTGTTGTGCTACCTGTGGTGTCTTCATCCTCTTGGAGCAATGAAGACTAGGTATTGAAGATATTTAAGGCTGAGCTCGACTGATCTTTGCCGGACAAGAGTCAATGTTTGTTGGGAACAGACAACAGTCGGATAGTCAGCCATAATCGGATCAGCTATAAGCATTCTGAATGGTGCAGCCGAATGGTCAATTGCCGCCCCTATCCAATGTGTTGTTCCTTCAATCCAGCCTTCGATGTTGGTATAGAGATATACTGTTGCCCCTACCCTGTGTGCTGTTTCCTAAATCCATCCCTCGAGTCTGTTACAGGGTAGGCGACCACCCCATTCAGCCACACAGGATCGTTACAATGAGATGGGAGGAGACCATTCTTCCCCTCGAAGTAGTTACACAGGAACATAGAAGGAAGCAATTCAGCTCGTTGAGTACATTACGCAGCCCGCGAGGAGGCCATTCAACCCGCCTGAACTGCTGCAGAGGAACAGAGTTGCTGTCGCAGTAGAGATAATTGCATACTTTTACAAAACTGTAACTAGTTTTGCGTCAGAGATCACTGTGGGGTCATCAATGATCAATAATCTAAGTCAAATATCTGGATGAAGGGACTGAATGGATGAAATCTGAATTACCTTGTACACCAAGATGATCATTCAACATATCTTCAAATGGATGTAGTGAATCTGCATTGTGATATAGACAGGGAAGGTTAATGAGCAAACCTTCAGAAGAAATAATATAACGTGAGTTGTCTATTGTGGTAGGAAGGATATAGCAATAGGAAACAATTTAAATGGAGAGAGATCGCAGAACTCTGTAATGCAGTTGTTTTTCATATTCTTGGTACATGAATCATATGAAGCCTGTCGCAGATGTAGCAAGTGATTTGAAACGTTTGTGGAAACGGGTATGGGTTTAATTAGGAATGTTTTACTGCATCTGTACAGGGCGTTGCTGAGATCACATCAGATACACTGGGTGCAGTTTTGATCCTCTAAACTAAAAAAGCGGATGTAATTCCTTTCGAAGGTGTTCAAAGATGCTTCCTTTTACTCATTCCTGAAATGAAGGCCTTTTGTTATCGGGGATTATCTGCAAAGGTCTTAGATGAGAAATCGGATTGAAGCACGATTTTCAGAAAAGGTTTTCAGCTGTTTGCATATTTTCTCTTGTTAAGGAGACTAAAGTTAGAGAATTTTTAATGAATGTGATTTGTTGATATAAACACAAATATTATGAAGATATTAACCCATTTATAAAGATTACGCAGACACATATAAAGACGTCATCAAATTATAAAGCGGACACTTTTTTTGCTAATGAAAGGCACTGTGCACAACCATAGCAATGATGCACCTGCATACAGCATACAGTCTATTATCATCCATTTCAGAGAATGTTCATGGAAATCGCACATGGTCCAGTTTGGTAATCAGTTGACCTTATAGTATTTTTTCACACAGAAAGGGACAAAAATATTACCTGCCTCAGAAGCAGCAGCCAATTAGTCTCTCTCTCTCTAACTTTTTTCTGCCTGAAAACAAGGTGTAAGAGCAGAAACCCCCTGAGTCATCTTTGCCACTCGTGGAGGATTGCTGATGAGGATTCATAGGAATCACTCCACTGCCCGAAGGAAAGGGAGTTCAGCCACATCCAACTGTTTCGGGACGAAATCTGCATTCCCAGACATTTGTGTGAGCAGAATAACTTCAAAGGCAGAGAAACATTTGGGACACTCGATCATTTTACGATTCGTTCAGAGTTCAACTTTCTGTGTCTCACATTTTTCTAGAAAATTAACCAGTCTGATACCCATTTCAATGGCCGCAGCACTCAACTGGTTGCATTTAAAATTTGCTTTCACCAGTACAGGCGTGGGAAAAGACATCGGTGACCTTCGAATATTGGTCAGAACACGATCAAGAGATTCTCAAAGGGCTGTTAAAGTTTGCGATGACTGGATATTTCCATTTATTCAAAATTTTGTATGTTAAACATTTGACAGATAAATGAGAGTCAGAAAATGGTACACAGACAGAACAGTGCTGCTGAGACCATAATCAGATCATAGTGCATGGTGGAGCAGTGACACAGTGTCTGATGACCACTCTTGCTCCACAGTCCCATGTTACTATGTTGCATTCAGCCCCTCACAGTTCCTGCATAGGAGCAGATGGAGGCCACTTGCTCCAAATACCTAGTCCACAGTAACACAGGATCTCATTCAATCCCACCAGACTGTCACACACGGTTTGATGAGAGTTGTAAAATGTTATTTGGAAATCCAGTCTGGCTTCGAAAGACGCCTCTGGTCTCTGCACAAAGTGCCTCCTCTCTGCAACTTGTACTTCATTTGTTGGTCGTGGTCTAGACCAAGATTCATTATGAATAAAGCCGCATACATCATCCAAAGATGACTCAAAACAGCTTTGCTCTCTCTGATTGCAACATTCAATAACGGAACGTCTAGGAACATTACAACCATTAACTTTGTAATTACAGAAAATATGAACATAAGGAACAGGCTCAGGTAATTCGGACGGTTAAGCCATTTTATACGATCATGGCTGATCTACTGTTAACATTAACTCCTCTTTAATACCCAATCCATCTCTCTGACAGGTCAAAAATACATCTACCTCCTCCTTAACTACTTTCATGATTAAGCTCCCTTAACTCTCTAAGTCCAGATAATTTCAGACATTGATATCCCTCTGTGAGAGGAAAAGACTCCCCACACAGACACCATCACCTATTGATATGAACAAGAGGTGAACACAGGAGCTCAGGAAAGAGTGAATGGCCTTGATATCAAGGCAGTAGTTGATTGAGGGTGTCAACGGGACCATCTACTTATTTCAGTTTAATGGGAATCAGGTGTATCCTCCCAATTGGTTGGGGTCTTTCAGAGCACAAAGGAAGATGTTTGTGGGCCCTTGACTGACAATCCTCTCAGTAGCAGAACATCTGTTCAGGAGATCCTCAAGTTAACTTCCTCAGCACAAACATCTTCGGCTCCTTCGTCAACGTCTACGCGCCCACACCCCTGGCACCACTCTCCCCCCATCCATCATAAGATCAGAAGCGGGGTGATCACTGAAGATCACACAATGCTCAGAACGTTTTGTCCCTCCTCGGCTCCTGAATCAGTCTCTGAATCCATGTGCAGCAAGACCTGGACAGCAGTAGGGTTTGTGCTGTTAAAGTGTCGGTAACATTCATGTAACAGCACGGTCAGACACTGCACATTTCCACAGTAAAAAGAGGAGCTCATTCAGCACCTCAAGCTGGTTACATGGATATCTGGAAACCATTAAGCCCATCGAAACGACTGAACAAGAAGAGAGGCAGTCCATTCAATCGTGCTGCCTGTTCCCCAGGAAGAGGCGGGCTCTGGTCAGTACATCGAGCTGTTAAACAGGAAGAGGCAGAGCCCAATCAGACCCTTGATACTGTCTTATGGGAGCAGAAGGAGGCCATTCAGCCCCTTAAGACATTTACACAGGAACATCGTTGATGCTCCAACCTGAAAAACCAATGGAGCAGAGAATGCACTCATGGACGGCTCACGATGTTCCTCGTGGCTCCGTTGTCTGTGGAACACATGATACTTTAACATGTTTCGCCGGCAGTGAGGAAGGAAGCCAAATGTTGTGTGCCAAGTCTCAAAGAGGCATCTTCTATCTCTGAAGACAGACCCATGTTCTCCATTGAGGTCGGAAGCTGATGGAAATTGGTATGTTTTAGCATGAAGGGATTGTGACTCCTGTCGGGATTATGGGTTACATGACGTTCATAATGTGGGGAGAGGTTACTCAAAGCCTGTTCCCTTACTTAGCTGTCTCAGCTTGTTTCCTGTGCTGTAAAAAGACATTACCCTCTCTCTTTCGCTCTCAATCGAAATGGGGAGTGGCGTGGGGTGAGAGGAACTTTCCCAGATGCTTTTAAATTATCCTCGATCATGCAAACCTCGTAATAAACAAGCCATGGAATTTATCACCGTATCACTGCCTGTTTGGAATATAATGACCGACTGTCCATCCCCTTAAGGTTCAATGCAATCACCACTTATTCCCTCAAAGCGCTACACATTAATCCTCATGCACTCTTGATGGTACAATCATCCAACAATGAGTCTGGTGAAACTCCTTTACACTCTTTCTGCCAAGAAGATTATTCCTTATAAAAGAGAGAAAGTCTGTCCACAATACCCCAAATACTATCTCAACAACACTCTCAGGGTTGATCGCAATAATTCAGTTCCCTTACTTAGCTGTCTCAGCTTGTTACCTGTGCTGTAAAAAGCCATTACTTCTCTCTACACTGCCAATGATGTGGAATTTAGACCTTCCTTACGTCTGTACGTCAGCATCAATAAGGTCATCGCCAGAGCGTCCAATGGAGATGAATATCAGTCTCTGAGGGAGACTCTCTCTGAGGGAGACTCTATGAGAAAGAATTCACTCGAAACAGGGAATGGTCACCTACCTGAATGGAAATGACTTGCAGGAACATGGAAATCAGACAGAGGAAGGGAGCGATCTTTTCTTTTGTTCTGCCCTCACGGGATGTGTGCAGCCCTGGTCAGACCAGTATGTTATGCTGATCCTGAACTGAGTAGCTAGTTTAGCTGTTCCATAGGACAGCACAGAGTAAAACACACCGCAGTGGGTTTGCAGGTACACAGAGACCTGACCAGGGAAGGATGACCCATTGCCTGCTCTACAGGACATGAGGCAAACACATAGGCTTCTGTTTAAAACAAGTGGTGATGTATTCATTTCCATTCCATCAACTTCCTTCATGAGAAACCAAAAGATTATTATTCTGTGCCGCTTGATTATGAGTCAATGACTTGACCACCAAGCACTGTCTGTCAGATTCTGTGGAGAGGACAAATTAACCATCTCAAGTGCAAATATTTTGTGATGTAAGCATAGTTAGAATGGACTTGAAACAGTTATATCTGGATTTACAAAAGGCACAAATGCTGGATTATTCAGTAGTTGCATTGAGGCGGAGAAGGAGACTGAAACATCCTGACAGTGGTCTTACGCATGATTGGTGAGTGGGGAGAATATGTAGAAATGTAAGTCTGATTGTAGAAAAAAGGATCATTGAGTTTAAGAACAGTCTGGTTTCTCCTCGCATATTGTTGAGTAAGTTGTGAATAGTAATTTGCTAGTTATAATTTGTAAGGAATAACATTTTTGACTGTATCTGAAAATGATGACTTCCACATTCTAAAATTTGAATGTGAAAAGCAATTCAGTTCAACTCAGTTTAATGGTCAAATGGAATGACTTACCAGGAACACCAACTGTAGCGAGGATGGCATAGTAACCACCTTGAATTGTCCAAAGGATACCTTCGATCCGTGATGCTACTGATATCCAAGGCTGAGAAAGGTAGTAAGGACCGAAGGATAAACTCCTGTCTGTTGGTACATTCCAGTCTAATGTTCTCAGATTCTGATCTCTCCTCCCCCTGCTTTCGAGCTGTGGATCCCTGTTAGTCCAGTCGTTGATGCTCCCACCCATACTGGGATAACACATTGAACCGAGTCCTTAAATAATAGAAGAGGCAAACCCTCCAGTGACACTTTTCTGATCCATGGAGACGGACACCAATCACAGTCACTGAACAAATAACTCCAGCCAACGCCTTTCAATTCAATATTGTTTTATGAAAAGTCAAAACAATGACTCAAACTTTCGCATTCTGAATGGGATTTGTGTGGGTGACTGATGGAAGAAATCTTGAGGCTGGTAGATCAATTGAGTATAACTATCAATCTGTCTTGGATGCAGGAGAAATGCTATAAGTTTTTAAGAACGTAAACATGCTTCTCTGTTTATAAATGGAAACATGCATCTTGGAACTACTGACCAAGCATTATAATTTCAATAAAACATTGCGACAATTTTTATAGTGCATGATCTGAAGGGAATGTGTGTCTGAGAAACGTGGGGTTCTAACGGACAGATGGCATGGATATGTTAACAGAGAATTGTACGTGACTAATGCAATTCAGATTGTTGTTCCAGGTTCAGAGGGTAGATGAGGCCTGTGCTATTGATGTTATCGATGTTAGTGAACTGTGATGCAGTGTCATTTACTGGACTTCAATTACAGTGTGATTATGGCATTGTGGAGGAGACAGAAAACAGAGAGAATTGTGGGAAATGGCAGTTGAGACAGGAGGGAGGGACAATAATATTCCACAGTCATCAGTATTGGAGTGTTACTCTTTAGAACTCATATGAAGAACAGATTCAAGAATACATTTAAAGTGAGGAATGAGGAGTAAAATCTGTTTATTGAACACAAAATACAGGACAAATTGATTTTCTGTCCATACTAAACTATGTAAAGTACACCGAGATAAGATACATCATGATATTGAGCTACATAAATTGAAATGTGTATTACAAAACCAGGGACGTGGTGTACAATCTTTCTCAATCATTATTTGGCCCACAGCTGAGATGCTGATTTCCCCTCTGTCAGTGATCCACCTCATTACGATTCTCAGGAGCAGTATCTCAGTATCGAGAGGATTCTCTGTTCCTGATGCTGTTCACCCAGTCAGTTTAAATTTAACCACCTTCTTACTGTAAAAAAAATAATAACTTGGCCTTTCGGACTCTGTTTAACTGTCAGGAACTCAGCTCTATGATATTATTGAAGATAAACGCTCTGGAACCACAGCCAGTATCCGCATAGTGATCACAGGGTATGGCACGAGATAAAGGCCTTGCAGACCGTGAGAATGTCTAAATAAAACTTCCATTTTCTGTCTGTTCCTGTCTATCTCCCCTCATGCTGTCTTCTGATCTATCCAACGCACCCTCGTTTAGCATCCCTCCAAACACTCTCTGTTTCCAAAGTGAGCAGTTGCACAGCTTGATGTTCGACTGGGACAACACAACTATTATAGGACAAGCCAAACGGAGAACAGCCAGTGAATTCCTTGAGGCATGGCACTCATCCACAGATTTTATCAATAAACACATCGACCTGGAACCAATGTATCGGCCACTGCAGCGGACAGCTGCAGAGACAAACCACTACAAATACCGCAGGAAACAACACGGACACGCTTCACAGGAGGCTCACAATCATTGAGGATGTCACCTAGACAGGGGACGAAACGTCTGCAGCACAAATTCCCAGCTCGGCGAACAAAACCACAACAACGAGCACCCGAGCTAGAAATCTTTTCACAAACGTTGCGGCCATTTTGGAGAAATGGATCGAGCAGGGACAGGACTGATCGTTGGAGGGTCCGGGGTTTAGATGCTTCATTACGAACAAGGAAAGTACTAAAGGTAGCGGGGGGTCGTGGCATTGTTAATCAAAGACAATATTAACGTTGGCAGAAAGGATGTTTAATAAGGACTCGTCTACTAAGGTAGTATGGGAAGAGGTTAGAAACAAAAACGGAGAGGTCAAACTATTGTTAGTTCTCTATAGCCCTCTGAAAAGTTCCAGAGATGTAGAGTAAGGATTACAAAGATGATACTGGATAGGAGCGAAAATAACAGAGTAGTTGTTATGGAGGACTTTACCTTTCCAAATATTGACACAAAACGCTACAGTTCAATTACTTTATATGGGTCAGTTTTAGTCCAATGTGTGCAGAATGGTTTCCTGACACAGTATGTACATAGGCCAACAAGGTACAAGGCCAAATTGGATTTTGTACTGGGTAATGAACCAGACCAGGTATTAAATTTGGATGTAGGTGAACACTTGGCTGATAGTGACCGCAATTCAGTTATGTTTACCTTAGCGATGGAAAGGGACAGATCTATACCACAGGGCAAGTGTTATAGCTGGGGGAAAGCAATTATGATGCGATTAGGAAAGGTTTTAGGATACACAGGAGGGGGAAGGAAACTGCAGAGTTTGGGCGCAATTTAAATGTGGAGCTTTTTCAAACAACAGCTACTGTGTGTCCTTGATAAGTTTATACCAGTCAGGAAAGGAGGAAGTGGTCGAGGGAGGCTGCTGTGGTTTACTGAGGAAGTTGAATCTCTTGTCAAGAGGAAGAAGGAGGCTTATGTAAAGAAGAAACGTGAAGGCCCAGTTCGGATGCTTGTGAGTTACAAGTTATCCCAGAAGGACTTAAAGAAAGAGATAAGAATAGCCAAGAGAGAGGGTATGAGAAATCTTTGTCAAGTAGGATCAGGAAAACCCGCAAGCTTTGTATCAGTATGTCAGGAATAAAAGAATTACCAAATTAAGATTAGGGTCAATCAAGGATAGTAGTGTGAAGTTGTGTGTGTAGTGCAAAGAGATAGGACAGCCACTAAATAAATATTTGAATCAGTATTCACAATGGAAAGACAATGTTGTCGAGGCCTATAGGAGTAAAGGCTATTAGACTAGATGGGATTGAGGTTCATCAGGTGGAGATGTTAGCAAATCTAGACAGTGTGAAAACAGATAAGTCCCCTTGGCCAGATGGGATGAATCCGAGGATTCTCTGAGAAGTTAGGGAGGAGGTGACACAAACATTGTTTCGAATATTTACATCGCCATTGTCTACAGGAATAGTGCCAGATGATTGGACGAGAGCAAATGTTGTCCCTTTGTTCAAGAAATGGAGAAGAGATAACCCTGGTTATTATATACCAGTCTTACTTTGGTTATGGGTAAAGTGTTGGAAAGGATTATAAGAGATAGGATTTATTATCATCTAGAATGGAATCATTTGATTACGGATAGTCAACAAGGTTTTGTGAAGGGTATATCATGCTTCACAAATCTTACTGAGTTCATTGAGAAGGTAACCAAGCAAGTGGATGAGGGTAAAGTGGGGTATATGAATTTCAGTAAAACATTTGATAAGTCCCCCATGTTAGGGCATTGCAGAAAATATGGAGAGTGTGGTGTTGGAAAAGCAGAACAGATGAGGCAGCGTCCAAGGAGTAGGAGAGTCGATGTTTCATTTGTAAGCCCTTCATCAGGAATCAGTGTTCTGGTCTCCAGCATCTGCAGTTTTCACCTTCTCCTAGCTCCTTGAATGCTGCCTGACCTGCTGTGCTTTTCCAGCACCACATCTTCGACTCTGATCTCAAACATCTGTAGTCCTTACTTTCTCCCAGAAAATTCGGAGACGTGGAATTGAGGGTGATTTAGCGGTTTGGATCAGAAATTGGCTCGCTAAAAGAAGACAGAGGGTGGTAGTTGATGGGGAATGTCCATCCTCGAGTTCAGTCGCTAGTGGTATACTCCAAAAGTCGGTTTTGGGGCGACTGTTGTTTGTCTTTTTGAAAATGACCTTAATGAGGGAATGGAAGGATGAGTTAGTAAATTTACAGTTCGCAGTAAGGTCGGTGGAAATATGGGTAGTGCTGAAGGATGTTCCAGGTACTGAGCTGTAATGTTCTATGATCATGGACATACAATGGGCTAAATAGCGTCCTTCTGTGATGTAACAATTCTGAGGTATGCTGGCCCACAATAAACGCTTTAGGTGCCTGGAGAGACAAGCTGGTACAGTAAAGGATGCACATTGCACTAGCATTCATCATCTCTTCCTGTTCTCTGATATGCAGCGGCCTCAAAATACCTGCCCAATCAAAATAGATTGATTCAAATTCAAGCAGTCAGGAGGATGTTCACCCGAGGGTATTGCCATCAGAAGATTTAATGAATAATAAGATTTCAGAATAATACAAACAATAAAATAATATCACAACAGCATAACCATTGGCAGCAGAGTAAAAACTTACAGTTGCAAATAGTTTCAAGTTCAACATTGTGTTCAGTTTTAGTCACCTTGCTATAGGAAGGATGGTATTAAACTGGAACTTTACAAGAATGTTGTCAGGACTCAAGGGTCTGAGACATAGGGAGAGGTTGGATAAGCTGGGACATTTCTCTTTAGAGCGCAGGAGACTGAGGGGCGGCATGAAGTGCTTCGAGAGGCTAGTCATGGCCCACATCAGTTCCAGTCTCCAAACCTGCCTCAATCCCCTACAATTTTCCTACCAGTGGAATGGGTCCATAGTGTGTGCCATATCCCTGGAACTTCTGGACAACAAGGACACCTATGTTAGATTCCTGCTCATTGACTATAGGTTCACCTTCAACACCATTATTCCGTTCAGACTGATCACAAAATTCCCTGACCTTAGTCAAGGCTCCGCCCTCTGAAATTGGATCCTCAGCTTTCTGACCCACAGTGCACAATCAGTGAAAATAGGTAAGTGTGTCTCTTCCATGATAACATTCAACACTGAAATCCCAAAGGATGTGTCCTCAGCCCCCTACTATACTCCCTGTACACCCACGACTGTATTGCCAAATTTTGAATGAACGCCATCTACATGTTCACTGATAACACCATCATATTAGGACAGATATGTAATGATGGCAAGTCAAAATACAGAATGGAAATAGAGGACTTTGTGATGTGCTGCACTGAGACCAACCTCTCTTTCAACATCGGCAGAACTAACCAACTGATCAATGACTTCAGAAAGAAAGGAGGAGAACATGCCCCCATCTACATCAATGGAACTGAAGTTGAAATGGTGGACAGCATTAAGTTCCTCGGAGTGACGATAACCGACATCCTATCCTGGACTTCCCAGTTAGATGTGACAGTCGAGATGGCACAACAACGCATCTTCGTTCTCCAGCAGCTCAGGACATTTGGCTTGCCCACAAAGATCCTGACCAATTACTACAAATGCACCACTGAGAGCAAACCATCCGTGTGCATGATGGCCTGGTGTGGCAACAGCCCAGCCCAGGACAGTAAGAGAAATGACAGAAGGTTGTGTGCACAGCCCATGCCATGAAGGAAGCCAACCTCCCATCCATTGACTCCATTTACACGGCTCGCTGCCGCTGAAAGACTGGCAACCAAAGACCCATCGCACACTGGATCGCCGACAATCTCTTCCATCAGACAGCCAGTATAGAGGCTTAAACACACAATCCAGGCACTCAACAAAGCATCTTTCCAACCATTATTAAACTGAGTAATGGAATCTCTGACTTCAAATAGTGCTGATCTTAATCACGTTGATCTTGCCTATTGCATGCCATTTGTGGTGTAGCCTGTAGGCCTCAGTCTGTTTTTAGTTTAACCTCTGATCTGTATGTTCGTTGCTTATTGTTGGAGCGAGATTCCCCAGCTAGGGACAAAGACTTTGGAGCCAGACAGGACACAGGCAGGGAGTCGACTTTAATTCAAGCAAAAACTGTTTATTGCATGGAGATTACCAAAGGAGCTTCCTCAAATCTGGCTTTGACATGAGAAGGCAATGGTTTCCTTAATCTTCAGCTCAGATCAAAAGGGGGTCGCTGCTCCCAGTTACCTGGAGCTGTGGGGTGGTGGCTACCTCCACGTTTTCATCTGGTGGTGGGGGGCCTTTACCAGTCAACTCAGAGGGTTAATCGTTTCCTGTTTGGGAGGTTCTGCCCTCCTGTCTCCCCGCAGCGCTCTGTCACTTCTTCTGATGATGACCCTCCCTGAGCCCACCTTAGATTAGATTAGATGAATTACAGAGTGGAAACAGGCCCTTCAGCCCAACAACGACATGCCGAAGCGCAAGCCAACCAGACCCATCCCCCTATATTTTACCCCTTTAACTAACACAACGGGCAATTTAGCATGGCCAATTCACCTAACCTGCACATTTTCGGATTGTGGGAGGAAACCGGAGCACCCGGAGGAAACCCACGCAGACACGGGGAGAATGTGCAAACTCCACACAGAGAGTCGCTGAGGCAGAAATTGAACCCAGGTCTCTGGCGCTGTGAGGCAGCAGTGCCAACCACTGTGCTACCGTGCCGCTCATCTTCACCATACGAAGAGCTGCCTTTATCCTCACCGTGCAGCTGCCGTTTCCCCCTTTGCTAGGAGGTTTTGGTGGCCTGGCGCATTTTCCTCCTCCCTTTTTTATAGGAATCCAATTCTCTGCCTCTTTGGTTCCCTCCTCCTCCATTGCCTCCGTCAGTCCTGTAGGTGTTTGGATCAGCTGCTGAACCTACCTGCTGTCTGCTGTCTGCACCGTTCCAGCCTGTCCTTCCTTCTGGGTGCCACCAGACACAGTTCCCTTGCTGGTTTGTGGTGCTTTGCTTATCTTTTGCAGTCAACCTCTGGCCATCTGTGCATAGGTGTCGGACGCTCGTCCTGGGCAGGCCGTGTACACGTGGTCTGCCTCTCCACACATATTACAGTTCTTGGCCTCTTTGCATTCCTTGGTCGGGTGACCTTCCTGCTTGCAGTTCTGACAGATAGTGACCTTACAGTCAGCCGCAATGTGGCCTGACCTCCCGCAGGTTTGGCACAGTTTTGGCTGCACTCCGTATGTCAGGTACCCTCTGTTCTCTCCGATTGCAAAGCTGGAGGGTGGCTAGAGGATGTTCCCATGGCATCGACCCTCAGGGTTACCCTGATCTGGCGATTGCTGGTCCAGATTCTGAAAGGGTCCACCACATCAGTGCTTTCTGCCTCAACCTGGACGTATCTTCTCAGGAAGGTGAGGACATCAGCTGCTGGAACGTGGGGGCTGTACATTTGAATCGCATTAACATGACGCACACACAGCAGCTGACGAGATGGAGAACAGAGGCTCCCCTCCCTTCTCCTTGAAGACCTTCAGGAGCTGTTCGCACTGCTTCACGTTCCTCAAGGCCACATCGAAATAGCCTCCCCCACGAAAATCCTACATGCAGCACACATCTTTTTTTAATTTCAGAATTATAGAACATAGAACATAGAACATAGAAGAATACAACGCAGTACAGGCCCTTCGGCCCTCGATGTTGCGCCGATCGAAGCCCACCTAACCTACACTAGCCCACTATCCTCCATATGCCTATCCAATGCCCGGTTAAATGCCCATAATAAGGGAGAGTCCACCACTGCTACTGGCAGGGCATTCCATGAACTCACGACTCGCTGAGTAAAGAACCGACCCCTAACATCTGTCCTATACCTACCCCCCCTTAATTTAAAGCTATGCCCCCTTGTAATAGCTGACTCCATACGTGGAAAAAGATTCTCACTGTCGACCCTATCTCAACCCCTAATCATCTTATACACCTCTATCAAGTTATCCCTAAACCTTCTTTTCTCCAATGAAAACAACCCCAAGTGCCTCAACCTTTCCTCATACCAGGCAACATCCTGGTAAACCTCCTCTGCATCCGTTCCAGTGCCTCCACATCCTTCCTATAGTATGGCGACCAAAACTGCACACAATACTCTAGATGCGGCCGCACCAGAGTGTTATACAACTGCAACATGACCTCAGTATTCCGGAACTCAATTCCTCTACCAATAAAAGCCAGTACGCCATATGCCTTCTTCACTGCACTATTTACCTGGGTGGCAACTTTCAAAGATTTGTGTACATGGACACCAAGATCCCTCTGCTCATCCACACTACCAAGTATCCGACCGTTAGCCCAGTACCCCATCTTTTTATTACTCTTACCAAAGTGAATCACCTCACACTGAGCTACATTGAACTCCATTTACCACCTTTCTGCCCAGTTCTGCAGCTTATCTATATCCCCCTGTAACCTGCCACATCCTTCCTCACTGTCGTATCATCCGCAAATTTGCTCACCCAACCTTTTAACCCCTCCTCCAGGTCATTTTAAAAATTACAAACAGCAATGGTCCCAAAACAGATCCTTGCGGAACACCGCTAGTGACGGCACTCCAAGATGAACCTTTGCCATCATCTACTACACTGTGTCTTCTTCCAGCCAGCCAACTCCTAATCTAAACCTCCAACTCACCCTCAATACCATACCTCCGTATTTCTTGCAGTAGTCTACCATGGGGAACCTTATCAAACGCCTTACTAAAATCCATATACACCACATCTACTGCTTTCTCCTCGTCCACCTCCTTAGTCACCTTCTCAAAGAATTCAATAAGGTTTGTGAGGCACGACCTGCCCTTCACAAAACCATGCTGACTATCCTTGATCACATTATTCCTATCCAGATGTTCATAAATCCTATCCCTTACAATTCTCTCTAAGATTTTGCCCACAACAGAAGTGACACTCACAGGCCTATAGTTACTAGGGTTATCCCTACTCCCCTTCTTGAACAAGGGAACCACATTTGCTAGCCTCCAATCTTCTGGCACTACTCCTGTAGACAACGAGGACATAAAAATCAAGGCCAATGGCTCTGCAATCTCTTCCCTTGCTTCCCAGAGAATCCTAGGATAAATGCCATCAGGCCCAGGGGACTTATCTATTTTCACCCTTTCCAGAATTTCCAACACCTCTTCTCTACATACCTCAAAGCCATCCATTCTACTTAATTGTGACTCAGTACTCACATTGACAACAATGTCCTGTTCCTGATTGAATACTGACGAAAAGTATTCATTCAGTGTCTCCCCAATCTCTTCAGCCTCCACACGCAACTTCCCACTACTATCCTTGACTGGACCTATTCCTACCCTAGTCATTCTTTTATTCCTGACATACCTATAGAAAGCCTTAGGGTTTTCCCTAATCCTACCAACTAAGGACCTTTCATGTCCCCTCCTTGCTGCTCTTAGCTCTCTCTTCAGGTCCTTCCTGGCTACCTTATAACTCTCAATCGCCCCAATTGAACCTTCACGCCTCATCTTTACATAGGCCGCCCTCTTCCATTTAACAAGGGATTCCAATTCCTTATTAAACCACGGCTCCCTCACACGACCCTTTCCTCCCTGCCTGACGGGCACATACTTATCAAGGACACTCAATAGTTGCTCCTTGAACAAGCTCCACATATCAATTACACCCTTGCCTTGAAGCTTACTTTTCCAGGCCACACATCCTAAGTCATGCCTCACAGCATCATAATTTCCCTGCCCCCATCTATAACTCTTGCACTGTAGTGCACACTTATCCCTCTCCATCACTAGAGTAAAAGTCACCGAATTGTGGTCACTGTCCCCAAAGTGCTCACCTACCTCTAATTCTAACACCTGGCCTGGTTCATTACCCAGAACCAAATCCAGTATGGCCTCACCTCTTGTTGGCCTATCTACATATTGTGTCAGAAAACCCTCCTGCACACATTGGACAAACTTTATTCATAAATAAATTCATTATACTTTATTCATAAATAAATTTGATGGTCTGTACAGTTTGTCATGCCATACATGCGTAAACATTTAAATACAGATATCAGAGTTTATCATTTTTATATACAGGTCTGTACATTTATCAAACATATGTCCATATATTTAGCTGAGGCGTCAGCATAGCCCAAATGATTGCGTGGGCCCCCTGTTCTTAGGCAGGCAGATGTTACCCGGTGGTCTTTCCCCACCGCGCCTTGGCGGCAGCTGCCCCAAGCTTCAGCGCATCCCTCAACACGTAGTCCTGGACCTTGGATTGTGCCAGTCTGCAACACGCAGTCGGGGTTAACTCCTTCAGCTGGAAGAGCAACAGGTTTCGGACCGCCAAGAGAGCGTCCCGTAGAGCACGGAATGCCGCGTCACGGCGCTGCTCGGGACGAAGCTCGACAAACACCACTGCATTCCGCTCCAGACATCTTCTGCGTAGAGACATTCCAGAACGAGGTGCGTGACAGTCTCATCCCCGCAGCTGCTTCAAACCCACAGCACTCGAGCAAAATCTTCTTCACGCACACCATCCGATTGACAGGTGTCCAATCCTGCACCTTCTTCACAGTCACCCTGACTGTGTTGTGAATGCCCTGCCCTCGGCTGCGAGCTGCTGCTGAGGCCATTGCTCCTAGCTTGGCTGGTCCCGGAATTGGCGTTCGGCTGAAGATCCACCAAGAGCAGGGCAGCACAACCAAACGAACCTCCACCGTCCAATCACGATCCAGCGATGATCTCGACGGGCTCTGATGAAAAGCAACTCGACACCCGTCCTGATATGAACAGACACTTGATCTTGGCCAAAAGGGACTCTAATAAAAATCTTTCTGAAAATCCAAGTTTAGTTCCTCCATTGCTTTCCCATAATTAATCTACCAGTCAGTTTCTCAAATATCTTTCCCATTTCATCAATGTATGTTGAGTTATTTGATGCGCATATTTTCAGTTCCAATAATTTTCCCAAATTCGTTTATTTACTAATTTCATACTACATGCTTTTCTCCTCAGTCTCAGGTTTTCTCCTATTGCTGGGAAGGCTTTGTTTATATCTTTTTCCTGTGAAGACAGAAGTGAAGTAGTTGTGTCATGTTTCTCTGTTCTCCATTCCCTGGTTTCAGACTGGAAGGAATCTGACACTTTAACTGGAAAGAACAGCTGCTGTCTATTCACCCTGTCCAGGCCTCTTGTAATCTTGAACCTGAATTACTTACCCACTCAACTTTCTCTGCTCCAAGGGAAACAACTCGAGCTTATCCAGCCCCTTTCCACAGCTCATGTGTTCTAACCCAGGGAACATCTCAGTGAATCTTCTCTGCACCTCATCCAATACAACCGCATCCTTCCTGTAATATTGCTACGAGAACTGCACACATTATTTAATTTGGCCTTACCAAAGTGCTATATAGCTCTTATACTCTTTGGGTCAACGAACAAAGGCTATATCTACAGTCCTGCTTAACTCATCAATGATCATATCCAGTCACGTTCAAGGATGTGTGGAGAAGCACCCTCTGAACTCCCTAGTGTGCAGCCATTCATTGAATTCTACCCTATCTGGTTCCATCTTCCAAAGTGCATCACCTCATATTTATCAGGGTTACATTCCATCTGCCATTGATCATTTTCATCTAACCAATTCACTAGCATCTTTCTGTAATATAAGGCCTCCCTCCTCATTGCCATCCACCCCGTCAATTTTTGTTTGCAACACAGACTTGTTTATCACACTCCCCCTACCCACTTTACATTCACATCATTTATGGATACTACGAATAATAAGGGATACAGCACGGATCTCTGTGGTATACCAGGGGACATTGGTCTCCAGTCACACAAACAGCCTTGTACCACGAAGTTGAGTTTGGATTCAACTTGGCAAGTCACTAATAGGTCTACCTGTTCCCTGGTTATTCTGTTCCAGATGACATACCTGTAGAATATCTGGGGATTCTCCCTAATCTTGCCCTGCCAGCAGGTTTCCATGGCCCTGCATGCATCAGTCCCCTCCAAGTGAAGAATTCCCTCCTTTTTGCGGTCTTAAATGGCCTGTCCATTATCCTACCATTATTTGCCTTAAGTGTAGAGTAGATAGCCAGAGAAACATTCTGTTTGTTTCCACCTTGTCACATGTTTCGTAGATTTTCCAAATTTCGTTGTGTTCTTTAAAACTGGGGAGGTCACAGCATAAGTCCCCCCATCAGAAAATCTTGTCATCTGAGGGATTAATCTGGAGAATGTCCATTGCACGTCCTCTGTGCTTAGTATACTCTTTCTTAGATTAGTCACCAACACTGTACACAATTGTCCAAGTATACTCTCACCAACACTCTATGCAACTGCTTAATGATGTCTCTACATCAATATTCAGATTCCCTTAAATGAAGTCCAACCTAACTTTAACTTTACAATTACATGCATTCTTCCAAATACTATTCACGATAATTGCATTTACGAACTCATTGTGTGAGTTCTTACAGAAAGACTTCTGAAAATCCAAATGCACCACTTCCACTGGTTGACCATTGTCTATGCTGCAAGAAACAATATCAAACAATTCTGAAGTTTGTCAGGTATGATTTCTTTGTCAGAAATAAATACTGATTCTCTGCAATGTTGCTGTACATTTCTAAATGCCCAATATCACATCTTTTATAGTAGATTCCAACTATTTCCCTACAGATGTAAAATTAATTGATTTGCAGTCATCTACATTATCTCTTCTTGCCTGCGTATATAATTGGATCATGTTTACTACCTTCCAGTTTTTTACAATGGCGTATGGCCTTTGCAGGATCTACAGGAAAATAAAACGCAGTCACCGACAGTTCAATTAATATGCTGTTTTATTTCTGACTTTTTGATATGAAGTACATCTGGCCCATCAGACTTAGCAATGATTAACCGAGCTGGTCTTTCAAATACTACGTTTTTGCTGACACGCATTGACTTTATGTCTTTTGTTCCAAAAGCCCCATGTGAACACTTGCTATACGTCAGAGATTTCCTGGAGCTTTCTCCATGAAGACAGATGTGAAGTAACTGGTTAGTTTCTCTGCCCTTTTCCTTTTCCCCCACAATAAATTCTCCTATACCTTACAAATTTCCACATTTGACCTTGCATTTGTTTTCTTTAGTATATGGATCGTAGATATAAGCAGTCTGTCTGTTTCCCATTTGTTTGTATTCATGTTCTTTTTGATTTCCTGAACACTTTCTCCTTCCTTATCGTCGGAAAAGTAAATCTCTCAGAATGTTCAGGTTTCCACGATATCTGGAATTCTCCTGAAATTGCTTTCTTTGGTTTAATGCAATCTTTAATTTCTTACATTAACCATCATTGAGTCACCTTCCCTTTCTTTGATGTTTGTGACGTAGTGATATGTACGTATTTTTCAGACGTTGCAGTATTTCTATCAATAACAATCATTATTTAGCTCACACTAAATGTCATATAGTATTTTTCCAATTCACTTGACACTCTCGTTTCCGGGCTTCCATGATATTTGAGTCAAATGTTCAAAAATTGTATATTGCATGCAGACGGTGTGTAAAATGCAACATATTAATGTCACAATTCCTCAAAAGCTGCTGAAGAACAAGATTATTAATTAGCCCTTGTGACTACACAAAACCACGCCCGAAATTACCTGATCTCTAGTTTGATCAACAACATACTCTTCAACCTACCTCATATACGTTTATGAAATTTACTTTTCACAGCATTAACAATCATTTAGTTAACGCAGTTTAGATGCAATTTTAGATCATCCAGTATTACTGCAACACTGAAAATATTTGAATATCTAATTTCCAGAGCATAGAATGCTTAAAATTTGCACAACTGTTTTGGTTTAGGTATGTAAGACACCAATGTGTGTTCCTCCTTGTTGTTTACAAGATCGACGCAAACTGATTCTGAAGACGCTGAGTGATGTGGTCTGTGGTGTTATTAGTGACAGACGTGGTCAAGACATTGGGGAGGCTCACCCCGATGCTGAGATGATCCGAAGAAATGCCCATCAATACAGGAGAAGCATCAATAACCTTCCCCGCTCTGTCAGGATGAGGGTCACCGTATTCTCTCTATTCCCTCACACTCACTGTGTATCTGTTATATTCCTGATGAAGGGCTTTTGCCTGAAATGTCGACTTTCCTGCTCCTCGGATGCTGCCTGACCTGCTGTCCTTTTCCAGCACCACTCTGATGTAAATCTTGTTTCCAGCATCTACAGTCCTCACTTTTGCCATATCTGTTATAGCACCTACACCCGAACAAGGCTCTTGCTACACCACTCTCACTATTGCATGCAACACTCTTTTTCATTCACTCTCTCTGTCACTGAAAGCAAATTGAGTTTGAATTTATAGTTTTGCCAAAATCGAACCAGTAAGGCGATTTAAAAATGTGGACATTGTGAAAGTTGGAGAGAGAGTAGATGCCATCGAGACGGAAGAAGCCTGTGGATCATCCATCTTTCTCTGCAAGACACTAGAAAATACTCTCTATCAAAGATGTTTGTTCATATGAAACTTATTCACAGTAAACAAATATGACGACCCAGGGAATTCAACAGCCGGAAGAGTGAGATCACAAAGGATGGCTGTGGCTGTGTGGCTTTGAAATTAAGTTGATGTAATCTTCATAAGTGTCTTATTGAAACAGCCTAATGTTATTTAGTTGGAGCCTGATAATCAGCAGTTGTGGTGGGGATTAGATTTGTGAATACTTGTTGTGTAATGTTCATTTTTAGAGTTAAAAAAATAAATTGACATCATTTTCTTTTAATAGTGAAATGTGGGAGTTCTCTGTTACTCATATTCTAATAGGTTATGAGGCGAGGTGAGCTTTCCTGGGTGTTCACTTTTTTTAACAGAGGGGTTCACCGCCATGTTGTAACACTTGCAAAGACCAGCAGGGAGCAACAAAAAATAAATAAGGAGTTAGAAAATTAAATATGAGAGAAAGTAAGCCAATCTTGTAAAGAAAGATTCTAAGAGCGTGTTTCAATACATAACCGGCAAACGAGAAGCAAAAATGGGCATTTGATCACTAGAAATTGACACTAGAGAGATACTAGTGTGGAACAAGGAAATGGCTGAGGAGCTGAATAATTACTTCGCGTCAGTCTTCACGGTGGAAGACACGAGTAATATCCCAAAAATTGAAAAGAGTGAGTGGACAGATCTAGGTATGGTGGCAATCACCAAGGAGAAAGTGCTGGGAAAAACTGAATGGCCTGAAGGTAAGTAAATCACCTGGACCAGATGGACTCTAATCCAGAATTCTAAGACAGATAGCTGATGACACAGTGACGGCATTGGTAGTGATCTTTCAGGAGTTGCGCGAATCAGGGAGATTCCCAGAGGACTGGAAAATCGCTAATGTGATGTCCCTTTTAAAAAAGGGAGTAAAGCAAAATACGGAAACTTACAGACTGACTAATCTAAACTTCGCTGTGTGTAAGATCCTGGAATCCATTGTGAAGGATGAGATTTTTTAATAGTTAGAGGTGGATGGTAAAGTAGGACAAAGTTAGCATGGTTTCATCAAGGGGTGGTCATGACTGGAAAATCTGCTAGAAAACCTTGAGGACGTAATGAGCAGCTTCGAACAAGGAAAGCCAATGGATGTCATCCACCTGGACTTCCAGAAGGCCTTTGACAATGTGCTGATAGGAGGCTACTCTGTAAGGCAAGGGCCCATTGTGTTCGAGGCAAGGTGCTAGCATGGATAGAGGTTTGGCTATCTGGCCGGAAGCAAAGAGTGTCGATGAAAGTGTCCTTCTCAGGTTGACAGTAGGTGACAAGTAGTGTTTCATAAGGCTCAGTGTTGGGACCACAAGTTTTCACTTTATACATTACGATCCAGGTGAAGGAACTGAAGACATCCTGGCAACATTTGAAGATGATACAATGATAGGTGTAGGGACAGGTCGGCTCAAGAAGGATTTGGACAGATTAGGATAATGGGCAAAGAAGTGGTAAATGCAGTACAAAGTGGGAAATTGTGGGAACATGCTCTTTGGTAGAAAGAATACAAACATGGACTACCTTCTAAATGGGGAGAAAATTCAGATGTCTGGAGTGCAAAGGGACTTGGGAGTTCTACTCCAGGATTCAATCAACGTAAACTTGCCGGTATAGTCATTAGTTGGGAAGGCAAATGCAATGACGGCATTTATTTTGAAAGGATTTGAATGTTTAAGCAGGGACGTACTTCTGAGGCTCTATAAGGCTTTTGTCAGACCATATTTGGAGTAATGTGCGCTGTTTTGAGCCCCATATCTCAGGAACGATGTACTGGCCTTGGAATGGGTTCAGAGGAGGTTCACGAGAATAGTCCCAGGAATGAAAAGCTTAGCATATGAGAACGTTTGAGGACTCTGGGTCTGTTCCTGATGGAGTTCAGAAGGATGAGGGGGATCTAATTGAAGCATACAGAACACTGAATGGCCTGGACAGTGTGGATGTTGAGAAGACTTCCATTGGGAGGAGACTCTAAGACCTAAGGACACAGCCTTCGAGTAAAGGGAAATCCTTTTAGAATGGAGATAAGGAGAAACGTCTTCAGCTAGAGAATGGAGAATCTATGGAATTCATTTTCACAGAAGGCAGTGGAGGTCAGATCATCGAGTATATTTAAGACAGAGATAGATAGGTTCTTGAGTATCAAAGAGATCAAGGGTTACAGGAGAAATCAGTAGAATGTGGTTGAGAAACTTGTCAGAAATAATTGAATGGTGGATCAGACTCGATGGGTTGAATGACCGAATTTCACTTCCTATGTCTGATGATCTTATGGTCGTAAGCCGCAGCCAATTGCTTCCTCTCTATCACTTTGACCCTCCTGACAGCAAAGTGCGAGAGTAAAAATTCCCTGAGTCATCTTTGCCAAACATGGAGGATTCCTGTTGAGGATTCTTGGGAATCGCTCCACTGCTCGAAGGAAAGGAAATTCTGACAAATCCAACTGTTCCAGGAAGAAGTCTCATACCTGCAGTTTTTTGAGTAGAATAATATTGGAGACAGAATAGCAGTTGGGACACATTATCACTTTTCCATTTGATATGAGTTCAACTACTATGCAACTCTGGAAACCTTTCCTTATTCTTTTTCGTCTTGAGACATGTGCATTTGTGTATGCGTCTGTACGTGTGTGACTCTGTGTCTCACATTTGTCGGGAAAATGACCTCGGTTACACTTCAAACCTATTGTAACCAGTGGATAAGTGGGGCTGGAAAAGGAAAGAGTGACCCTCCAACAGTGGTCGGAGCAGGAATGAGAAATTCTCAGGGGGCTGTTCAAATGGGAATTCTCTTCCCCCGAAGTTTCATCCCAAGATGGCAGCTCAGCACCATCACATCCAGCGTAATTACACATGGTGCATAATTGTTGGCCTATCAACAACTGCTACATTCCATGAACAAATTAAATATGATAAACTGCAGCAGAATTAAGTGGATGGGAACAAGACTGATAGATAAATCCCTGGTACCTCCCAGAATTGTCCTGGCTGTGCATTTTGACTTTGTGCAGTTTCCTAGTATTTATTCAAAGTTGAGTTTATTCAACATTTGACAGACATGTGAATGGAGGAAAATTGTGGACAGACAGAAAAGTTCCGCGGAGACCACACTCAGATCAGCCATGATCTTACTGTCTGGCCGAGCAATGACAACGTGTCTAATGACCCACTCCTGCTCCTCAGGTCTCTGTTCCTATGTTCCATTCAGTCCTTACAACCACCTTAACAGGAGCAGATAGAGACCACTTGCTCCAAATACCTGGTCCGCAGTAACACAGGATACCATTCAGTAATTAACACTGCGTGGTTTGGTGTGGGTTGGAAAATGTATGGCAATTTCAGGCTGGGTACGGAAGAGGCCTCCTATCTCTTTACAGAGTGTCTCCTCACTGCAACTGGCGTTTCATTTGTTGGTCATGTTGTAGACCCAGATTCACTGTGAATATCTGGCCCATATCTCTCCCAGAGATGGCTCACAGAATATATGTCTGTCCCTGTCCTCAATATTCAATAACAGCACTTGCAGGAAAATTGCAACCATTTATTTTCCAAAGACAGAATACGAGAACAAAAGAAACAGGAGTCGGTAGTTCGGATGCCCACGCCATTGTATGCGATCATGTCTGACCGATTGTTGGCATTAACTCCATTTTAATGGCCAATTCTTCACATACCCTCAGCTCTCTGACAGGTCAAAAATCCATCGATGTCCTCGTTAAATACTTGCAGTGATCTCGCTCCCTAACTTTCTAGACCTGAGAATTGCTGACATTCACTACCCTCTATGAGAAGAAAACACTCTCCAGACAGACACCATCCTATTAACATTAACAGATGGGGTTAACTGATCTGCTCAGGTTTGAGGGATTGACCCCGATATCAAGGCAGGATATGATTGAAGATTTTCTCCTCAGAGGCACTTAAATATCCAGAATCATGCATCCCGAATAAAAAGGAAATAACAAGCCATGGAATTTATCACCTTCTCAGTGTCTGTGTAGAACAAGTGTAGGAATAAGGAAAACAGGCATAGGAAGGGAACTAACTTTATCGTTTTTCTTCTCTCACCGGATGTGTGCAGCCCTGGCCAGACGAGCATGTTATATGGATCTTGAACTGAGTGACTGGTTCAGCTGTTCCACAGGACAGTAAATAGTGAACCACATGGCTGTGAGTTTGCACAGACCTGACTGGGGAAGGATAACCCATTGATTTCTTTGAAGGACATGATGCAAGCAGATAGGCTTTTTCTCACAAATGATGATAGTTTAATTTCAATTACATTAATTTCCTTTCGAGATATCAACAGACTATTATTCTGTGCCTCTACATTATTTGCAATGTCTAAAGCCGCATGCAGTGTCTGCCCGTCTGACGGATTCTGTGCAGTGAACTAGTTCAACATACTCAAGCGCAATTATTTTGCAATTAGCATGTAGTTAGAAGGGACTTGATAACGTGTGTCCAGATTTAACAAAGGCACAATTGATTGCTTATTCAGAAGATGCATTGAGGCAAAGAAGGAGATGGAGATATCATGATGGTGGTATTGGACAGTATTCGTGAGTGGGGAGGATATGGAAATGTACATCTGTGCAGGGCTCGAAGGATTATGGCGTTTGAGAACAGTTTGGTTCTCCTCGCATATTGGTGAGTAATTTGTCATAAGTAATTTGTTCGATACAATTTGTGAGGAATGGAATATTTCATTGGAATTGAAAATGTTAACGTCCACCTTTCTAAATTTTAAATCATATCGGCAGCAATTCAGTTTACCCTGGCTTAATGAACAGATAGAATGACTTACCAGGAACACCAACTATAGCAAGGACGGGATAGTAACATGCAGAGGGAAGAGTGGGCAAGGAGAAGCTGGATAGTGAACAGTTATCTTGTATGACTTCATGACTTTAGGAAGAGGGAAGCCACATGTTAGAGATTTGAAATAGTGACCGGTGTTTTGGACCCAGAATTGTGCTCCTTCCTCATCTCTGGTGTTCAGTATTGATATCTACTCGAGATCCTTCATAGTGCAGAGTGTGTTTGCAGGATTTCTTTCCCTGATATAGTAGACTACGGAGAACAGCAATTTAAACCGGAAAACATAACCAAGCAATTAAAGATATTCATAGTTTATCTCAATGGCACAGCGAATGCACTCAACATCCTATAGTTGAGTTAATAACTTGTACTTTCTTTCAATGAGAAATGTCCCCTGTATAATGTGGTAATGTGAACCAGAATTTGATAAATCCATATACTTAAAATAGGACCCAAAATCTGGGCATGGTTTAGGCCTTGTGTAGTGGTTGTGCCCACGTTTCTGAGCCGGAACTCTGAATTCGATTCCAGTTCATGAACGTGTGGTAGTGCCCATATCTCTGGAGAAGGTAGTGTGTTTTCATGTCCTGTGGAGGTGTATCACAGCATGTTACAACAGGCTGAAGAACAAACACACAGGAGCATTATGTATCAGCTTTAGAGGCTAATGGTGATTGATAGCAGTGACCCTATCACTGTGCCATAAGTTCTAATTTCAATTCCTACAGAGCTGTTTCACAATATATCTGAACAAGTAGATTAAACGTTTTTGGAATCGTGCGTTGATGGAGAAGGAAGAGGTACGACTACTGAATTTGAGAGTTTAGATCAAGGATGACTGAAAGCACCACCATTCGTCTTGATTGGAGTTACATTTACACTTTCTAGAGGTTTATAAAATTATGAAGGGCATGGATAGGGTGAGTGGTCAAGGTTTCTTCCCCCCAAGGTAGGAGGGTCTAAAACTAGAATGCATATGTTTAAGGTGGGAAGATAAATATTTGAAAGACAATGAAGAGCAACTTTTTTTTGCTGCAGAGGATGGTGCTTCTATGGAATAAGCATTTAAAATGCAACTGGATGGCTTTATGATTAGTGGGACATGGGCCAAATGCTGGCAAATGGGAGTGGATTAATTTAGAATATTTGGATGGCATGAGCGAGTTGAAGAGTTTGTTTCCCTGTTGTACATCTCTATGAATCACTGATTTAATTAAAGAAGGTCTCTTTGTAATCTTCAGTTGTTTTTCATTGTACAAACACTGTCCACTGTACACTCAAACTCGATGTCATCCATAAATTTGCGAAATATTCCTTCTATAACTCTCATCTAAATAATTTATATAAATGACAAACAAAAGTGGACCCAACAATTTTGCCTCTGGATCATCGCTGCCCACAGGCTTCCAGTTCAAAAAACAACCATCCACCTCCACCCTGTCTCCTGCCATTAAACAGATTTGCACAGAACATACACGCAATCACACACGCATACAGAGACACCGATGCAACCATGTCTTTAGGACACAGGTTAGATTAAAACCACGATCAAGAGTTACAGTGAGAAGGTGGGAAAATTGTGTTGATAAACACATCAGACAGGATCAAACTGCAAAGTAGACCTGATGGGCCAAATGGTCTAATTCCAATTTCCTATGCTCTGTGGCCTTAAGGTGTCAGGATTATTTTCCAAGGATGCAGTAGAAGCTAAGTTTGATAAATACTTGACTGAACAGTCAATGGGACTGTGGAATACGTTTGAGGGGCTTAATCGTATATAGAACAGTACAGCACAGAACAGGCCCTTCGGCCCACGATGTTGTGCCGAACATTTGTCCTAGCTTAAGTACCCATCCATGTACCTATCCAATTGCCGCTTAAAGGTCACCAAAGATTCTGACTCTACCACTCCCACAGGCAGCGCATTCCATGCCCCCACCACTCTCTGGGTAAAGAACCCACCCCTGACATCTCCCCTATACCTTCCACCCTTCACCTTAAATTTATGTCCCCTTATAAAACTCTGTTGCACCCGGGGAAAAAGTTTCTGACTGTCTACTCTATCTATTCCTCTGATCATCTTATAAACCTCTATCAAGTCACCCCTCATCCTTCGCCGTTCCAACGAGAAAAGGCCTAGCACTCTCAACCTATCCTCGTACGACCTATTCTCCATTCCAGGCAACATCCTGGCAAATCTTCTCTGCACCCTCTCCAAAGCTTCCACATCTTTCCTAAAGTGAGGCGACCAGAACAGCACACAGTACTCCAAATGTGGCCTAACCAAAGTCCTGTACAGTTGCATCATTACTTCACGACTCTTGAATTCAATCCCTCTGCTAACGAACACCATAGGCCTTCTTACAAGCTCTATCCACCTGAGTGGCAACTTTCAAAGATCTATGAACATAGACCCCAAGATCCCTCTGTTCCTCCACCTCACTAAGAACCCTACCATTAACCCTGTATTCCGCATTCTTATATGTCTTTCCAAAATGGACAACCTCACACTTGGCAGGGTTGAACTCCATCTGCCACTCCTCAGCCCAGCTCTGCGTCATATCTAAGTCTCTTTGCAGCTGACAACAGCCCTCCTCACTATCCACAACTCCACCAATTTTCGTATCATCTGCAAATTTACTGACCCACCCTTCGACTCCCTCATCCAAGTCATTAATACAAATTACAAACAGCAGAGGACCCAGAACTGATCCCTGCGGATCTCCACTTGTACCTGGGCTCCAGGCTGAATATTTGCTATTTACCACCACTCTCTGACTTCGACCGGTTAGCCAGTTTTCTATCCAATTGGCCAAATGTCCTTCTATCCCATGCCTCCTGACTTTCCGCATAAGCCTACCATGGGGAACCTTATCAAATGCCTTACGAAAATCCATGTTTACTACATCCACTGCTCTACCCTCATCCACATGCTTGGTCACCTCCTCAAACAATTCAATAAGACTTGTAAGGCAAGACCTACCCTTCACAAATCCGTGCTGGCTGTCCCTAATCAAGCAGTGTGTTTCCAGATACTCATAAATCCTATCCCTCAGTACCCTTTCCATTACTTTGCCTACAACAGAAGTAAGACTAACTGGCCTGTAATTCCCGGGGTTATCCCTATTCCCTTTTTTGAACAGAGGCACAACATTCGCCACTCTCCAGTCCCCTGGTACCACCCCCGTTGACAGTGAAGACGAAAAGATCATTGCCAACGGTACTGAAATTTCCTCTCTTGCTTCCCAAATAATCCTAGGATATATCCTGTCAGGCCCGGGGCACTTGTCTATCCTCATGTTGTTCAAAATGTCCAACACATCTTCCTTCCTAACAAGTATCTCCTCTCGCTTACCAGTCCGTTTCACACTCTCCTCTTCAACAATACGGTCCCTCTCTTTCGTAAATACTGAAGAAAAGTACTCATTCAAGACCTCTCCTATCTCTTCCGACTCAATACACAGTCTCCCACTACTGTCCTTGATCGGACCTACCCTCGTTCTCGTCATTTTCATGTTTCTCACATATGCATAAAATGCCTTTGGGTTATCCTTGATCCTATCCGCCAAAGATATTTCATGCCCTCTCTTAGCTCTCCTAATCCCTTTCTTCAGGTCCCTTCTGGCTATCCTATATCCCTCCACTGCTCTGTATGAACCCTGTTTCCTCAACCTTATGTAAGCCTCCTTCTTCCTCTTTACAAGACATTCAACCTCCCTCGTCAACCAAGGTTCCCTCACACGACTATTTATTTCCTGCCTGACAGGTACATACATATCAAGGACACGTCGTATCTGTTCCTTGAAAAAGTTCCACATTTCCACGACAGCCTTCCCTGACAGCCTATGCTCCCAACTTATGCTCCTCAGATCCTGTCTTAAAGCATCATAATTACCCTTCCCCCAATTGTAAAACCTACTCTGTTGCACGCACCTATCTCTCTCCATAACCAAGGTGAAAGTCACAGAATTGTGGTCACCGTCACCAAAATGTTCACCCACTAACAAGCCCATCACTTGTCCCGGTTCATTACCGAGTACCAAATCCAATATGGCCTCCCCTCTGGTCGGACAATCTACATACTGAGTTAGAAAAGCTTCCTGGACACACTGCACAAACACCGCCCCATCCAATCTACTTGATCTAAAGAGCTTCCAATCAATATTTGGGAAGTTGAAATCGCCATTGACTACTACCCTGTGGCTTCTGCACCTTTCCAAAATCTGTTTCCCAATCTGTTTCTCCACATCTCTGCTGCTATTGGGGGGGTCTATAGTAAACACCTAACAAGGTGACTGCACCTTTCCTATTTCTGACTTCAGCCCATACTACCTCCAAAGGCAGATACCCCTCGAACTGCCTTTCTGCAGCCGTTATACCATTTCTAATTAGCAACGCCACCCCTCCTCCTTTTTTACCACCCTCTCTAATCTTACTGAAACATCTGCAACCAGGAACCTCCAACAACCATTCCTGTCCCTCTTCTATCCACGTTTCCGTGATGGCTACAACATCGTAGTCCCAGGTACCGATCCACGCCTTAAGTTCACCCACCTTATTTCTGATATATGTTTGTTCCTATTTGCTGTGCCCTTGTATCTGAAAAGTGGAGGTGACTTGCTGTGAGGTTAACACGCTTTAAAATGAAAGGGTTCTCCCTTTTCCATTTGAGATAACGTTGTTCCTTTCTCCTTTGGATTGTGGAATCTGTGGCGTTCTCATCCCCCGGGGACAGTGAAGTCTGGGTCATTGAGGATATTTAAGGCTGGCCTTGACTGTCCTTTGATGGACAGGGGAGGGAATGTTTATTGGGAGCAGACAGGAGAGGGCGTGGTCAGCTACAGTCAGACCAGCCATGATGTTTCTAAATTAAGCAACAGGCTGGAGGCTCCGAATGGCCAACTGCTGCTCCTGACTCACACTCTGTTCTGTCAATTTGCCCTCAAGACTGTTACAGAGGGAGAAAATGATACCATTCAACTAGTCAGCATCGTGACAACGCAGTAGGAGAAGGCCATAATGCCCATCCATGGGGTTACATAAGAATAGAATGAAGTACACAAGTCATTCTAGTAAATTACATAGCATAGGAGGACGCCATATAACACTCCAAGCTTTTAGGCAGGAGCAGGGGCACCCTGGGTAGCTGTCAGGAAATACAGAGTAGAGATCATTATTCATTTTGTGTTTGGAAAGCTGTAACTAGTAGAATACTTCAGGGATCTATATGAGGTCATCACAAAATACAATCCATACAAATAAATTGGATGAAGGGGATGGAGCTCAGTTTGCTCATGTTCCAGGATAGTCATTCCATAAGATGTCAAATGGAGACAGAGCGTCTGAAATTGGACACAGACAGCCGGAGGGCAGAGCGTCTGCAATGAGAAACAGACAGGGGAGGGGCAGAGCGTAACAATGGGGTACAGACCCGAGTAGGGCAGAGCGTCTGGAATGGGGTACAGACAGAGGGAGGGCAGAGCGTCTGCAATGGGACACAGCCGGGGCGGGCAGAGCGTCTGCAATGGGATACAGATGGGGAGGGCAGAGGTTTGCAATGGGATGCAGACAGGAGGAGGGCAGAGCATCTGCATTGGGATACAGACAGGGGAACGGCAGCGCGTCTGCAATGGGATACAGAGAGGGGGAGACCAGCGCATTTGCAATGGCATACAGTCAGAAGACGGCTGTGAGCAAAACTTCAGAAAAAAAAATCAGTGCAATGTAGGCGATGGGAACGTTTTGTTTTGTGGAACAGACAAAACAGCAGAAAATAATTTAAATGCAGGGAGAATGCAGAACTCAGTGGTACAGAGGGATTTGTGTGTCTTCGTACATGAATCACATCAAATTACTCTGAAGATGTTGCAAGTGATTTGGAAGGGAAATGGAATGATTCTGTTTCGTGCACGGGGTGTTGGGTATGGTCTAAGCCATGTTTTTTGCATCAGTGCAGGGCATTGCTGAGATTACATCATATGCACTATGTGTAGTTATAACTGCCTAAACTGAAAAATAATGGGTTAGAAACGTTTCAAAGATGTTGCTCTTTACTCGTTCTTGGGATGAAGGCATTCTGTTATGAAGAATTAAGAGTTCAGCCTGAGAATGAGAGATGTTTTATTGAACATATAAGATCTTGAGAAGAGTGTATTTGGTGAATATGGATGGATATTTCTTCTTGCGTGGGAGAATAAAACTGGGGAAGTAATTTAAGAATTCGACAGGTTCAAAGGAAAGGTCATTGGACCGAAAAATTGAACTTTGATTTCTCTTCATATAAGCTGTCTGACAGGCCGAACTTTTCCAGCAATTTCTGTATTTGTTTAAGAATAAAACACACTCATCTTAGCACAGATATTGTGAAGAAACGAAACGCTTATTTTTACATTATGCAGGCACATACTAACACATCTTCAGAACAAGTAGGGTCATTTAATGTTAATGAATTGATTCTGTGTACAACAACAGCAATAATACTGGAATCGAGAATGTGCTGGAGTCATATAGATCGGACAATGTTCAAGGAAAGCTCACATAGTAGAGTTTGGGGTGAGATAACGTTACTGATTTAACTTACAGATGGAAACATGTAGCCTATCTGTGAAGGAACAGTCGATTGCTCCCTTTCTGTTTCCCTGTCGCTCAACACAGCAATGTGTTGGAGTGAAATTAAAAGCCTAGTCGCCTTTCCCACTCATGGAGGATTCCTGATGAGGATTCATTAGAATCTCCCCACTGCCTGAAGCAAAGCAATTCAACCAAATCCAACTGTTTCAGGAAGAAATCCCATTGTCAAAAGGTTGTGCGAGCAGAATGACTTCAGAAGTAATTAATCAGGCTCGATAGTGTGGGGAACAGGCAAGTGATTCTGGCTGCAAATAGGAATCCAGGATGGTGTATAGTCTCCTACGTCCAGGATGTGTCGGAGCGGCTGCAGAACATTCCCACAGGGTCAGGGAACAGCCAGAAGTCTTTGTGCACATTGGTAGAAATGACACATGTAGAAATAGTGATGTGGTCCTGCAGAGTGATTATATAGAGCTAGGAAAAAGGGTAGAAGACTGGACCACGATAGTGGGTAATATCTGGTTTACTTTCAGGGCTCCGTGCTCGTGAGGGTAAGAACAGGAGGAGATGGCAGATGAATGTGTGGCTAAAGAATTGGTGCAGGGGGCAGAGATTTTTGGATCAATGGGATCTTTTTTGGGGTAGAGGTGACCTGTTCAGAAAGGGCGGATTGTACCTGAACTGGAAGGGGATCAATATCATGGCCGGCAGGTTTGCTCGTGTTGCAAGGGCGGATTTCAACTCGATTGGCTGGGGTTGGGGAGAGGTGGGATCCTCAACAGCAGGGAGGCAAGTGCGAGGCTGGAAGGAGATACAGTAATCAGAAACAGGAAAGTGAAGAGGCAGGTCAGGCTGGATCACGACAGGGAGCAAGGAATGCCTGTTGGATTAAATTGCATTTGTTTCAATGCAAGATGGATGGCAGATAAGACTGTTGAACCCAGGGCGTGTATATGTAAGTGGGACTGGGATATTATAGCCATTACAGAAACATGACTAAGGGAGGGGCAGGATTGCCAGTTTAATGTACTAGGGTAAAGTTACTTTATGCGGGACAGAGATGGTGGAAGGAGGGGAGGGGGTGTTTCATTTTTGATTAAGGCGAGTATCACAGCAGTGATCAGAGATAAAATAACTGATGGATCATCCTGTGAGGATTTGTGAGGGAGCTTAGAAATAAGAAGGAAATGGCGAGAGTATTTGTGGTGTTCCAAAGGCCCCCAAATAGTAAACAAGGAATTAGCGGAACAAAAATATGTAGAGCGATTGGGAAGACTTGCAGGGCCAATGGGATTGCATTAGTAGGAGATTTTAATTTTCCTAACATAGACTGGGAATGATATAGAATTAAAGACTGAGACGGGGTGCATCTATTAAGTGAGTTCAGAAAGGTTTCCTCAAGCAGTATGTAGAGGGTGCTACTCGGTAAGGGACGAAACTTGACCTGCTCTCAGAACTAGGGCAGGACAGGTGACAATGGGGAAGCACTCTGGGTCCAGTGACCAGAGTTATATTAATTTTAAAATAAAATATGAAAATGTACAAAACAGGTCCACATGTTCAAGTTCTAAATTGGGACAAGGCGAATTTTGATGGAATTAGATAGGAGCTTGTAGGGGTTGGTTGGAGGAGTTTGTTTACAGGCGAAGGGATCCCCTCAAGTGGGAGGCCCTTACAAGTGAAACGTCTAGAGTTCAAGGTCGATATGTTCTTGTGAGGGTAAAGGGCAAGGGTGGTGGAAGAGGGAAGCATGGATGTCACGAGATATAGAGGCTTTGACTGGCAAAAAGGAGGCGTGGCTCAGGTCCAGGAGGCTGGGATCGAGGGAATCTCTGGAGGTAAACAGGGGATACAGTAATTTACTGAAGAAGTAAATCAGGAGGGCGAAAAGGTGGCATAAGATAGCTTTGGCTGAGAAGATTATGGTGAATCCAAAAAGGTTCTTTAAGTATATTAAAGTAAAATGAATAACTAAATGAGAATATGACCCCACAAGGTCCAAAGTGGACATGCATGTCTAGAACCATAGGAGATTTATGGGCGGCACGGTGGCACGAGTGGTTAGCACTGCTGCCTCACAGCGCCAGAGACCGGGTTCAATTCCCGCCTCAGGCGACTGACTGTGTGGAGTTTGCACGTTCTCCCCGTGTCTGCGTGTCTCCGGGTGCTCCGGTTTCCTCCCACAGTCCGAAAATGTGCAGGTCAGGTGAATTGGCCATGCTAAATTGCCCATAGTGTTAGGCAAGGGGTAAATGTAGGGGTATGGGTGGGTTGCGCTTCGGCGGGTAGATGTAGACTTGTTGGGCTGAAGGGCCTGTTTCCACACTGTAATGTAATCTCATCTGTAATCTCATTTGCGAAATTCTCAATGAATATTTCTCTTCTGCCTTAACCGTGAAGAAATACATAAAGATTTGGGAGGTGAACAAAGGTCGTAGTGTAATCTTGGGATGAGTTATTATCACAGGGGAGGACGTATTGTATGCATTAGAATGTATGAAGGTGGATACATCTCTTGGATCTAAACAGGTGCATCCAAGAACACTGCAAGAGGCTACAGAAGAAACTACGGGGACCCTGGTTGATATTTTTACATCATCGTTAGCTACAGTTTAGGTTCCAGAATATTGGAGATTAGCAAATGTTGTGCCATTATTCAAGAAGGGAAACAAAGAAAAATCTGGGATCTATAGACCAGGAAACCTAACATCTGTGGTAGGTAGGTTACTTGAGATGTCTCTGAGGGATGAGATATACATGCATTTGGAAAGATAAGGTTTGTTTAGAAATAGTTTTTTTTTGACAGATTCCCTACAGCATGGAAACAGGCTATTTGGACCAACAAGACCACACCTATATTTACCCCTGACGAATACACATAACACTATGGGTAACTTTGCATGGCCAATTCACCTGACCTATACATCTTGGGATTATGGAAGGAAAATTGAGCACCCAGAGGAAACCCACACAAACACAGTAAGAATGTGCAAACTCCACACAGAGAGTCATCCGAAGCTGGAACCAAACCCGGATTCGTGGCACTATGAGGCAGCAGTACTGGCCACTGAGCCACCATGCCACCCTTGCTTTTTTTCAATACAGTTCAATGACACAGGTACGAAATCTATTCTGCCTTTCATCCATGATGAACGTTCTAGTATCACATGCCATGGATAATGTATTCTCCACTGGAAATGTCACCTTATTATTATTTATTAGTTTATTATTATTAATTTTAATAATTATTATTAATAGTTGTTTTAGACTGGAAAGATTGCATGGCTTTGTGAGTGGGAGATCATGCCTCTCAAATTTGTTTGAGTTCATTGATGAAATGACCAGGAATGTTGATGAGGGTAGGGCGGTCGACGTAGTCTGTATAGTTTTCAGTAAGGCCTTTCAAAAGGTTACCATTGATAGGCTCGTCTGGAAGGTTAGAATCGCATGGAATCCAGAGGGAGCTGGAAAATTGGACACACAATTGACTTCATGGTAGTAAGCAATGGGTACTAGTGGAAGGATGCTCTCGGACTGGAGGCCTGTGACACATGAAGTGCCTCAGGGGTCAGTGCTGCACACATTGCTGTTTGTTATCTGTAACAATGATATTCTTACGAATGTACAAGGCATGATTAGGAAACTTGAAGATGACACTAAAATAGGTGGTATCGTGGACAGTGAGAAAGTATATCAGAAATTGCAGCAGGACCTTGATCAAACTGGAGAAGTGGGCCGAGGAATATTTTGGCAACGTTAGATCAAGGTAGGAGTTTCATGGTGATTGGTAGGACCTTAAGGAGCGTAGTTGAGCAGATCGACCATGGAGTTTAGGTCCACCGTTCTATGAATGTGGGGTCACAGTTAGACATGGTAGTGAAGAAGCATAAGCCACACGAGCAAGCATCCGTCAGGACATGGAGGCGAGCAGTTGGGAAGTTATGTTGAAGTTATTCAAGAAGTTGGTGAGGCTGCACTTGTCCTGCTGTATTCAGTTTTAGTCACATTGCGATCAGGAGGATGTTCTTAATTTGGAATGTGTGCAGACGGAATTTACAAAAATGTTGCCAGGACCCAACAGCATGAATTATTGGGGGAGAGGTTGGACAAGCGAGGACTCTTTTCTTTCGAGAATAGAAGACTGCGAGGGATCTTATAGAAGTTTACATGAATAAGGTGAATGGATCCAGCCTTTTTTTCCTAGAGTTGGGAAATCGAGGAGGAGAGGGCATCAATTTAAGGTGAGAGGGGAAAGAATAAAAGGGAAACTGGTGGAAACTGTTTTACACAGAGAGTGGTACACAAAGGGAATGAGCTGCCAACGGAAGTGGTTGACGCATTTATATTAACGATATTTAACCGGTATTTGGGCAAGTACATGTACAGGAAAGGACGAGAATGCTATGGGCCACGTGCTGGGAAATGAGGTTAGTGTGGTTGGATATTTGGGTCAGCATGGACGAGTTTGGGCCAAAGAGCCTCTCAGCCTCTCTCCATGCTGTAGGACTTGATGACTACAAATAGAACAGCATTTGCGTCAAAATCTCATTTTTTTTCCTTTGGTCATGAGTTCGAATCATATTTGGACAATGTTCTTTCAAGTTAACTTTGCAGATATTTTGCTTTTCAGTTTGTTATCGACAATATGTGTGTGTGTGTGTGTGTGTGTGTGTGTGTGTGTGTGTGTGTGTGTGTGTGTGTGTGTGTGTGTGTGTGTGTGTGTGTGTGTGTGTGTGTGTGTGTGTGTCTCAGTTTTTTCAAAGAGAAATATCAATGTGCATATTTGCAATATCTTCTCGTCATTCTTCTTTCCATCATCATTTGAGCAACTTTGTTTTGATCATAAAAGTGTAGGTTTAGTAGATTATAGAAATCTGCCTGACTTGTTCCTAACACTGACCCTGACACAGTCTGAGAACTATATCATTGGCCATATCACCAACCGAGTTATAAATATTTTTTTGTGGCCAGTGGAAGATTGGGGCTAGAAAAGGGAGCAATAAGCCAAAAATATACAGGGAATTATCGACTCAATCAGCCAACGTTAGTGTGGAAGAGTTTGTTGGAGGGGATTCTGAGGGATAGGATGTACATCTATTTAGAATTCAGGGACTGATTAGGGATAGTCAATGTGGATTTGTGTGATGGAAATCATGTCTAATTAATGTGATTGAGTATTATGAAGATGTGACAAAGAAGATTGAAGAACATACTTTGGTGTACATTGTTTACACAGACATCAGCAAGACATTTAATACGGTACCTCATTGTAGACAGAATACTAAAATTAGGTTACATGTAATCTAGGAAAAGCTAACCAATTGGATACAAAATTGGATTGAAGGTAATGGATTGTTTTCCAGACAGAAGACCTGTGGCCACCGGTGTGCTGAACGAATCAGTGCTGAGCTCACTGCTTTTCATCACAATTATAAACAACTTTGATGTGATTATCGGAGGCATGGTTAGTAAGTTTACAGATAAAATCACCAAATTGGTGCAGTGGACAGTGAAGAAGATTATCTCAGAATATAACGGGATCCTTGACCATCAATGTGCCAAGGACTGGCAGATGGAGTTTAATTATATATTTGTGAGGTTTTGCACTTTGGTAAGTTAAAGCGGGGTAGTGCCCTGGGGAATGTTGCTGAACAAAGAGACCTACGGGTGAAGAAATATAGTTCCTTGAAAGTGGAGTTTAGGTCGGTACAGTGCTGAGGAACGTGATTGGCATGCTTGCCTTAATCGGTCAGAACATTGAGTACAGGAGTTGGGATAGCGTGTTGCGCGTGTACAGGACGGAAGTGAGGCCACTTTCAGAATACTGTGTATATGTCAGTTGACTCTGCTAAATGATGGATGTTGTTAAGCTTGAAAGGCCTCAGAAAAGGTTTACAAGATTTTCTGGAACCTGAGGGTTTGAGCTACAGGGAGATGATAAACAGGATGAGGCTTTTTCCACTGGCCTGTCAGTAGCTGAATGGTGACATGACAGAGGTTTAAAAAAGTCCTGAGGGGCATGGAGAGTCTGAATGGACAAGTTATTTTTCCCAGTGTAGGGGCATCCAGAACTAGACGGCATCGGGTGAAGGTGACAGGTCAAAGAATTAGAAGGGACCTGAGGGGAAACACTTTCGTACAGAGGCTGGTGGCTGTACTGTCAGAGGACGTGGTGAAAGTGGGTACAATTACACGTTTAAATTGTATCTGGTACATCTGGTATCTGTAAAAGCTACATAAGTAGGAATGGTTCAGAGGGATGTGGCAAGTGGGACGAGATCTGATTAAGATGCTTGATTGGCATGGGCAATTTGGACAAAAGGATCTGTTTCCACTCTGTATGACTCTCTTATTCTCACAGTGATATGAGGAAAATTACTAAAAGGGACATTCAAATGGGAATTCTCTTCCCCAGAAGTTTGTGGTGCCTCTCTGATTACAAGTATTCACAGCTGAGTTAGTTAAAGATTTGACAGAGAAGCGAGTCACGGATAATGGGACACAGACAGGAAGATGAGACTGAGACCACAATCTGATCAGTCACAATCTTAATGCCTGGTGAAGAAGGCTCAAATTCTCGAATGACCCACTCCTGCTCTTTAGTCCCATGTTTCTGTGTTCAATTCAACCCCTCTAGCCTGCTAGACAGGAGCAGTTGGAGTCCATTTCGTCCCTCAAGACTGTCCCACACGGTTTGGGAGACTTGGAAAATGTAATTGGAAGACCCAGGCTGGATATGAAAGAGGGCGCTCATCCCTTTTTACAGAGCTTCCTCTCTCTGTAACTTGTGCTTCATTTGTTGATTATGTTTGAGACCCAGATTCACTGTGAATATCAAATCTCATCCAGCAATGGCTCATAAGATCCGCTGGTCTCCCTGATTGCAACATTCCATAAAAGACCTTCCAGGAAAATAACATCTACTAACTTTCCAATAACAGAATGGGAGAACATCAGAAACAGGGGCAGGTCATTCCCATCCCAAGCCTGCCTTGGCCTTCACTAAGATCAAGGCTGACCTGCTCCAAGTCCCAAATCTTCCTCAATGTCCAAGTCTTCTTGAGCACTTCCCGAGAACACAGAACAAAGAACAGGACTGATTTGGAGATGCTGGTGTTGGACTGGGGTTTACAAAGTTAAACATCACACAAAACCAGGTTATAGTCCAATAGGTTTAATTGGAAGCACACTAGCTTTCGGAGCGTCGCTCCTTCATCAGGTGATAGTGGAGTGTTCACACCTAACACAGAATTTATAGCAGAAATTTACAGTGTGATTTAACTGAAATTATACAATGAAAAATTGATTGTCTGTTAAGCCTTTCATCTGTTAGAATACCATGATAGTTTCACTTCTTTCATATATAAATCACAAAACCTTTTTTGTTAAAAGTTGCATTCTCAGGTTAGCTGTTAATAATGGTGATAGCTAGACAATATGTTGAAAGTGGTGCCTCCCCCCCCCCTCCCCCCCCTCCCCCCCCCCCCCCCCCCCCCCACACCCGCGTGCTCTCTGTCCCGGCCATGATGTGTATATTAATTCTAATCTAAAAAGTGAGATAACGGAGTTTTACATGAATTCATGCAGTTTTTGAGCTCAGAGTTCTACATGAATGCATGCAGTTAGGACTTTCAACCCTCGACGTTGTGCCGTTTATCCTACTCTAAGATCAGATTAAACTACATGCTTCCATTCACTTTGTTCCATGTGCCTATTCAAGAGTCTCTTAAGTTTCCCTCACGTATTTGACTCTACTACCACCGCTGGCAGTACATTCGACACACCCAAAACTCTCTGTGTAAAGAATCTACGCTGATATCTCCCCTAAACCTTCCTCCAATTGCCGTAAAATGATGCCACCTAGTGATAGACATTTCTGCCCTCGGAAAATGTTTCTGGCCATTCACTCTCTCTTTTTCCAAATATGGGGACGGCAAACACGAGGGGACACAACTTTAAAGTGAGGGGAAATAGGTATATGACGGATGTTAGAGGTAGTTCTTTACTCAGAGAGTAGTTAGGGTATGGAATGCTTTGCCTGCATCTGTAGTAGATTCGCCATGTTTATGTGCATTTCAGTCGTCATTGGACAGGCAAATGGACGAACATGGAATAATGTAGGTGGGGTGGGCTTCAGCTGAGTATGACAGGACGGCGCAACATTGAGGGCCGAAGGGCCTGTACCGCGCTATAATGTTCTATGTTCTATGCCTTTCATCATATTGTACACCTCATCAAGTCACCTCTCATCTATTTTTCCTCCAGTGAGAAAAGCCCTCGATCCCTCACGGGTTCTTCATAAGACCTGCCCTCCTGTCGAGGCAGCATCCTGGTAAATCTCCTCTTTACCTTCTCTAAAGCTTTCTTATCCTTCCTATAATGAGGAGACCAGAACTGAACACAATATTCCCTGTGCGGTCTGAACAGGGCTCGATCGAGCTGCAGCATTACCTCGTGTCTCTTAAACTCAATCCCCCTGCAACTGATAGCCAACACACCAAGCGCCTCTTAACAACCCAATCAACTTGGATAGCAACTTTGAGGAATCTGTGGACACGGACCCCAAGAACCCTCTGTTCCTCCACACTGCCAAGAATCCTGCCTTTCACCATGCCTTCTACATTCACATTAGAGCTTAGAAGATGAATCACTTCAGTTTGAACTCCACCTGCACTTCTCAGCCCAGCTCTGCTTCCTGTCAATGTCCCGTTGCAACCTACAATAGCCCTCCACATTCTGTACCACTCCAACCACCTTTGTGTCATCGACAGATTTACTCGCCCACTCTTCAACACCCATATCCAAGTGCTGGACATCACTGGTCCCTTTCAGTGATCTACCTCTCTTAACTCTCTGTGTAATAGAATTTCTGACATTCACTACCCTCTGTTTGAAGAAAACTTTTCTGCTTCTACACCATGACCTATTGTTACGAACAAAAGAGGTAACACAGAGGCTCAGGTAAGAGAGACTGGTCCTGAACTCAAGGCAGTATTTGACTGAGGATGACGTCAAGGAATCTGAACAAAATCACACTTAATGAGAATTAATTGTGACCTCTCCAGTGTTTGGTATCATTCACGGCACAAGGGAAGATGATTATCATTGGTGGGCATCAGTCATCTCAGCCGTGGGACACATCTGCACGAGATTCTCAGTGTAGCTTCCTCAGCCCAGGCATCTCCAGTTTGTCATCATACAATCCCGACAGTGTGGGGAAGGAGGCTATTCAGCCCATTGAGTCTAAACTGAGCAGATTAGATTCCCGACAGTGTGGAAACAGGACCTTTGGCCCAACCATCCCACACCGACCCTCCAAAGAGTAACCCACCCAGACACATTTCCCTGTGACTAATGCACCTAACGTAATGGACAATTCACCTGGCCTGCACATCTTCGGACTGTGGGAGGAAACCGGAGCATCGGAGGAAACTCATGCAGACAAGTTGGGAATGTGGAATCTCCACACAGATAGTTGCCCAAGGCTGGAATCGAACCTGGTACCCTGGTGATGTGAGGCAGCAGTATTAGTTACTGAGCCACCATGCAGCAGAAGAGGGAGAATTAACTGAATTTTACAAAATTTTCAGAAAAAGTTGTCCCTCTTCAGCTCTTGAAACAGTCTGTGACCATGTGCAGCAAGACGCGGACAACATTCAGGATCGTGCTGTTAAAGTCTGGGGAACATTTATGTAACAGCACTGCACATTTTCACAGTAAAACGACGAGTTCATTCAGCAGCTCAATCTGGTTTTAGAACAATGTGGTGAAGCCATTGATCCCATCAAAACTACTGGGCAAAAGAAGGGTAGATCATTCAGTCCCTCCTGCCCGTTGCACAGCAAGGTGGGAGTCTGCTCTCTCTCACATGCCACATACATAGGAACAGAAAGAACGATTTCACACCGGGTGTCACTTACAAAGGAACAGGAAGAGGCTATTCAGCTTGTCAGGCCACTAGCACATGAACAGGGAAGTGTCAGAGATGCTCCAACATCACAAACAAATGGAGCAGGGGCTGCACAGACTGACTGCTCAAATTGATCCACATGCCTTAATTACTCATGGTACATATGTGTTACTTTAACATGGTTTTCTGCCAGTCGGAATGAAACCAACATTTTTTAGCCATTCTCCAAGTTATCTTCCATCTCTAAGAAGGCAGGCCCAAGAAGGCAGAAACCGTTGGGGAATAACTAACTGTTTCAGAATGATGGTATTTTGGCTGCTGACATGATTGTGTACAGAGTGACATTCAATGCAGTGTCACACAGTAACTGTCCATTAAAGTGTTCAGAGTTCATTCAGAGCCTGTACCTCGCTGTCAATCGACGTGAGGGTTCTGCAGATGCATGTAAACTGTCGTGAATCAAACATCCAATGAAAAGTATGACATTTTCACACCATTCAGCTGTTTGGGACATAATGAGTTTCTGTCCATGACCATCAAGCTTCGACTTCTTATTCTCTCATAGCGCTACTGAGTAAACACATAGTTACTGCACTCCCTCTCCATGGTAACATCATGCCAGTGTTTAGTCTGGTCAAACTACTTTGCACTGTCTCGGTGACAAATAGATCATTGATTATAAAGCTGACCAAACCTTTACACAATGCACCAAATACTCTCTCAACCAAACACGATCAGTGGGAAAGATATTCTAACTTTTGTACTTCAATCATTTTTCACGAAGAGCCACATATCATTTACTTCCTGCACCTGTAAGAATTCTGTTAGTGACTTATGACCAAGGACATCCAGGTCCTTTTCAACAAAAGCACTCGGCAACCTCCCTAACATTTAATAAATATAAATGTACATGATGATATTTGTTGTTCACATCTGAATCATTTTTATACCTTGTGAACAGCTATTGTCCAAACACTGATCCTGCTGCAACCCATCAATCCTTCAATCCAGTGAAAATCAGTATTCCTCTCGTATCTCCATTACTCAATTTTTAATCCATGTGGTATATATTCCACCCTACCTACCCATGGACTCTAACATTCCCCATTCACCTGTATTCAAACATGTCAAGCGTCTTCTAAAAATACAAATACTCCACTCCCATTGGTTCTCAACTGTCGATGTCACAACAGACAATCTCCACAAACAGGTTTATCAAAGATTATTTCCCTTTCCTGAATCTCGGCCGAATGTACCAAATCATATCATTATTCTCCAAGTGTCTAGTCGTCACGTTCCTTATAAAAGGTTCCAATACTTTTTCTCACAGCTGACATCGAATTATTTAGTTTTCTGTTTTCCCTCTCCATCCTGTTTTAAATATTTTGGTTGACAATAGCTGCTGTCCAGTCTGCAGGATCCTTTCCAGAATCTAACCAGCTTTGAAGAATAATCAGTAATTATTTCACTAGCTCTGTTCTCATCTCAGTCACTCTGAGATGTAGCTTATCAGATGCAACAACTTACGAAACTTCAATTCAATTAGATTTTCAATAACATACACTTTATTAATTCTGATTTCCTGCTTTTCCAACTTTTACCAGTCCCTCTGTTCCCTAATATTGCTGGAAATTAATTTCTGTACCTTCCCCTGTGGAGATGGAACCAATGCATTCCTCTCAGCAGGCAGATGGTTTCAGTCAGCTCGAGAATACATTGGAGGATTGCACTTCAGAGATGGTGGATATATTACCCACTGCTGCCTGCAAAGTTCCAGAATCAATCCAGTTTAATTCACCGTGAGTGTCAGCGCAGTCCTGTCCCTGGTGTGAGAACACAGGTTATACTGAAGGAGGGGATACAGCTCAGAGACCACCTCAATTTTGAGACAAGCTGGTGTTACACCTAACACCTGAATGGGTGTAGTTTAGACATATGTTCCTGGAAATCTCAGAGAGGAAAATATAGTGCCTCGCTCCTCCCTGTTTATACAGCTTCCCTTCTTTGTAGTCTCAGCTCCATTTGTTTATCATGGACCCAGACACACAGTAAATTCAGTATTCAGAGTGGGGTCCCCAGACCATCAGGGCTCCCTGAATGAACCCAGTAGCTGACATCACTAAACTGAGAACACCACCCACAGAGCCTCCACTGACTTTCCAGATGACAGCAGCAAGTGAATTCCCCACACCTATAATGCATCCATTCAGTATTGAAAATGACTCCGTCTCCTCAGTTTCTCTACGAGAAAGTGAGGACTGCAGATGCTGGAGATCAGAGCTGAAAAAGGTGTTGCTGGAAAAGCACAGCAGGTCAGGCAGCATCCAAACACATCTTCCGCCTGGGAACCCTCCAACCACAAGGCATGAATTCAGATTTCTCCAGCTTCCTCATTTCCCCTCCCCCCACCTTGTCTCAATCCCAACGCTCGAACTCAGCACCACCTTCCTGACCTGCAATTTTCTTCCACCCCTCTCCGCCCCCACCCCCTCACCGGCCTATCACCCTCACCTTAACCTCTTTCCACCTATCGCATTTTTAACGCCCGTCCCCCAAGTCTCTCCTCCCTACCTTTTGTCTTAGCCTGCTTACACTTTCCTCATTCCTGAAGAAGGGCTCATGCCCGAAACGTTGATTCTCCTGATCTTTGGATGCTGTCTGACCTGCTGTGCTTTTCCAGCAATACATTTTTCAGCTCCTCAGTTTCTCTTCCTGGCTGAGAAAGCTCTTACATCTCCACACAGTCACACAGTAACAGTTCCTCTCTCCAAAGAAGCAGTTGACAATGGAACATCACGTTTCTCTATATCTCAGCAACTATAAGTATTGCTGTTGGAGTTGATCACCACACTCAGAGACGAGAGATAGAGGGAACATAACTCATGGTAAGCAGGGGCATACCATAATAAATATGATATTCAGGAAAATGTGAAAAGGGGAAATCTTAGAATAACTTCCCATTCTGTTTTTCTTCCAGTCCATCATCAGCAATCCTTTTGCTCGCTTTTCCTTTCTCTCTCTCACTCTCTCCATATCTCTTTCTTTCTCTCTCGCTTTCTCTCTCTTGCAGGACATCATCCACTCAACACAAACCTCCCTCTCACAATTCCAAACATCCCTGATATAAAAATATTATTTCTCAGTTGCATTCAATTTTGATAGGTTCACTGAACTAGAAACGTTATTTTTTTCGAGAGACTGCCATAACTGCTGAGATTCTCCAACATTCTTTCAGACGGTGGAGAATTTTATTTCAGATCGCCAGCATCCGCATTTCCTTGGTTATTTCACCTTTAATGTTGTTGTTTCGCGGGATCCAGCATCACTGGCAAGGGCAACATATTTTGTCCATCACAACTACCCTTGACCACGCGGCCATTTGTCAAGGCAATACGGATGCAACCATATTGTTGTGGATCTGAGGTGACACTTAGTTCAGACAGGGCAAAAATGTTAGGTTTCTTTACCAAAGGTTATCAATAAAATAAGAAAAGAAATCCTGATGGTTTATTCTTGCCATGAGTGAAATTAGGTTTCATTCCAATTTTTGACATTGGACTTTAAATTTAGTCATTGGCTGTGATAGGATTTCAGACAATGCTTTTATAGTCATAACCTGTGCCTCTGAATTACACAGTCAGTGACATTATTATTCTGTTTAAGAGTCCCTGTGGTGAAGTCACTGTAGAGACAAGAACAAGTTTGTGGTCAAACTATTTGTAACTGGAAGAGACGTCAGAAGAGAACTGGAGCCATAAAATCTGTCGTTAACGAAGGGGTAGGTGATGGCGAAGTCAGCAACAGAACTCAGGCAGAGCTGGAGATTGGGGATATTATGAAGGTGGGCGCCGGTAGGTTTAATGACAGAGAGAATTTGGAGATATAAAACAGTTCACGGTAAATGAAGACTCAAGATTCCGAACAGTCTTTTACCTTCTCAGATGTTTTTGAGTATGTAAATTGGAAATGCATGAGAAGGAAGTGGCGTTTGTGACTGAAAGTTTATGTATTTGTTAAATATAATCAACCAGAATAGCAATAACATTCAGCATCATTTATAGAATTGACAGAGATAGACTTACCAGGAATACCAATAATAGCGAGGATGGGATAGTACCCAGCTTGAATAATCATCAGTACGGCGCGTATCCGCAACTCTAACCATGGCCAATCCTGAGAAAGATAGTAAAGACCCTAGGATAAACTCCTGTCCATTGTTGGAAGATTCCAGTCTAATGTTCTCAGATTAAAATGAATTGTTGGACCATTCTAATGTTCTCAGATTCTGATTTCTCTCTCTTTCTCTGTAGCTGCTGATCCCAATCTTGTTGAGCTTGACTCTGCCCCGAATACTATGGTGTAACATGTTGAAAGAAGTCCCTAATTATGGAAGAGGGAAAGCCTCCAGTGACCGAGTTAGGTCCAAAAAAACTGATATTAATCACAGTCACCGAACAAACAGCTCCAGTTAACCCATTTCACGGCAACTCTGATATATCACAATAATAATTGGTGTGGGTGGGATTTTGAATTCGCTGATTATTGGGCTAATGGCATGTCTCCAGTTGTAAACATAGAGGTGAGGGAGCGAGATAATTCTTTCTCTTCACAAGCTCGATGATTCTGCTGTGTTTTGGCAGCGTAGGAATTGCTGGGCTCCCGAGGCCGTCTGTGTCTGATCACCAGGCCTGCTGCATCTTTTCGTATTATTTATTTATGTTTAACTCTGACTTTTGTCTGTCCAGCATTTAACGGTTTAGGTGGGTTTAGGCATTTTTGAGATACACCTACAGAGCCATAGACGATGTAAATACAGTCCATTCCTTGCAGCCACGGCCTGGTCCTGTGGAGTGATGGTCAAACTCTCACAGAACCAGTATTCTTAGTTTTACCTTTCGGTAGTTATTGCTGGGGTCTCAGCAGAGTTGGAAGGCAGGAAATCTCTCCCGGGTGCTACACACTCTGTCTGTGATTTCTCTCGGAACTGTCTTTTGATATTCTTTCCTCCTGGATTGGAGAACTGCATGTGAGACAATCTGTTTCCTGCATTTGCTTTTTGACATTTGTGTGCCTATTGGATGATACCATATTGGAGCAGTTACTGTATAGCTGTTAAACAAACTATTATTCTGCTAGGTCTTCCAATAGAATAAAGTTATTGCAAGTTCCTCTTCCTTTTGTTGTCTTTTATCGACAGTATTCGAATAAATAGTGTTTTGCTTAATGTCGAATATTTTGACCAAGTAAATTCTATCTGAAACACATCACCTCACATTTACCAGCGGAATGGGCAGAGCTGGAGGAGTGATAATCATGTGAGGAATTATATCGGATGCTGAATCCACCTCTCAGATCCAGCCCGGATACGTATAAGCCCAGATGAGATACCTGCTCAGCATGAAGACTGCGTAGACCACGCTAGTGTACTGCTCAGTAATCCTGTCTGGAGCTCACCATTTCACTACGTACATGTCCAACAGTGCACTGATCCATACGCTTGGACTGGATGATCTGTTCAGCACAGGGCATTGTGCAGAACATACAAAGACATTGTTCTATACACACGGACTGGATATCTGTGCAGCATGGCGAGCTGTGCAGTGAATAGCAGTGAATTTATCTTTTAATCTGGAGCAGTTACCTTCCCAGCATACATAGCTGTGTACTCCAATCACTGCATTGCTGAGTAACACTGTGTTAGATCACTGGCAAGCGCGGGGAAACTTGCAGCTCATGCTGGAAGTGACAGGATGTGGAGCTCCCCTCCATTTACAGCTCCATACTTCCATTGTGGAATGACACAGGGGTGCTGTGGGTGTGAAACTCACTGCCAGAGAGAGATGGCAGTGGAATCAGTTTAATTACCAACAAATGGGAGGAGCTTGGTTAAAAGCGAGGGGAAGATTGAGAGAGAATTTCACAACAGGATCTGATGGTAGGTTTAAAAATTGTGTAATGAAAACATTTCGATAGCATCTTGCAATATAGGCCATTGTTTCCAGGAATGATGGGTGAGCAGGATATTGGTGTAAATTAAGATGATGGAGAGTTTTGGATAAGCATTTGTCCTGCAGCGTTGTAACTGGGAGTAGGATCAGCAGAGTCTTCGACTCATTGGGCTAAATCGAACAATAATTTGTCTCAGTGCCATTTTCATTTAGTGTGACAGAATGGTGTTATCTTATCGAACTCACCTCATTAACTACACACACCATGGTGTCCCTCTCATTCAATACCAGCCCGATTCTCCCAGCCATCATGGCTGGAGGTACACATTATTGCACGGGAACACCTGGATATTTAGTGATCCCTGGCACTGCTGCCATCTTTAAAAGGCCAATGGGCACGCGGTTGAGCTTTCTCAGCTTGGAGCTGCCCTGCATAGTTTACTCGAGCATGGCAGATAAGCGGCAATTCCACCGCAGTTTGTAGACAGGGGCATGGAGGTCCTGGTGGATGGGCTGGTACAGAGGAGGACCATTCTCTTCCCAGAGAGGGCCACACTACCAGACCCACTGAGCATGGTCTGAGCACACTACACAGCTCAGTGCAGTATCGGTCAGAAGAAATCTCCAGCAATTCAGGAAATACATCAATAACCTTCCCCGCTCTGTCAGGATAAGTGTCACTGTATTCTCTCTGTTCCCTCACACTCACTGTTTATCTGTTAGCGCCTTCCCCAGAATAAGGCTCCATCACACTCACCACTGCAATGCAGCACCTTCTCTCTCTCTCAACTAGGCAATACCCCCACATGGTTATAAATGTTCTCATGAGTGGTGTTTCTAGAATTATCTGGATGATGTCGTTTGTACAATGTTCCAGATGATTTTCAAAATAATTCAATTTTCGCAAAATGTTCATCCCCCAGTATGTAACGCATCAGAGGAAGGAGCAGCGTTTTACTTTTTCAAAATCACTCAGGATGAAAGTGCATCATGAGGCCATGACGTCTCTCAAATATGCTCCACTATTCAGGCAAAGGGAGCACCTAAACACTTGAAGTCTTACTCTCTTCTTGAAGACAGGCGCCACATTGGAGTTTTGCCAGTTTCACTGGAACACTGTTGTAATCCCGAGATTTATGGAACATTTCACAAAGTGCCACCAGTCACTCTGTAACCACTTCTATTAAAACAAGTCATGAATTGCTAATGAGCTGTTTACCCTTGATCTTTTCTGTTTGAGAAAAGCCTTGTTCATTTTGTTAGAGACAATGCAAAACTTTCATCTGACTACAATTTTGTTTATAATGTTGAAACTCTTTGTGCCTTCCCCTGTGAGGAACGATGTAAAATATTGTTTAAATTCTCTGCTTGTTCCCTGAAACCAGTTCCCCAGTCACATCCTCTTGTACCACACGGTCAGCGTGCAGTTGCCTTTAGCAGAGTGAGATGAAGGCTGAGTATACCTTTTGAAATTTGGATCACAGTGGGAATTCAGTGCAAAGGGGGAGAGGTGTTTTCAATAAAGTTTACTCAAAGAAGGAAACTTTCCGAAATGAGATGTGAGTGGGAGATGTAAAACAGCATGAATGGAGAGGCAGAGCCACACTGAGACCAGAGAAAAAGTGGCAGCACAAAACGCAGCTTGATGCTACAGTAGAGTAGATAGGCTTGATCAAAGAGTTTCAGGTGAAGTGGGTAGAGACCATAATGTGAGAGAATGTCCTCTGTAATTTGAGACGAAGAACCTGGAATCAGAAAGGGGAGACGAGCAGGGAAGAGGATGGAGCAGCAATGGTAGGATTTTCTTTGGGGTAAATCAGGAAGCATTGCTGAAATTCATGCCTAACATCTGCTTATGGTCCCTGAAATAAACATTATAAATCTGGCTCTCCACTATTGCTCATCAATAGTATCCTTGAGACCTTTTGTCAACCGTGGGTGGTTCACCTGCTTATCGAGTTCTTCATCTTGAACAGAAACAATAATTACTGAACGGTTTGGGATATCTGCTTGAATGTCTGCTCACGTATACTCACTGACATTCCTCTGGGTCTATTTTCACATTCCGCTTCAGACCGGATGTGAGGCAGAAATCCCCAGTTTAGATGCCTGGTTCTTTTCAATCATTCAGGGGAGATTTCTGCATGTGGCTGAGCCCATGATCAGCGGACGCTGTCTCCATTCTCCCAGTTTTTCCATCTCTGCTATTTTTTGTTTGATGATACCACATTCCTGTAAGCTGTGTCTAATGTGGCCACCGTTTCCTTCAAACCAGAAATCCCCTAACTCTGGTGGCCAGGGCCTTCAGCTGTCACTGTCCCATTTCCCACGGTGTTGCCCTCAATCTGTCCCCTCCATGCCAGAACAATGATAGATTCCTCTTTGTCTACACTTCCTCCTGCACTAGAATCCACATTCACATAATCATCTTACGCCATTTCCACCATCTCCAACAGGACAGCACCATCAAACACATCTTCCCCTCCCGCCAACTTTCAGTATTTCACAGGGACCGTTCCCTCTGTGTTACCCCCATCACCCCGAACACTTCCCCACTCCCCCATGGCACCTTCCCATGCATTTGCAGAAGCTGCAACACTTGCTCATTCACCTCTTCCATCCTCACTGTCCAAGGCCACAAACATACCTTCCAGGTGAAGCAGCATTTCGCTTGTAAAGTTTTAATCTGCTCTCCTGTCATTGCTGCTCACAATGCAGTCTCTCTATATTGGCGAGACCAAATAGAGATTGCTTTGAGGAACACTCCACTCTATCTGTAGAAATAACACTGATCCTCTCATTGCTTCCCATTTCAATAACCTACCTTGCTTTCATGCTAACATTTCGGCCCTGGGCTGCTGCAATGTTCCAAAGAAGCACAACCCAAGCTCGAGTAACAACTCATTTTACACTTCCGTACGTTACATCATGTAGGAGTTAATGTACAATTTCACAACTTCACAGACTGACCCCATTATAACTGTTCTCCAGTTTCCGTACATTCTCCCTCCTGGTCTCCCTATGATCTTGTGTGGTTGTGTCTTCTTTATCTTTCAATCAAAAGAGAGAATCCCTTTTCCCCATTCATAGCTTAATTTAAAGCTATTGCACATGATCTTCTCGTCCACCACTACTAAAAGCATTTTTATCTTTTGCCACACCCTATTTTACCCGTCAACCCACTCCCCACATCTGTCAAGGGATTATAAAGCTCATTTTCCAATCCTTTTCAGTTCTGAAGAAGTGTCATACTGGACTTGAAACGCTAACTCTGTTTTGCTGTCTCTGCAGATGATGCCAGACCTGTTGACTTTCTCTAAAAACGAATAGGCTCAGAACAAGTTATCAATTATACAAATAACTATGGATTCTGGAAATGAAAATGCAAAAATTGCTGGAGAAAATGGGAGCTTTGTCGAAGGGTAACTGGCCGTAAAAACATAACTCTGTTTTCACTCCACAAGATGCTACCAGACCTGCCGAGTTTCGTCGGCAATTTCTGTTTTTTAACAAGTTCTACAGACGTGTGTTAAAGTTGCTCAAACGCCCTGTCTAACACGGAACGCCATGCACTGGGAAGTGACCGATCATGCAAGGTGCCCAAATTCCTTGATCTGAAATTGCATCAGGCTGGCATCACTGGCACTGCAGAACTCTTAATTGTGGTCAGGGAGAGAAACTGAAGGAAACAAATTCACATCAAACACAGAAGATGACATTGGGGGAATGGAAAAGGTTCAGATGCATGTGTTAAGGGATTTGAGTAAAGTAACAAATTGGACACGTGACACCAGGAAGAGACCCTCAGCAGAATGAGAATCGGAAAATTGAAGTGTTACCACATCAGAAACCAGGTTAAGACACTGAGTAAAGGGCTGATGGGTGAATGGGTCTTGGTGTGAACTGGGGGACAGTCAGTAGAATTGAATTGAACATATTGGAGCTCAAAGTGGGCATTAATGTGTTGCGGTACAATGACAGCAGCAGCAGAATTGTATTCAAAAATACTCTGTAACATTTTCCCCAGGATAGTCCCTCAGCCTGCCATTACCATCAAACCGAATTTTGGTTCAGTGACGAGTGTGAATGAACATAATAGGGTCGGAACCATGTGTACCTAAACCTGATGATAATCTATTAAGTCTACCGCACATGACGGGTTACATTCGAAACAGCAGGACTAACATCTGATACAGAGGGCGAAATGATCCCAAGACAACAGATCAGATCGAAGTTCTGCAGTGCTGCCACATCCAGATGTAAATGTCGATAGATTATTAAACAACTCAGTGGAGGAGAGGACTCCATAAATATCACCAACCGAAATCATGGGACAGCCCTGTACATCAGTGTAAAAGGCATTTTTGTATTATCTGCACCGTCCTCAGCCAGAAGTGCTGAGTTGATGATCCACCTCACCCTCGTCATGCTGCCCGCAGAATCACAGATGCCAGTCTTTAATCGATCTGATTCACTGCACGTGACATGAAGAAACAGATTAACACAGTAGATACGACAAAGTCAATCGGCCCTGACATCATTCCTGCAATTGGACTGAAGCCTTGTGCTGCACAACAAGCCGTGTCACTGGGGAAGCTGTTTCATTCCAGATCCAACTCTGACATCTCCCTGGCAATGTGGAAATTTACTCAGCTATGTCCAGTCCCATAACAAGGGAACAACTACAGTCTGACCATTTACCACGCCGACTCCCATCGCAATAGTCACATTGGTGGGAGTTCTTTTTGACAGATCTGTGAAGTAGCACAGAAATAACCTGCTTGGTGTGGTTTCAGATAGGTCCCCATGTGGAGATGGTGCTGTTGTAGAAATATCATGGATTACTAATCGAGACAAGGCTAATGCTCTGGAAGCTGGTGGAAGTTATAATTAATAAAAGATCGAGATGTAAAACCTGGAGTCATTAATAGTGACCTTGAAGCCAATGTCGATTGTAAATATCAATTTCCTTCCTCAATGTACTTTCAGGAATTGAATCTCTGGTGCTTTCCTGGTCTGGCCTAAAAGTGACTCCAGACACACATATATGAAAAACACTTCAATGGTCTCGGAAACGGCCAGGCAAGACACTATTGTATCAAACTGCTTTGAGGTCTTAAAGAATAAAACCGCACAGATCACCCGACGCCAGCCTCAGTATTGGAACGGGAAACACTATCCTGTTTACCCTGCAGAGACCTCCTTCCTAACATCTGAGAGCAGGTGGCAGGATTTACAGAGCTTTCCCACAGACTGCACAGAAACATCGGGAAAGGAGTAGGTCATTCAACACACTGAGCATCCTCCATTCTAGTTCATGGTGAAAATCTCCACAATTCAGTTTTCCCACACAGTGTTCATATCCTTTAGCCTGTTTAAACATCGGAATAAATAAAATAGGAACTACTGTATTCGCTTTGGTCCTTCAATTTTGATCCTCCATTTAATATACAGGCAGTTATCCAATAAGGTGTGTTTATTAAACGCAATTTCGCTGCAACACAATTAGTGAATTGTGCCCCTTTCTTTATAAAGCGAGCTCCCGTTCACTGTTATGGGAGTCCGCCTCTGGCACCAGCTGAACAGCAAATCCCAGCCTCAGAATTCCTCTGTTTGCCAAATGCACCCTCAGTGTGTTCAGATAAAGCAGGAATGTAATCCGCTCTGCAAACCTTGAAACTGAGCCTGAATGTGAGATTTGTGGTCTACATTTAGAAGGAATTTTATTTCAAACGGGAGGGGAATATCTTGGAGAGAACTGGAATGCTGCATCGGCATCACGTGGTCAGTCAGCTCGCGCGATTTCTGGTGAAGATCTTGGTGAAAGGTACAGTGCTGTAGTCAGTGACTGTAGTGTTAAAGTGTGACATTTACTGCACTAACTCATTGCAATATATAGTTTAAAGATTTATGTAGCCTGTGCCAATGTTTGTGTTAGGCTGATTATTATTCTTTTTGATGTTTACTGGTAATTTTGGGGGTTCACACCGAAGTTTCTTTTTCCCTTTGGCCCCATTATTTATATTGCACCGTTTTCTATATTACGGTGTTCCACGGGAACACAGCTGCCACATTATTGGATAACTCCCTGTAATTATTGCTGATTCTTTACCTCCGCAAACAAACTCCTGCACTCTTCCCATCGCTTCTGTGTCTTGAAATCCTTATTTATTTTCAGTACCTTAGCTTTCACAGCCTGATCAGGGAAATAATTCCCCAAGTTCACCAGTCTCTGAGTGCAGACATTTAGTCTCATCTCAACGCACTTTGGCCTGTCTGTACCCAACACTGTGAGCCCGTGTTTTGGACATCCCACCCAGGGGAATTATCATCCCTGCTTCCAATCTGTCTCGCCATGTCAGAGTTTTATATAGTTCACCCATTTTCCTAAACCTCCATGGAATACAGGCACAGTCGCCCCAAACTCTGTTCCCACAACAAGCCTGTCATCCCAGAGATCAGTCTGGTCATCCTTCGCTGCTCTCCCTCAATGTCACGTTTGTTCTTTAGTGGGTGTGGAGACCAAAACTGCACATAATACTACACAATGTTCAAGATGGGGTCCCACCAAGGGCCTGTACAGCTGCAGTAAGACACCCTTACTCCTGTACTCAAAACATCCTGGAATGAAGGTCAGCACACCATTCATTTTCAACAAAATTGTGTATTCCCGTGACAGCTGAGTCTGCTCTAACCTGAGTAGGAACCTTACAGCAGGCTGTTAAAGTGTGGCTGCTGCTGTACAGGGTCTTAACGAGATCACTTCTGGAATAATGTGCATAGATTTAATCTCCTCACTAAGAAAGTGTATTGGTATTAACTCAGATATTATTCCCTCAACTGATTTCTGCAATGAAGGTGTTAATCATAGAATCCCTACAGTGTGGAAGCAGACCATTTGACCCATCGACTCCACGCTGATCCTCCGAAGGCCATCCCATACAAACCCACTCCCTAACCCCCTTCCCAACCCAATCTCTGCAACCTAACATTTTCCATGACAAATGCACTTAACTGGCACATCTTGGGACTTTGGGAGGAAACTGCAGTACACGACAGACACCCCTTGCAGGCACAGGGGGAATGTGCATAATCCACACAAACAGTGACCCGAGACTGAAACTGAACCAGATCTCTGGTGCTGGGAGGCAGCAGAGCTAACCACTGATCTACCTACTGTGGACAACGCAACCTGCCTGCTCAATTCAACACTCGAAATGTGGCAAAGCAGCAGGGAGATTCCATATGTCTCCAAACTTGTCATTGCGCAACAGGATGACGACGATGGTATCTTAAGTGCATTGGTCAGGAACAGGCGCAGGACATGCAAGACATCGAAGCTATAGTATAGGAACACCAGGAGGACATTCAGCCCATCGTGTGTGTAAAGCAGGAACAGAATGAGTCCAATCAGCCACCCATGCCCCTCACACAGCAATTGGAGCCGATCTTTCACAGCCTCGTGCCTATTTCACAAGAATTGAAACGGACTGTCGAGGTTATGAAAAGGGAAGAACTTAGAATAACCAACTTCACTCGGGAATGGTATGAGCAAACGATTGGGACTAAAGACAAATTGTTCAAATCTGGTATTAACGAATGAACAACAGGAGACTTTGAAAGTCAAACCACAATCCATCAAAGTCGACATGATTGTATGAAGGATAAATCATGTTTGAATGATTTTCCTATCTTTTTCGTATTAAGAAATGTGACAAACAAGTTGAATAAGGGGGATCTGAAAGATGTATTATATCTGGACTTCAAGAAGGCAATGCATAACATGCTTGACGAAAGATTAATATGCAAGACAAGAGCACATGGGGTTGGAACAATTTATTTGCTTGGAGAAAAAATTGGCTAACCAATAAAAACCATGATATGGAGGTGCTCGCTTTGGACTGGGTTGAGTAAGGCCAATAATCTCATGGCACCGGGTTATAGACTGACGGGTTTATTTGAAAACACACGCTTTCATTGTCCTGATCCTTCGTCAGGTGTTAGAGGCAGAAGACCATAGGCACAAAATTTATTAGGAAGAGATGAAAGGCTTATATAAAACATGCACATGAATTGATCACATCTAAGTTGGCTGCTAAATCTTAATTCGGTTAGAATGGATATGCAGGTTTTGATTGATGAATTTGCAAATCCCAGAGTTCCTTTCAACTCCTGCCTGGAGATACCTTCAGGTATTATCAATGTAAAGGAGGTGACCCTTCCAGTAAGACAACGTATTTTAGGCATGCGGTCTTGTCTGGGGTCTGTATGTGTCTTCACCTGGAATCAGACTGGGTTTATTTCCAAAGTAGGAGTTCATAAAATATCACATTGACTGACTGTCTACAAATTGTATAATTTTTGAGAAAATATAATGCATCTTGAAATAAAAGCCAGCAAATGAAAATTCATCTTACATATTAGATGTGTGTGTGTGTGTGTGTGTTTGTCGATATGTCTGTGTGTTTGCGTGCACATGCGTGTGTGTGTTTGAAAATAAGGTGGAGTTTCTGTGGGATGGAGAGAGAGTGTGCGTGTTTGTGAGAGAGTGAGGGTAAGGATGTGAGTCTTTGGGAGGGAGAGAGAGGGTGTGCGTGTGTGTGAGAGAGGGGAGAGTGTGTGTGCATGTGAGAGTGGGGGAGTGTATTTGTGTGCGGGAAGGAGAGGGTGAATTTGCATGGGTGTATTTGAAGGGGAGAGGGAAAGGATGTATGTCTCCTCGTTAAAACACAGGCAGATTTAACAGATCCCTTTCCCCACACACACTCTGTGGTTTCAGAGCTTCCCGTCTCTGCAGTCTCTGCTCCATTTGTTGTTCATGTTGCAGACGCAGATGCTGTAACTACACTCCCCATGCTCCATCCAGAGTTGGGTCACCAAATCCTCAGGTCTCCCTGAATGTCTAAGGCAGCTCACAGTACAACTTCCAGCAAACAATCCCCAGCCCCTCCACTAACCTTTCCATAACAGGAGTCAGTCAGAAGCCCCTCAGCTCCAAGTAAGAGACCTGTTACTTGAGAATATTACTCGAGGGGTTTCCTCATGTGATGAACCGCACAATCATGTAAGAGGGACAAACACAGGCTTTCAGTAGTCATGCACAGACCAAGTTTCAAAGACGTGTCTCAATACTGCTGGGACCCCCTTTCCAACTTGGAGAAACAGCCAATTAAACATGCCATTTAATTGTTTCTGAGCTTCACAATGCCAGCACTCGATACACTTGGGAGCAAAAAAAACAACACCAAGGAAAGGTACAGAAAAACAAACAATAACTGGTAACATGTTGTGAAAATATGGATAAGGAGACAGGGGAGTGGGAGTAACTGGAGAAGTGAGACAATGGTGGATCCAATCACAAGAATGAGAGCATTCAATAAAATTATTGCTAGATCAGTTGAAATGGTTAGTAACATCAAATTGTGAATCTGCCTCATAGAACCATCCCAGGCACCATAAACTGGGACAAGGGACCCGCCAGAATGGCAAGCTATGCACACCATGCTCGTGGACTACTCTATAAACTGTTCTACCTGCCCAGCATGGGGACCATTGCAAACCTTTACCAGTATATTGCTACTATACTTGCACTGCATAAATGTCTTGCACGGGAAGATTTGTAACCCATGCAGTGAGTGACAGTAAATGGACTCCCACAAATGTATGGCTCTGTATCTCCACTGCCGAAATTCAGGCAAGAGTTTGTTTGTGTGTGTGTGTGTGTGTGTGTGTGTGTGTGTGTGTGTGTGTGTGTGTGTGTGTGTGTGTGTGTGTGTGTGTGTGTGTGTGTGTGTGTGTGTGTGCGTGTGTGTGTGTGTGTGTGTTGGTGGCAGTAGATTTGTAAATTGCTATTTGAGAGAGAATAGACATAGAGGAAATCAGCTTAAATGTGAACAACTGAAAGGGCTTTTTGTCATTAACAGAGGGAGACTGAGGACCGTGTCATAGACAGAGGTGACGACGTGCTTGTGAATATTAAAGTAAAGGCCTTGCCAGACCCAGCAACAATATAAAGCAATCCGTACAGGAATGATGGGATTTTGGTCTGCGTTTAGATAAAAGCCATGGAATACCAACTCAGATTTGGTTAAGCAGCAGCAGATCATTGGCTTTATTAAGACTGTGTTTCAAAGCTGAAGGTTCAAACTGCAGATGGGATGAACCAGTGAAGTATAATCTGCAGTTGTCAATAGTTAAAATTAGGAATGGTCAGGATATATTTTCAGTAATCAGCTTGTGGTCAAAGGGACCACCACAGTTGTTAATCGTCTGTTTCAGCCTCAGTTATTGGCCAGGGATGAGATGGAGTCAGAGGACGGAAATGGAGTTTGCATCCAGAACAGAAGACAGTGACCTCGAGACTTTCAATATTTAATTAGCAAGGGCAGTGATGCAATGCATCCTGGTTCATACCTGAAAGTGAGTAGGTCAACCAACAAGGCTCAGTGCCAGAAATAAAGAAGGAGAGAAAGAATGAACAAGTTCATTGTTGTTTGTTGTGGTTTGGAGCGTGAATACTTACAGAGTAGAGTAAATGGAAAAAACAGTAATACAGTCGCACATGGTTAATTCAAATAATAAATCGACAGTGAAACTTACCAGGGACACCAACAATAGCCAGGATAGGATAATAAAAACATTGAATAATGTAAAGTGCATATTTGATCCGCGATGTTAACGCCCACCAATAAAATGTGGAAAGAATCCAAACATAATAGGATAGCCTCCTGTCCATTGTTGGAACATTCCAGTCTATTGTTCTCAGATTCTGATCCACTGTTGGAACTGTCCAGTCGAATGTTCTTAGATTCTGATCCACTTTTGGAACTGTCCAGTCGAATGTTCTCAGATTCTGATCCACTGTTGGAACTGTCCAGTCGAATGTTCTCAGATTCTGATCCATTGTTGTAACATTCCAGTATAACATTCTCAGATTCTGACCTATTGTTGGAACTTTCCAGTCCAATGTTCTCAGTTTCTGATCTCTCTCTCTCTCTCTGGAGCAGTCGATCCCTGTTAGTGCGATCGGTGATTCTCCCGCCCATACCATGGGATAACATATTGAATGGAGCCCTTTTATCATGAAAAGATGGAAAACCTCCACTGGGATAATTAGAATCCATGGAGACTGACATTAGTCACAGTCACCAAACAAACAGGTTCAGTTAACCAGTTCCTTACATCATTTTACATAACACAATAAAAGGGAACATTTACTTGGTTTTGATGGAATGGATGAGGGTTGCTGAGGGATAGACCATAAATCTTTCAATCTTTATAATCTGTCTTCCCTGTATGTGGGAGTATTGTCGGAACACTGCACTGTAGTAGACGTTTCACCCTGTTTATAAAAGGAGACAGGAATAAAGTAACAGCTGTATAAAATGTTTGGTGGAGACGTTTCTAGATATCTTTGTGTAATGCTGCTCCTAGTTTGAAATTCCTTGTTATCAAGTCCTTTCTTAGCCTTGTGACATCATTCAGAGCATTGAAACTGCTGCTCATGAACAGGGAGATACAGGAGGTAGTCACTCAACTGCTCAAGACTGGGAAACAGGGACAGGAGGTAGACACTCAACTGCTCGAGACTGGGACACAACAACAGGAGGCAGTCTTTCAACTGTTCGAGACTGGGACACCAAGACAGGAGACAGTCTTTCAACTGCACGAGACTGGGACACAAGAACAGAAGGCAGTCTTTCAACTGTTCGAGACTGGGACACAGAGACAGGAGACAGTCTTTCAAGTGTTCGAGGCTGGGACACAGGGACAGGAGGTAGACACTCAACTGTTCGCTACTGCAACACAGGAACAGGAGGCAGTCACTCAATTGTTCGAGACTGGGAAACAGGGAAATCTGGAGGCTAGTGAGGCCCCAGATTTCTGTTCAACAGGAACAGGAGGAGGCGACTCACTACCCACCAGTTTGGGACTCTGGTCGAAAAGGGAAATTGGCTTCTTACTGACAGGAATATCTGAACAAGTTGCATTAGCGAGCAATTCAATCCTGCTCCAACGTTTTTCAAAACCATGGCTGATCTGATTGTGATTCCCTCATCCCATTTTACAGAGATTCCCCTCTCTACAGCCTCTGCTCTATTTGTTGGTCATGTTGCAGATCCAGATGCTGCAACTACAGTCACCATGTTTCAAACAGAGTTGGGTCACCAAAGCATCTGGTCTTCCTGACTTTCCACAGCATCTTAAAACACAGCCTCCGGGAAACCATCTCCAGCATTTCCACGAACGTACAAAAACTAGAGTTAAGTCAAATGTCAGTCAAAAGCAAGTGAGAAGCCTGGTCTAAATCACTAACATGTTACTGGGTACATGAGCAGCAGAGAGTGATTAACACAGGCTTTCAATGGTTACGCACAGAGCAAGTTACAAAGGTGTGACTCAAAACTGCTAAAACACCACTATCCATCATGGAGCACAGGGCAGGACACTGGGAAGTCAAAGAAAATGCAAACAATGCTTTTTGAACATTGTTTCTAACTTTCTTAGTGTTGGAAGCTGATGCTCTTGGGTGAGCAACATTCAAGGGCAGGAAAAGATATAGGACAGATATTCACATTAAAACTGGACAATTAAAACTGGATGATGGGGAAGCAGTTTAAACACCAACAAATGGGACGGATTTGGGAAATACACAAAGGGAGAGAGACTCTGAGTCAGTGTTATGGAAGGATGTGTTTGCAGGCTTCAGAATGCTGAAATGAAGACATTTCGATCATATCTAGCAATATAGGTTAGTATGTCCGAGAATGATGAATTAATACGATATTGGTGCAAGGTCAGATAGAGTCAGAGTCTCGGAGGTGTACAGCACGGAATAAGACGCTTCAGACTAACTCGTCCATGCTGATGGGCTATCCCAAATTACACTAATCACATTTGCCAGCATTTGGCCAATATTGATGTAAACCCTTTCTCTTAATGTACCCATCCAAATTCCATTTAGAAGTCGTAATTGTAAAAGCCTCCACCACCTCCTCTGGCAGCTGATTCCACACATGCAGCACCCTCTGTGGGAAAAAGTTGCTCCTTAGGTCATTTTTTAAATCTTTTCTCTCTCATCGGAAATCGATGCCCTCTAGTTTTAGGGAAAAAGACCTTGGCTATACACCCTATACATGCTCTTCACACTACAGTTCTTTAGCTTCCATGTCCTTCTGCACAGCCAATACTGACGCACGATGCTTGTTTAGTATCACCTCCATCTCCTGCGGTTTTGCACATCGGCAAGCTTGCTGATCTTTCAGTGGCCCAAAACTCTCCTGAGTTACTCTTTTATCCTTAATGTATGTCTAGAGTCCCTTTGGATTCTCCTTAACCCTATTTGCCAGAACTATCTCATGTCCCCTTTATGGCCTCCGGATTTCCCTCTTATGTATACTCCTACTGGCTTTAGATCTTTCTCGACAGTCACTTTAAATCTGGAATTAAGAGCCAAATGACGATGATGAATCCATTTTCGATTTTTGGAAAAACCCATCAGGTTCGCTGATGGCCTTGAAGGAAGCAAACTGCCTCCTTACCCGGCATAGGTTACATGTGACTCCAGACCGCCAACAACGTGTTTGTGTTGGGTAATGAATGCAGGTCCAATTAGTGATACCCGCATCCCATGAATGAGTACTTAAAAAAGCCTTGACTCCTGTCTCTCTCTCTCTCTCTCTACCCGACATATGCTTCCCTCTTATTTGTAACCTGACACTCAATTTCTCCAGTCCTCCAGCATTCCTTACGCGTACCAGCCTTACCCTTCACTCTAACAGGGATAGACTGTCTTTGTGATTTTGACATCTCATTTTTGAAGGTTTCCCTTTCTCAGCTGGCCCAGTAATTGCGAATATCTGTTCCAAACCCGTTTGGAAGTACTTGCTAATATCATCAAAATTGGCCTTCCTCCAATTTAGAGCATTATCTTTTAAACCCAGTTCGTCCTTTTCCATCTCTATTTTAAAACTAGTAGAATTATGATTATGTGTCCAAAAGTGCTTCCTCACTGATACCTCAGTCTCCTGCCCTGCCATATTTCCCAAGAGGAAGGTGACATTGAGTTCCTTCTCTGTGATGGAGAGCATTGGTCAAGCAGCTGCAGCGTTGTAACTGGGATTGGGGTCAACAATGTCTTCGTCCCATTGCGCTGAATCGAACAATAAATTATCTCAGTGCCATTTTCATTGAGTGTGACAGAGGGATTGTCTGCACAAGGTCGAGCTAGTTTCCTGGTGCTACCTTATCAAACTCACCTCATTAACTACCCCCACCCCATGGTGCACCTCTCATTCAATACCAGACTTATTCTCCCACCCATCACGGCTGGAGATACTCACTATCGCACTGATACCCTTGGATATTATGTTATCCCTGGCACTGGTGCCATCTTTAAAAGGCCAGTGGGCACACAGGTGAGCTTTTTTGATGTCGGAGCTGGTTTGTACAGTTTACCCCGAGCATGGCAGATAAGGGGCAATTACACCACGGTTTGTCGACAGGGGCACGGAGGTCCTGGTGGATGGGCTAGTACAGAGGGGACCATTCTCTTCCCAGAAGTGGCTCACACTATCAGACACACCTGGCATGGTCTGAGCTCACCACCCAGCTCAGTGCAGTACCTGAGGTCTGAAGAAATGACCAGCAATACAGCACAACCATCAATAACCTGCCCCGTTCTTTCAGGATAAGGGTCACCGTATTCTCTCTGCTCCCTCACACTCACTGTATATCTGTTGCAGCAGCGGCACAGAACAACGTTCATGCTCCACCACTCTCACTGCTGCTTGTAACACCTTCCCTCTCTCTCTCTCTCGCTCTCCCCATTATCCCCCCTCCCCCGACACACGCACACACTAATAACATTGCATGGATGTGCCACTGTGGACTGACTCCCTCCAGACACCTCACCATATCTCCCCCCACCTACACCAGCACTAACAGCAGGGCTACCCACTTCTACCCTCCCTCCCTCTCTCCCTTTCTCCCATTCCAGGAGAAACAGCCTGGAATAGACAGAAATGACCAAGCCTCATGTGGAGATTCTGAACTATCCACGTCCCACCTCCTGAGTAAGGAGCAATATTCAGTGAAGGGCAATTCTCACTTTAAACTCATTGTCAGTTCCGTTTCCCCTGGCACAATTAGAAGCCGTGGCCCTGATGCCATCTCCCTTTTGTGTCGAGCTGGTACAAATGGAATCCCCACGGTCTCGGTGGGCAGGAAGGTGGACTCACATCACATCGTGGAGAAAGTGAGGTCTGCAGATGCTGGAGATCAGAGATGGAAATGTGTGGCTGGAAAAGCGCAGCAGGTCAGGCAGCATCTAGGGAACAGGAGAATCGACGTTTCGGGCATGAAGAAGGGCTAATCCCCGAAACGTCGATTCTCCTGTTCCCTAGATGCTGCCTGACCTGCTGCGCTTTTCCAGCAACACATTTCCATCACATCACATCGTCTCCATCACATCTCAGGAAGGCAGCATGGAAGATCCCTCGTACACCTCCTCCTGTAAACAGCTCAGATGCTAAAACTAATCTGTGAGATTTACTGCTCTTCCCACCTGTCCTGACATCTTCAATAATCGTTTCTCATATACACCCTGGGCCCTCTGTTCCTGCACCTCCTTTTTAACGGAACAACCTGCATTATATTGTCTTTCAATGTCCTTCCTACTAAAGAGCATCACCTCACACTGCGCTGCATTGATCCTCATCTGCCATACACCTGAACACTACACCAATTTATAACTTTCCTGTTGGGGTTCCAAACCGTCCTCAACAAACTTTACAATTCATTCAGGTTTGGTATTTGCAAATTTTGAAATGGTCCTACAGTCACACTCCACCCAAAAATAATGACACACACCAGACACAGCGAGTGAAATATTGACACACTCTCCATGTCTGTATTACTGTCAATGTATAGTGAGTGCCTCTATGTATCTGTGTTCGTGTGTGTATCTGTGTGGGGCGGGTCTGGCAGTCTCTCTGATGTTGAAAGTGATGTAATATCCCCCGATATGAGTTCTGAGTAAAGGTCACTCGATCCAAAACGTCAACTTTCATTTTTGTCCAAAGATGCTTCCAGAGCTGCTGAGATTTCATGGTGTTGTCAATCTCTGTTTTACCCCCACCCCGATGCCCCACCCCACTGTAATCGTGGTGCTGAAGTGTGTAAACGACCAGGGATTCAGTCTGAGAGGGAGAGAGGGAGGGCAGCAGCTCACAGCACAATCCAACCTGAACTTTGATTGCACCAAACATACACACACACGCATACACGCGCGTGCGAACATACATACACGCACATGCACATGCACACACTAGGTTGGTTTGGAGAGGATTGTCATTGCACTTAGGCCCTCAGAGTGGAACACGTTCATGTGGAGAAATGTCTGCACTCTTTCTGCAATGTGGAAATGGTTTTTCACTGGGTAGTATTTCCAACACACAGAATACACATTAAAGCATATTTCCATTGTAATTATAACCAAGCAATTCCGAGTGAGCCGTTTTCTAAGGCAATGAGATTAATTTTAATGCACTTCCTTTAACTAGGAATTATTAATGTTGTACTCTTACAAGTAATCTTACCTTTGAGAAAGGATTGAAAAGACCTAAACCAGACCAGCAGATTGTGGGCTTGTATCACTTTAAAGAAAAGAGGGAAAGGGAGAGGAAGGAAGAGTGATTTTGATCCCGTTTCAGTGATTCACACCAAAAACAAGAAGAACTCCCATTGCACAGAGATGCAGAGACAGAGATTCACACACTAATGCAGGAACACATGTAACAAGCACAGAGAGATAGACATGCACGCAGTGGTTAACAGAGACATATGTAGACACACAGGAGTAGGCAAACACCAACAGAAATATGCAGACACATACTTGGACATACAAACACACACAGACTCAACGAGTTATATAGGGTATTTGCATACAGGCCTATCGGCCCATACAGTCCATGCTGACCATCATCCAAAGCTAAATCATTTCCACTGCCTGCGCTGGGCCCAGATTTGTCAAAGTGTTCTCTTATTCTTGTACTTTACCAAATACGTTTTAAAACTTATAACTTTACCCAAAATCCATCACTTCCTCAGGAAATTCATTCCCTACACGAACCACATGCTGTCTAAAAAAATGAATCACCTCATAGGGTCGTGATCAGGTGGACCCAAGAAATTTGTAGGAAGCTAAGGAAGTGATTGCTGGGTACCTTGCTGAGACGTTGTCATCATCAACAGCCACAGGTGAGATGCTGGAAGTCATAAGTTTGACTAAAGTTTTGCTATTAAACAAAACGGAAAGAAAAAGCCAAGAACTATAGATTGGGGATCCTGACATCAGTGGTGGGCACGGTGTTGGAGGGAATCATGAGCTACAGGATTTACATGCATTTGGAAAGGCAAGAACTGATTAGGGATAGGCAAAATTGAGGACTACTGATGCTGGAGATCATAGTCTAGATGAGAGTGGTACTGGAAACGCACAGCAGGTCAGGCAGCATCTGGCGAGCGGGAAAATCGACATTCTGGGCAAATACCCTTTATCTGTATAGTGAAATGGTGTTATGCGTGGAAGATCATATCTCACTAATTTGATATATTTTTTGTTGCAAAGTAACGGAGAGGATTCATGATGGCAGAATGCTGGATGTGATCTATATGGACTTCAGTTAGGCATTCGACATAGTTCCCCATAGAGACTGGTTAGTAAGGTTAGATCACATGGAATACAGGGAGAATTAGCTAGTTGGATACAGAACTGGTTCAAAGGTAGAGGACAGAGGGTGGTGGTGGAGGGTTGTTTTGCAGACTGGAGGCCTGTGACCAGTGGAGTGCCACACGGATCGATGCTGGGTCCGCTCCATTTCGTCATTAATATAAATGATTACGATATGAACATAGGAAAGTTAGTAAGTTTGCAAATGACACCAAAATTGGAGGTGTAGTGGCCAGCAAAGAAGGTTACCTCAGATTACGACGGGATCTTAATCAGATGGGCCCATGGACCGAGGAGTGGCAGACAGAGTTTAATTTAGATAATTGTGAGATGCTGCACATTGGAAAGGCATATCTGGGCAGGACTTATACACTTACTGGGGAGTGTTGCTGAACAAAGTAACCTCAGAGCACAGGTTTATAGTTCCTTGAAAGTGGATTTGCAGGTAGATAGGACAGTGAAGAAAGTATTTGATATGTTATTGGTCAGTGCATTGTGTATATGCGTTAGGAGACTGGATTGCGACTGTACAGGACATTTGTTCGGCCACTTTAGGCATACTGTATGCAATTCTGATCTCCCTGCTATGTAGGAAGGATGTTGTGAAACTTGAACGGGTTCAAGAAGGGTTGACGCTGATTTTGCCATGGTTGAAGGGTTTGAATTAGAGGGAGAGGCTGAATAGGCTGAGCCTGTTTTCCCTGGAGGATCAGAGGATGAGGGTTGATGTTAGAGGTTAGTAAAATCATGGGTGCAACAGATAGAGTGAATAGCCAAGGTCTTTTCCCTAGGGTAGTGGAGTAAAAACCTACGTGGCAAAGGTTTAAGGTGGGATGGGAAAGACAAAAAAAGGTTCTAATGGGCAATATCTTCATGTAGATGGATTGTCCGTGTGTAATGAGTTGCCAGAGGAAGGTATTGAGGCTGGCACAATTTCAACATTTAAAAGGCACCTGGATGGACAGATGAATGGGAAGTGTTTAGATGGAAATTGACCAAATGCCGGCAAATGGCATGAGAATAATTTTGGCTATCTGGTTGGCATGGACACGTTGGACCAAAAGGTCTGTTTCCACGCTATATAGTTCTATGACGCTACGTCTTTTAAGAAACTTCGTCCTCTTATCTTAAAACAATCTCCCAAGCGATGGAAAAGAGACCTAATATTCAACATTATCTATAACTTTCATGATATTATAAACCTCTACAAGGTTACTTCTCAGCCTCCTACGCTCGAGTAGAAAATGTCTGAGTCTGTTGGGCCTGTCCTTATAATTCAAACACTCCATTCTCAGCAACATCCTTATAAACCTCTTCTGACTCTCCCGAAATTAATAATATTCTCTATATAACAGGGCGACCAGAACTGCACACAGTCCTCCAGCACATGCCTCACGAAAATCCTGTGCAACCAGAACACAACACCCCAACTCCTGTACTCAAAGGACTGTCCACTGCTATTCGTCATTTATATAAATGGTTTGAATGTGAATATAGGAAATATAGCTAGTAAATTTGCAGATGACACCGAAATTGGAGGTGTAATGAACAGTGAAGAACGTTACCACTGAGTAAAATGGAATCTTAATCAGGTGGGCCAATGGACTGAGGAGTGGCAGATGGAGGTATATTTAGAAAAATGCGAGGTGCTTCATTTTGGAATAGCAAATCAGAGCAGGACTTACACACTTAATGATAAAGTCCTGGAGAGTGTTGCTGAACAAATATACCTTGGAGTACAGATTCATATTTCCTTGAAAGTAGAGTTGCAGGTAGATAGGATAGTGAAGTAGGTGTTTAATATGCTTTCTTTTGTTGTTCAAACCACTGAGTACAAGAGTTGTGAGGTCATGCTGCGGCTGTGCAGGACATTGGTTATGCCACTTTTGGAATAATGCGTACAATTCTTGTCTCATTCCTATCGGAAAGATGTTGAGAAACTTGGAAGAGTTCAGAAAAGATTTACAAGGATGTTGTCAGGGCTGGAGGATTTGACCTGTTGGAAGAGCCGGAATAGGTTTGCGCTGTTATCTCTGAATCATTAGAAGCTGAAAGGTGAACTACAGAGGTTTATACAATCATGAGAGGCATGCATGGGGTAAATAGACAATGTATTTTCTCCTGAGTGGGAGAGTCCACAACTAGAGAGCATAGGTTTAGGATGAGGGGGGAAAATTTAAAAGGGACCTCAGGGGCAATTTCTATGCATAGAGGGTTGTATGTGTATGGAATGAGTTGCCAGAAGCTGATCAAATTAAAGTATTTAAAAGACATCTGGATGAGTATATTAATAGGAAGTGTTCAGAGGGATATGGGCAAGAGTTGGCAAAATTGACAAGATTAGCTTAGGTTATCTCATCGACATGGACAAGTTGTACCAGAGGGCCTGTTTCCGTGCAGTACATCTCTATGACACTATGTCTCTATAATGAAGGCCAACAGGTAAAACACTTTCATAACCACCTTGTCTACATATGAAGCAATCTTCAAAGAATTATGTCTGAAACAATTATGTTGCTCTGTTCTACAACACTACCAATGGCTCAACATTTAATTGTATAATTGTTTTATTAGTTTGTTTTACCAAAGTACAATACATTGCATTTATCAACATTAAACTCCATCTACAATTCTTTAGCCCAGTGAATGATAATACAGGGGAAGAAAGGCTGGAAAGTAATCAGTTGCCTTGTATCATTTAATGGTTTCAGGAAGAGGGCAGTCACACGTCAGAGGTGGGAAACGGTGATCGGTGTTTCAGGCCAGAAAGTCTGCTCTGTCTTTGTCTCTGATATTCAGTATTGATATCGATTTGAGTTCCTTCACAGTGCAGAGTGTGTCTACAGGATTTCATTCCTCATATTGCAGAGTACAGACAATAGGAGAAAGTGAGGACTGCAGATGCTGGAGATCAGAGCTGAAAATGTGTTGCTGGAAAAGAGCAGCAGGTCAGGCAGCTTCCAAGGAGCTGGAAGAGAGGTCTGAAGAAGGGCTCAAGCCCGAAACGTCGATTCTCCTGCTCTTTAGATGCTGCCTGACCTGCTGTGCTTTTCCAGCAACACAATTTCAGCGACTACAGATAATAGCCATTTAAACTGGAAACAAGAGCCAAGTATTTAAAGATGTTCATAGTTTATCTCGAAGGCAGAGCACATAAACTCGATATCCTACAGTTGAGGCAAGTACCTTGCATTTTTTACAACATTATTATTCTAACTGGGCAATTCAGTAAAGTGAACCAGATTTCAATGAATCCATACTGATATGAAAGCTGGCATTTAAAGTTAAAAGTTTGGGCATGGTTTAGACCTTGTGTAGTCGGTAGTATCCCTGCCTCTGAGGCAGAGCTCTGGATTCTATTCCAATTCCTGAACTTGTCTAGTAGTGTCATTAGCTCGAGACCATATTGTCTCGGTTCTGGTGCAGCGTGTCAGAACAGGCTGATGAAGAAACACACAGGAGAATAATGTTGTGGCTTTCGGGTCTATTGTGGGGTGATGGTAGTGTCCCTGCCTCTGGCCCCAAAGGTCTAGGTTCTAATCCTACTAGAGGTGTTTTATAATATGTCTGAACACGTTGACTAAAATGATTTAAAAATTGTCGTTTGACTAAAATGATTTAAAAAGTGTCAGTATTGAATTTCAGAATATAAGCCCCGGAAGCACAGACCTTGGGTGGGAGACGCATTTGCACCTTGTGGAGATTTATAAATTCATGAAGTGCATTAATAGAGGGTGAGTAGTCAAGATCTTTTCCCCATGTTTGGAAGTCCAAAGTTAGTAGGCATAGATTTAATGCGAGAGGGGAAAGACTTTAAAGTGACCTCGAGGCAACTTTTTCACTCAGAAAGTTGAAATGAACTGCAGGACGTAGTGGTGGAGGTTGGTGCAATTACAACATTTAAAAAGCACGCAGATGGGTATATTAATAGGAAGGATGTAGAGTGATATGGGCCAATTGCTGGCAAATAGATTAGATTAGCTACAGTGTAGCACAAGTCCACACCAAACCTCTGAAGAGTTACCCACCCAGAACCATCTCACCACATTTGCCCCTAACTAATGCACCTGACATTATGTACAACTTTGCATGGCCTATTCACATAACCTGCACAACTTTGGACTGTGGGAGGTAACCCACGCAGACACAGCGAGAATGTACAAAATCCACACAGTCAGTCACCTGAGCCAGCAATCAAACATAGGTCCCTGGTACTGTGAGGCAGTCGCACTGAGCCACTGCACCACCCCAAGTAGGGCACGATTAATTTCAGAAATCAGGTTGTCATGGACGAGTTGGTCAAAAGTGTTTGCTTCCGTGCTGTACAACTCTAAGATTCATCAAGCCATTTGATCTAGGTCCCTGTTTAATCTTCATTGTCCACTATATAGCCAAACTTGGTTTCATCCACAATCTTTCTAACCGTGCCTTCTATAATTCTCATCTGAATCATTTGTCTGAATGTCAAACAAAAATGGAATGAGCACAAGTCCCTGTGGAACACCACTGTGCACAGTGTCACAAAGCTGGTACCTTTTCTCTAAAAGCTTCCTTTTCTCAAAGATACTTTGTCCTTGATTTTTTTTCAGAAGGGTCGTAAATAGTTCCCGGCTCCAAGGTGATTGGCTTGGTATAGAGATTAAACGGTTTTGTGATTAAAGGTATAATGAAAGGGGAGTGGTCAGCTCTCGATGTGAGCAGTTCAGTCCAGAACCAGTTTGTAGTTCAGCTGGATAGGCTCTCTCTCCCTCTCTCTCTCTCTCTCTCTCTCTCTCTCTCTCTCTCTCTCTCTCTTTCTCTCTCTCTCTCTCTCTCTCTCTCTCTCTCTCTCTCTCTCTCTCTCTCTCTCTCTCTCTCTCTCTCCTTCTGCCCTTCTAGCTTCAACCTGTAAGCATTTGTTCAATTTGCACTGTTCTTAAGGGGGGTTTGCTTATTGGGATGGTTGTGTGCTTCCAGAACAACTAATTAAGTCTAGTTTGAATAGATTGAGTTCTGTAGGTGTTCTTTATTCTGTTCTTTATGTTTTATTGTGTAGTTCTGTGAATTTTTTTGTCTGTTTTAAAACCTGATCATTTTCACTGTGCACTTACTGAAACAAATTACAAAGTTACGGTCTGCGCAGCCTGGTTAAGAAAATTTTGAGTGGTCTAGCCTAGTCCATAACAACAGGCCTCCAGTCTGAAAAACACCCTTCCTCGACAATGCTGTCTCCTGCTATTAGGCAAACATATACGTACTTCTATCATTCATTAAATTAGCATAGTCAGCATTAACTGATCATCTCTAGTTGCAAATTTTAACACATTCTATGCTACATTGTCAACCAATCGCATTACGATTTTGGGCGGATGACAGTTTACTCCCTCATTCAGTAATGGAACGATCGATGATGATGGATTGTGAATCGGTTTCCCATATCCGAAAACCTACAGAAAGGAGTATACCAGATATTAATTGGATAGGAATTCTCCTTCTTTTGACGAAAGCGCTATCAATGGTGAAAGAGGCTGGAAATGTTTCCTGATTTCTTTCTGGTAAAACTGCAATTCCTCACTTTCATATCTGACTCGCCATCGAACAATCACCTCTCTCCGCAGGGAGAGGAGATGCTGAAAATTCATCTCCGTGCAAGAAACTGTTGCGAAAACTCTACAAAAAACAGGAAGAAGGAAAACGTTTTGGACATGAACATGAATAATATTCAGTGTTTGTCGGGCTCTCAAAACAGGATCAATGAATAGTCTGCTGTTGGGGTACGTTATTGGTGTCGTAGGGTCGTGGAAATTATTTTATTGAAGTTTTTTCTGATATTGTGTTGGTGAAGGCGTTTTCACATTATGTGGAGCATGAATTATTGTGTCCATGAAGGGGCTTTTAATATCGTGTGACTTATGATTTATTATGTTGGAGTACTTTGCATAATACACTTTTGCAGTTGAAGGAGGAAGATGTGAACATGCAAAACTCGGGATCTCAAAGAAGATCAAAGCCAATTTTCGAAAGGCAACAAGGCAATCACAAGGTGTTGCCTGCAAAAAGGAAAATAACGCCGATTCCTTGATTCATTCTGCCAATGGATAAGGCATAGGAATGTACGACTTCGTCTCTGTGAAATAAGTTTGGAATCATATTCAAATATGGGTAGAATGCATTTAATGTCGTTGTCCAGAAGAAGATATTCTTGCCTCTTCTTCCAAATCAAACAGGAATAAAATATATTTTTATAACTGTTTTGAAGTCATGAAGCTGTGAATGCATTTAATGTCGTTGTCCAGAAGAAGATATTCTTGCCTCTTCTTCCAAATCAAACAGGTATAAAATATATTTTTATATCTGTTTTGAAGGCATGAAGCTCATCAGAGAATTCGGAGAGGATTATATCCTGTATGAGCTCACTGAGACTGTGAGGTTGTGAGACTACAGAGGGAGTAAATTTGATATGTCTACATTAGAATTTTGCCAGTATGTTGGAGGGAATGTCGTTGGAACAAATGCCTGCTTCATGAAGAATGTAGCATAGTAGTGCACAACTGGAACAGGAGGCTCTGGTTGGAGGCCGAATAAGCTCGTGTTGCTTCCTGTGGAGCAACAACTGTCTATGAGAGGCATGGTCATGGTGATAAGGAAATCGCTGTCTCCCTTCGACCACGGGACACAACAAAGGGGACACAGTTGTCTTGGAAAACAGGATGTATACCGGGGAATTGAGGGCTAATCATTTAAACCAGAAATCTTGGTATTCTCGAACGGATTGCCTCGGAGGGTATTCAAGATGGGTATCTTCTAAAGTTTTAACGATACTTGCATGAATACTTACAGGGTCATGACTTCGATGCTATTGACCAAATCCGCAACTTGGACACCTGTAAGTGTGGCATAGCTAAAGTAGAGTAGAATCGGTGGACCGAAGTGTCTCTTCCGCACTATTTTTTTTCTAAAATTCCATAAAAGAGCTTGGGAGTCATGGGATTGTGCATGAGCAAAGACTCACATAATATCAACACAGGTTGGAACATATTTGAGGAAATTGGGGTTTCAAACATAAAGTAAATGATGTTTGAAGTGGTAATACAATATAAATTCAAAAGTTTGAATAAGCAAATAAACAAGTATACCACAGAAAATACCTTAAAGTCTTGGATACACAGACATTGAAAGGTTATGCTAAAAAACAAAGTTGCACACAGTACTTTGCATAATACCCTTTTGCAGTTGAAGGAGGAAGATGTGAACATGCAAAACTCGGGATCTCAAAGAAGATCAAACCTAATTTTCGACAGGCAACAAGGCAATCACAAGGTGTTGCCTGCAAAACGGAAAATCACGCCAATTCCTTGATTCATTCTGCCAATGGATAAGGCATAGGAATGTACGACTTTGTCTCTGTGGAATAACTTTTAAATCATATTCAAATTTGGGTAGAATGTATTTAATGTCGTTGCTCTAAGGTTCAAGCCAACGTTTCATTTCTTACAAGCTAGACTCTAGAATTGAAAAGAGCGCTCATCAGAAAAATACATTTTTAAATCTGCTGAGACCCTACAAGGGCAAAAACATTTGACAACTCCTTCTGAAAGGCAAGCTTAACTGTTCAGACGATGTATCAATATATTTAATTGTATCCTAACGTCCTCTTTATTAACAATTTTCAGCAAATTGACAACTAGAATTGATAAGTTTGATGATCATCTTTAACATTACTCTCGAACTGAATTGAACACTCATCGAAAAATAATGAACTAACAATGCAATTTCAGATAGTTTTATGAAATTTTGGTTGTTCGCGTATTTTGTTTATTTTGATGAATAAATTAATAAAATCTCATGATCAGTTCAGCAACTGACATTTTTTGAGTACACATAGCTGACAGGTGATGTGCATAAAATATAGCAAGGCATTTAATAATGTTTCCCATGGTACGGTCATTCATAAAATTCGAGGCATTGGATATAAGGAAACCTGTCTGTCTGGATGCCGATTTGCCTGACCGACAAAAGACAAAACGCAATGGCAGATGAAAAGTATACTGGCTGGAGCTTGTGGACCAGTGGTGTTCCACAGACATCGGTTCTGGAACCTGTACTGTTTCTGATTTTATTAATGACTTGGATGAGGAACTGGAAGGAAGGATTAGTTCGTTTGCCCATGACACGAAGTTTCGTGGAATTGTGGGTAGTGTGAAGGGCTGTTGTAGGTTGCAAGAGAACATTAACAGATTGCAGAACTGGGCTGATCAGTGGCAGCTGGAGTGCAACGGAGAAAAGTGTGAATTCTTCCACTTTGAAAGGCCGAATTTGAATGGCGAATACATGTTTGAACGCAACATTTTTGACAGTGTGGAGGAACAGAAGGATCTGAGGTCCATATTCAAGCATCCCTAAAAGCTGTCACCCAAGTTGATTGGATATTTAGGACCATATATGGTGTTCTGGCTTTTATTCGCGAGGGGGGTTTTGATTTCGAGTTGCGAGTTTATGCAGCAGATCTGTAGAGTTTGGTTAGGCCACACTTGAAATGTTGTGTTCAATTGTGGTCACATCATTATATGAAACACGCGGAAGCTTTAGGCAGTGTGCAGAGGAGATTTAATGGGATGCTGCGTGGACTGGATGACATGTCTTATGAAGAAAGGTTGAGGGAACGAGGGCTAATCTCATTGGAGCGAAGAAGGATGAGAGATGTTTTGATAGAGGTGTACAAGACGTTGAAAGTCATAGATGGAATAGATAAATATAGACTGTTTCCCAGGCCAGACATGTCGATCACGAGAAGGGATAATTTACTGGAATTTCAATGCAATGAAGTATTTCAGCCAGGTGATGATCATGGGACTTTGTTGATTTTCGGGCAAAAAACAAACAAATCCCGTTCACTGTTGTCTTTGAGGAAGTCATTAGCTGCTTTTGCCTGAAGGTGATTCCAGATCATTAACAATTTACTTAATTCTAAACACCTCTATTGGCAAAAAGGGTTTGGCAATCACTTGTGGAATAGACAGCCACACACATGTCTGAGCAATACGTAACAAGCAAAAGTAAATCATGGAATGAAAATTAACAGAAGAGGCACGGCAGCACACCAGGTGAATAGCATCCAAGTGACATGAAGTTTTCATTCGTCCCATGGGCTCCAATGTTATTGCACTTCAAGACATCATACTAGCATTTTCAAATGATGTCAGGTTTGCAGCTCAGTGGCCCTGTTGGCAATGCATTCCACACACCCATGATACTCTGGGTGAAAAGGACTTTTCTCCAAAGCCCCTTGAAATCTCCAGCCATATAAAATTATGGTCCCTTGCTATTCTCTCTTCAAATAAGGTGAACAACTGCTTCTCATCCACTCTGCCGTTGCACCTCATAATATTATACATTTGCTGTTTCATAGAAGGTTATTTCGTGCTATCTCTGTTAATAGATGGCCTGTGCAACCCAAGGCTGAATTTGGTCTACACCAACTCCAGTGCAATCACATCCTTTCCATCATGTGTTTACCATAAATGCATGAAGTACTGCGGCTGTTGCCTGCATAAAGTCCTATACAACTCAAACATAATCTCTCTGCTGAAAGTCAATGTCACATTTGAGTATGCAGAAAAGGCTTACTCTGTGGAAACAAGATTGGAGGAATTGAGTTATAAGAAGAAGCAGGATAGGTGGGGATAGAATTCCCTTGGTGAGTAGAGGCTGAGGGACAGTTTTACAGATTCGGAGAGATCATTAGATATTTAAATTGCAAGGTATTTTAACTTATATATGGCACTGAAAAACTAGAATTCATAGATTCTAGCGGAGAGACCACAAAATTAAGAGACCCACGGGACCAAGACGGTGGTCTGCATACGGAACGAACTGACAAAGGAAGTGAAAAATGCGAGTACAATAACAATAATTTATGAAAACATCTTTTGAATACATGGAAAGGAAAGGCTTTGTGGGATATTGGACGAATGCAGACAAATAAGAAAATTTCAGTTGAGGTAACCTGGACAATTTGGTTTGAATAGTCTGTTTCCATGTTGTTTGAATCTGTGACTGTACTATTCTGAATGTATTTACAAGTTATAGCTGACAGCAATTTAGTCATGTGACCAAGTAAGATGACACTCTTGAGCACAATTGTTGTACATTTTCTGATTCAATACACGTATAGTGGCTCTCAAGGTACTGCACTATCTATTAGAGTCATAGAGATGTATAGCGTGGAAATGTATTGATGCTATTGACTACAGGGCGTGCCTTACGATTGTGATTGACAAAGTTAGACTAACATAAGGACACAAGAACTGGGAGAAGAAGTAGGTCATCAGTTACCTGCCGGATTCTACGATTTACATATGGAAGAACTGCAACTAACATGGTCATTTTAAAAGATGAGAGACTTAACAAATACTCCTGTATTTTGTAGATATGTTATTTCATTTGCAACGCACTATATAGCTTTCCTATACATTCTTTGCCTTTTGATCTCTCACTCCACAACCATCTGATGAAGGAGCAGCGTTCTTTCTTGGATTGCAACTGCCTCCAAATAAAGCTGTGGCAGTATAACCTTACGTTGTGTGAAGTTTAACTAAGTAAATCAGAATCTAACACCTGCAACTCCAAATCATGTCTGCTCGGACACGTTGCGTTGTTAGTTGTCCCGATGTGCAGCCGAATGTCCAGGACGATTGACGTATTCCCCAACTGTGAGGGAACACCTTTGCCTGGTGATTGTTGTGCAGTGTTCATTCATGAGTTGTCTGCTCCGTTTTGCCAATATACACTCCTCCACTTTGCACTGTTAACAGTTGACAAATCTTAAAGAGATCATTATTCGCAGCAAAATGCCCAGCTTTCAGGAAAACATCGACCAGAACACCTGACAAGACTGAGAATGATCTCAACTGGCAGGGTGGGTTCATGTCACACGACAGATGCCCCCACTGCACGACACACCCTCTATCTCTATCTCTCTCTCACATACACACAAGCACAAGCTCACACACGTATTTACTCACAAACGGAACTTTGTCAGTCATGTAGGAATAAGTGAGTGCTGCAGATGCTGGAGATCAGGGCCTTCGTCATACGACTGGGTATATGAAAAGAAGATAAAAATGAAGCATTCATGATTTTTAAAATAAATATAAATAGTCGTAAAACTAAAGATGTATCGTAATTCTGGACCTTTATTCTGAAGTTGTGTGATATATTGCTGATGGTTCATTTCTTTAACTCCCGAGCTGTGGATCGAACAGCATTGTCAAGTAATGAAACATTTTAGGCCCATATACTCTTGCGTTTAGAAGAATGAAACAAGGTATAATTGAGTTGATTAATGTGCTGAAGGAGGTAACATTGTTCAGAGTGGATATAAACTTCATGTCTGGTAACGAGACCAATAAGGGTTAATGGCTAAAATTAATAGGACATGCCAATGAATATTTAACGTGAAGTGGAAAATTCACAAATGGAGAACTGGGCGGCACGGTGGCACAGTGGTTAGCACTGCTGCCTCACAGCGCCTGAGACCCGGGTTCAATTCCCGCCTCAGGCGACTGACTGTGTGGAGTTTGCACGTTCTCCCCGTGTCTGCGTGGGTTTCCTCCGGGTGCTCCGGTTTCCTCCCACAGTCCAAAAGATGTGCAGGGTCAGGTGAATTGGCCATGCTAAATTGCCCGTAGTGTTAGGTAAGGGGTAAATGTAGGGGTATGGGTGGGTTTCGCTTCGGCGGGTCGGTGTGGACTTGTTGGGCCGAAGGGCCTGTTTCCACACTGTAATGTAATCTAATCTAATCCAAAAAAAAACATGCCTATCTTTCTTTCCACCTATCGACTCGATCCTCCTCTCTGACCAAGCACCTTCAACCCCACCCCTAAAGACCCATTGTCCACTTTGCTAACTTCCAACACCCACGTCTCTGACCGATCACCGCCATCCCATCCCCATTTACCTGTTGTACTCTATGCAACTTTCTCCCCACCCACACTCAGTCTCATTTATCCCGACCCTGCAGAGTCCCTGCCTCCATTCCTGACGAAGGGCTTTTGCCCAAAACGTCGATTTTCCTGCTCCTTGAATGCTGCCTGAACTGCTGTGACTTTTTCCAGCACCATTCTAATCCAGGCAGGTGCAACTGGATAATCTTGATAATCCACAGAACGGTTTCTTTTCTGTAGTTTTCATAAAACCAACTGGAGGTAGTTTCACCTTAATTTCTCCAAAATGGAATATTTGAAATGGTCTGTAAGTGCAAAGAATTGGTAGTGCTGCACATATATTCCTCTCAATGGTGTAGTTGTTGAAGGAGTGCAATGAACGTTTCCCAGTCTGATTCCAGGGATGGTGGCACTGAGGTATGGAAAGAGATTGGTTAGGATTTTTTCAATAAAGTTCAAATGAATTACTGGGGAATCTCTCAGAGAGATATAAAATTCTAGCAGGACTATACAGGGTAGATACAGGGAGGATGTTGCCGACGGTATGAGTGTATGTCGAGAACATGGAAATCACAATCTGAGGTTCCATCGTTCACTGTATAGGACAACGATGAGGAGTCTTAAGTCGACCGAAAGTGCAACAAGACTCTGAAATTCATTACCATCGGAAGTAATGGATGCCAAAACAATTAATGTGATCGGAAAAGAGGCTAAATACAGAATCTGAGGCGACAGACACCAAAGGTTACAGGGTGAAAGACGAATTAGACTGTTGAGTTCAAATGTTTAGCCATAATCCTGATGAATGGCGGAGCGGGTTAAAGAGCAAAATAGCCGACTTCTGTTGCAATGCTTCTGTAGTCAATGCAGTATGAGTTGCAGACAGGTTGCCCCGCTCGTCAGGGTTGAACTACTTATATTCGGTTTGTGAAGTTATAATCTGTCTGTGTACAAATCTTGGTTATATTTCCAAAGTGGAATTTACAGAATCTTACAAGGATTGAATGGGTCATCGATACGCACAACTGTGCACGTTTCTCCTTGCATATATTTTGTGATGACATTAAGGAAACCATTGAATACTTTCAGCCCTCTAGTACATAACTTAAACATGGAATAGGTGCTTCCTCATGTGAAAAAACGCAGGATGGCAGACAGAAAACGAAGTTGAGGATGAATTACCGTTCCAAAACGGTTGCAAAATTGCGGAATTCACCACAGCACATTGAGGTGTATTGTGCAACATTGAGACAAAAGAAGGAGGGGTTTGACAGAATTGCAATTAGCAGTTGGTTGAGTTGTTGTTAAGTGTGGTAAGCAAGGTGGACTTTGGTCTCGGGGTAAAGTCAGGACTGCAGATGCGAGAGATCAGAAACTAGAACGTCGTGCTGGGAAAGCATGGCAGGTCAGCCAGCATCCGAAGAACAGGAGAAATGATGTTTCGGACATAAGCGCTTCATTAGGAATGAGGCATGTGGGTCGGGGCTGAGAGATAACTGGGAGGGGATGGAGTTGCGGGAAGGTCGCTGGAAAAGTGATAGATTGGTGAAGGTGAGGCCAAAGGTGATATGTCAGAGGAGGAGTGATGGACTGGTCCAGAGGGCGGTGCCGATTTGTACGCTTGAGACTGGGATCAGGGCGGGTGACGGGAAATGAGGAAGCTGTTGAAGTCCACATTTATCCGTGTTGTTGCAGAGTCCCAAGGCCGAATATAAGGTTTTCCTTCTCCAGGCGTCGTGTGGTAATGGTTTGGCGGTGGACGAGGTCCAGCAACTGCAACTCCAGAACTTGTTACTGTATTCTGCAGACACAGCAATAGTCGAGCAGAGAGGCGAGTACATATCAAGCATGGCAGCTCGTAAAGTTTAGAAATTGACACTTCACTTACCGTGGACGCCAAAAACAGCGAGGGTGCGATGAAAACTATAACAACTGGATAATTAGAAGGCAAACTCAATGCCATATTCTAGCGTCAAACAATCTTCCCAAACATAATCGGACAAATAGGACACACTCCTATTTCCCTGGAATTCGAGCTAAATTCTCAAAATCTGACCCCTCTCATAAATGTCACAGTTTTTGGCTCTCAGTTTTCAATGCCTCCCGATCCCAGCAGCTTATTAGGGACGTTACACAATGTGAGACATTATTGGAAGAACTACCCACAAATATAAGAGTAAAACATTTCAGCGACTTAAGTGGAATGCTACAAAGTTCATAATTACACCATGTATTGTTGAGATTTGTAAATTAGTTTAAAACTCATACATTGAGTAAATTTCACTGTAACATGTTCTCTCTGCTTGTGAAATCTAAGAAGATGAATTTGTCCATGAATACTGCTTATTCAAGTAGTAATCAACAATTTCCAATTCTGATTTAATGATGTGGTTGTCCCCGAGAAGTGAAAACTTGCAAGTGCATTAAAAACCCAGAAGGATTTAATCCTGTGCATGGTAGTCAAATAATTCAAATTGAAAATATACCTGTCGAAAGTTGAAAGGGAATATCTAATGAGAATTGCTGATTGAAAATATATTACAACATACTATTAAAAGGAATACTGCAATCATTTTATATGTGATGAAATAGAAGATAAGGATGAGAAATCAGAAGGAGCAAAGAGGCTGTCATCAAAACGTGTTTTTTCAAACGTACCAACAGTCTTCCCAGTGGAATCGCTCGAAATATGTTGGATATTATAATCAAGTAAACCTCAAAGAAACTGCATGTTCAGAAACAAGTAATAAAAAATCCAACTAATTGTGGGAAAATTGTTTAGCAGGTTTATAAGAGTATCGTCTGCTTTTACTGGAAAATAGCTTACTATACTTATAACTGTTTCCTGTGAGTTTAAATTTGTAATTTAATTATAAAGCGCATTTAAAAATAAATTCACATCGGCTTGCTGCTGCACATTTAACACATTTCGATTTTTATTTTGCTGGAAATGTCAAGGATACCTATGACGTACTTGCAGAAAATGAATTAAATGAAATATTCCACAAACCTTATAAATTATACGTTTACGGTAATGCATGTTTACAATCATCAAAACTGAGTTCGAAAAAAATACAATCGACTGTAACATTAGCAGAAATAAAGATCGGGAAAAGACAGAATATCTCATCTTGCAATCATCACTTCTCGTATGCAATTAAGTAAAATTAGACTTTCCAATTCGATTCATGCACCATGAAATATAGGTGCACAATAGTTGTGTCACGGTTAACCCAGAGATGCATTAGAGGTTGTAAACGGTATATCTTAATTGAAGAAATGAAAGTACGACTGCTATGATTGGGAAATGCATATTGTATGCAAAGCTTTCTTGCTGCTATATGCTGTCCTTTATTTATGAAACTAGAGTTCTGCTTTTTGAGCGGTCTTACACATTTTCCAAACCCTCCAAAAACTCCAGGCTTGCTAAATTTTGTTCTTTTGCGAGTGCAAACTTTAAATCTGGAAATTATATCGCTTCTCCACAATCTTTGTCCCAAATGTAACCTCCGTGAAATTTCCTCTGTCATTTCCTCGTTTCTTTGGTCACATGCGAACAGGTTTCTGATTCCGAATACAATGTTATTGTAAAGTTCATTTGATGAAATTTCTTCCTTTGACGCATCAATCTACAATCTAATTCACAGGCTTATCTCATTCACCAATGTCACTGCCAATTCGCTGCAGGTAAAGCATTCTAAAATTTCTGCATTTATCATGTGCATTTTTGATTTCTATGATCAATGCGAAAAGAAATCGCAGACACGGACTTTCGAAAATCAATGTTTTAACTGGCATCTCTGGACATCCTGGTTATGTTAATCAACAGCTATGTTCAATGCGGTTTTCGATACTATCAGCAGCATGACCACCAACAGAGACAACAAACAACTGATGCAGTCAGCGCTGGATAAAACAGATCCTGACACAATGTATTCAATGATATGAGCATTCAATCTTCGTCTGAAAACAGTAAGCTGGAATTTAGTGGCAATTTGTCACATTCTAACCAAAAACAAAACGTTGATTATCACGGTATAAGGTTGGACAATGGTTTATGCTGCGTTCTCTTTTTTTGGTTGATTCTTACATTTTAAATAATAATAGAATAAATACCGACGTACTTTTTTTTCCTTAGTACGATTAAGTACTTAATCGCATGCTTTCTGCATTGTGTGACACTTTCAAATATCACATGAAAAATTTTAAAGCCATCCAAACATTCTTGTCATTTGCCTCCACTCTACTTCTTGGTGGTGCCATTGTGAATATGTTTTCAATTCATTAACTGCTTCTGTAAATAAAACACAAAAAACATTTTGGTTCTCCAAACCCTTTGCGAAAGTGGAAACCATTCTGATTTGTCCCTATCGGAAGCCATGCGAAAGCGACCAACCCGATAATGAAGATTTGCACAGGAGGAAACCGAATACTGCTTTCTCCCATCTCTGTAATCTCGCACTCCACCTCAATACATGAGGTGCATAAAGCCGCAGGGACGCTTTAGTTCAGCAGAGCTGAGAGGTAATGTTATTCCAGTGATCTCCAAACCAAATTCCCATTTAAAATCCCGTTTAGAATTCGTACGAAATTCATATCAGTCCATCTAATTTTTATACCAATTTACGCCAACCGAAACTAATTTTCAGCTTTGCTTGTTTGTAATCCGGGGGGTTGGAAGGTTGGAAACATCGCATCAAACGCTTTAGATCAATCATTCTGTGTGGTACGTCACTGATGCCTTCAGGTCTGTCTCATGTATTCTGAAGAAGGGAATCAGTGTTCAAAACATTAACGGAGTCTTTCCACAGAATTTGCGAGAACAGCTGTGTTTCATAAGGCGAACTTGTTTTTTTGTTTCGTCTATGTCTTCTGCCATACAGCAAATGCGATCAAAACCATTGCTTTCAAAGTAATATGTCACACAATGATACGAAACTGACACACTGTGTGTGCTTGTCTACTTTATTTCATTGTAAAGCAAGGCATTGTTTTAACAGTAAGTCTTCCACTTTAATTTTACGCAATTGTCTAATTGACATCTCGACCAACGCGAAGTTTTTTGCTTCACCGAATCAATGCCATTCAAAGTCGTGCATGCCTCCACCAGATTCCCCACTCATGCTTCTCTGCTGCATTTCCAACAATCACAGAGTAACCAGTACAAACCTATTTGTGTCTCATCTAGCCATATTTAATGCACAATATTAAATGATGTGGAAAGATCACAAGCTAAGAAAAGCTCCTTACCTGCGATGCATCAGATGTGCGTGCTCGGTCCAATTTGGCAATGTCATATCTTGACATTCCTGCATCGATTCCCATGTCGTGATCCATTCAGAGAGACTTGCAAAGTCGGAAGCACATTCTGTTAATTAGTGTGTGGTTTCAACGCTTTTTGGCTGAAGGGAAAGAATTGGAAAGCCGTGCTTACTGCCCGCAGATCAGTTGACACGTTTCGTAGATGCATAATGTCATGGCTAAAACAGCAAAGAAAATGAACTTGCAAAAATGATCTTGCACTGTCCCATTGACACTAATCCCACATTCCAAGGCTTGACCCACGACGTTGTCTGCCACCACAATTCAAGTGCTCATTGACATACGTTTTTAACATTGGTGGGGTTTAGCACTTTGACTGACACCTGCACTCTCCGGCAGCCACTTCCAGACAGCCAATCCCTTTGGCTGCGAAATAAAATCTTTGATAGCCCCTGAACACATGACGTAAGATTATGTCCTCTTCGTTATTCATCCATCAGTTTAATAAACTGCTACATAATTCCACAGCTCCGTTGCCTCTAATAAACTCATAATCCTCACTCTGGGACCACAAAGTCGTCTCAGCTATAAGGAAAACCCTCAGATCTATCCAAAGTGTCTTACTGGCTTAATTTATTCTGTCCAGCAAACACCTTGGCGAATATGCGGTGCACCCCCGCCGGCGAATTCACAGCATAGTATGGCATGGCTAATGGGACTGCACACTGTCATCTGTCTCTGGCATACGCGAAGATTTGTACAACTCTAATCGAACGCCCCTGCTCTCTGCACTGATGTACACATGGCAGGAAAGGACAGAAGCTTTATTTGTCTTCTGAAGCACAGTTTCAACGTTTGGTGCCAATTTCAATTGTCGATGGACAATGACCCCAAGTTCCCTTTGTTACTCAGAGCTTTCGAACATCCTTCCATTCATTGAGTAACTGTTTGTCATGTTACGTCTTGCAAAGTGCATTATTGAACAACTTTCATGGCAAATTTCGATCGGCTGCTGATCTGCCCATTTGAGCAACCCGTCTAAAACTTCCTTAAAACTAATATCTGCTTCTGCACTTTTGAACACCAACATAAACGTCCTGCCATTTGCACACCCATTTATTATCTCTATCCTCAACTTAACCATAGCTTCCGATAAAAAAATGTTTTGTACTAGTTTGAAGTTGTCCAGAATAATGCTTCTGTGCAATTTAGTTTGGCATATTTCACTTGGCTGCTGGACGTGCAGGCTGAGTGTTGCGAGAAACGTCTCTGAGCTATTCACTTAATCTTTGAACGTAAAATTCACGGCAGCTGCTGAAAAAAAAAATATTTTTTCTTCTTCATGTTACTGCATTTGAGAGGGTAAAAACAAATCTTGCTTTTATGAAGATCTGATTATCTCTGAACGCTTTGTTCACAACGTAAGATGTTTAGCTTTGCAGAGCCATCACATATTTACTCTCAGCCAGGAGAATTTCATCAACAATATCTCAGAAATCCGCAGTTGAATCAGTTATTACTTGTCAGGAGAAACTCTACTCGTGCACAGTCTCAAGTTTCCCCCATCGTAACGTTCTCATCAACGAGCAGCTGCATAATACTGGGGAGACTCCATGCCTCAAAAATGTGCGTCAACTGTATCATGAAGAAGGCTCCTTTTGTTTTGCTTTAATGATTTGTTTTCCCAGTTCATCCGATAAACAAAGTACAAATTAATATAAAATAACGACCTTTTCAAACAGGGGAGGTTCAAGCAGGATTTCGGAGCTGCGGATGGAGTATACAAAGCTGGAAGATCTATATGGGCAACATGACTGAAGCTCATCGTTCCTTCCTTAACCAAAATGTATTCCTGAAAACTAATGACAAAAGAGGCATGTCGGATTGGAAACGTTGACGCATTTTGTCTTTTCGCTGACCCTGGCACATCTGTTGTTTCACCAAATTTTCCCACGTTTCAGCTCTCCATTATCTGCTGTATTTCATATAAATTTTCTTAGTGTTCCTTGGCAAATGTTTGTCTCATGTAAGGGTACTAGATGTCTTATATATGTTTTCGGGTGGTGATAAAAATCTCAAAATCAAATTTGAGAAATAACCCCTTTCCCATAACTTCCAAACTCACGCAAATAACATCCATTGTCTCATTAACAAACACTGTTTTCGATCAGTTCAGGCACCTTCAAAGCATTTCAAGAACGTGGCCCAAACCTAACTTTAGAACTTGCTTTAGGCAGGTTTTTTGCAGATATTCCAGGAAGAATGCAGCTGGTTAACCCATTTCGTTTTAAACAAAATATAATTTATTTATATATTTACTGCATGAAACAAGAACGAAGAGAACAGAACACAAAATAACTTAAACTATCAGAAAAGCCAAAAGATAATCACAACATTCTCCAGTTAGTTTAAATGCTTGCAAAAACACTTTATATACCCCTTGTCATAAAAGGTAAAATCAAACAAAAGGTCTCACAGGAAAGAGGTCACAGAGCGTTGGCGAGTATGGACCAGTAGCTTTCAAAACTGTCTCACTGCTTTCAGTGAGCAACCACAAGGTCAAACACTACATCAAACCAGAGAAAACCTGAGCTGGAAAAAAGAAAAACCGTTTACTCCACTTTCACTGGACAGGTGTTTCTTTTGAAGACAAAGATTTTTTTGCTGTGATCAAGTTGGCCCGAAAACTCTTTAACTTAAAAGTTTCAGAGGCTATGTCTATGCCGAACACTCCAAATAAAATGCCAAGGACACTGTAAACTATTTACAGGCGCTGCAACATCACAACATCTGTGTAGGCCCTGACTGACACGCGCGCGCATACACACACACACCGATATATCTGTACATCACACACACACGCACAGACACACATGCACAAATGAACGTTTCATTTTGTATTGAGTGTGAAGGTCAGAAGTCGAGATCGTTTGCAAAGATTTGCGTTCAGTTTTCATTCTGCCTTCTCCAATGTATTTACCAGGGATTGTGAATCAGTCCAACGGAAAATGTGGCCTTTCCTACCCCACTATTCACTACTTTGTGGCCATGGCAATAGCCGATCTTCTTGTTATTGTCACGGAGGTTATCTTGAGGCATATTAGTAATGATTGCTTCCCATTGTCTTTCCTGGATATCGCTCCTGTGTGAAGTTTTATTGCAGTCCTTCTTCCTGCAGCCACAGACTGTTTCCTGTTATGTTATCTTTCGATTGATTTGTTGTAATTTGTTGCCAGCAACTGAAAATAAGATATTCTAATACGACAATAGTAGCTGTTGTTCTGGCACCAAATTGTGTTCTACACGTTTGAAAAAACATTGTTTTCTCCTCCAACACCTTCATCCTTCCCTGCCTCGCTATCTCCGTAACCTTGACGTTTCCCTACACCTCTCCAGATATCTCCGATCTCCTCCAGCCTCTACAACATTCCTATATATCTAAAACCCCGAAACGACATTGTTTCCTATCACTCTCAACTCTTTCAGACCCCACACCTCTTCCGATCTTTTTAACATTCGCACCTCTACACCCCTGACTATCTCTCCAATGCCCAGACGTTACCCCTACATCTACCTGGTGCAGAGCAACAGAGGAGATCATTTCCTCATCAAATCAATCACATACAGTTTGGTGTAGGTTCGGCAATGCTCGGAAAAATACGCCTGGGTACAAAGGAGTCCCCTCCTTTCTCTTTACAGAGGTTCCCCTCTCCGAAACTTGTGCTTCATCTATTGGCCTTGTTGCAGTCCCAGGTTCACTGTCAATACAGGCCCCACATCTCACCCAGAGATGGCTCATGAAATCCTCCGGTCTCCCTGACTGCAACGCTTCTCAGCAGAGTTTTGAGGGGCTTTAAGTAACAAAGTGAATACGAATGAGGAGCAGAAATTCTTTGACCCTGTTCCACCGGCAATGAGATGGTGACTAATCTGCTTGGGGTCGAAGCAAACATTCCTGTCTGTACCCCAATACACAGAGACATGCGCCTGTACAGAACGTCAATGTGAAAAAACATTGTCCAAACAGTACCTAAGCACATGAGAAAATAAAAAAGGTGATTTCCCAAATAGTATTCTGCACCTGAATGTTATTCTGCTCAAACATTCTGTTGGCGATGGGATTTCCACCTGGAACAAGTGGTTTTGCGGATTTCCTTTGATTCAGACAGTGGGGAAATTTCATTGCATCATCGTCAGGAATCCTATACGAGTGGTAAAGATGAGTGCAAAGTTTTCTGTTCCCCCAATTTGGCATGAGGAGGAATAAAGAATGACCGAAAGTGGAGTAGACCATTCCTTCTCAAGCAGGTTCAATTTTCTCCCTCTTTGATCTGAAACATACAATACTGTTACTCGACCCCCAAATTGGAACATGTTGAGGGGAAGCAGGAGGAAGCTGCTCCTAAGCCACAGTTTAAAATGTTAGAATGGTTACGTCCCTTGCTTTGTAATTACGTAAAGAGCTGAATGGCTTCATTCTTTTCCTGTGTAACTCCTGAGGGATAAAATGGTCGTCTCCTGACTGGTTGAATGGGATCTTCCTCTCACTGCGCAAAGGCGTTGAGGGCTTGAGTGAGACAGGAACGCATAGAGTTGGCTATTCGGCTTCGCAAGTCTGTTGCCCAATTCAGAATGCTCATGGATGATATGAATGTTTCTGAACCTTATTTGCCCAATAATTATTGGTTGCGATGTTCAAAGGTTCGTTGAGCTCAGCCTTGAACATCTACAATCACCCAGTTTTTGCTACTTCCTGGGGATGAGGGCACTGCAGACTGCATAGTGCAACAGAGAAAGGGACAACTTTATCTCAATCGGGGATCCATTATGATCAAAGTGTGTTAAATCCACACTAAAGAACGAACCATTTCGAGACCTACAGACAACAATTAGAAACAGACATGTATAATTCAAGCTCTTAAACCTGTACCACATTACCATTGAATCCCCAATCAAATGTTCAGCAGCCTTAATTGACTCTGGACTCTAAGGACACGTATTAAGATCCCATAATACAATAAGAGCGTATAAAGGAACAGAATGCAGTCATTTGTACCGCTAAGTCCGCTCTGATATCCGATAGTGCTTGCTATGTTCCTCAACGTCATTCTCCTGCCTTTTCCCCATAATACTTGATTCCTTATGAATCAAAGACTTTTTTTATTTTTGTAATTAAAAAAATATTGTTTCTGTATGACTGTGATTATGGTTTTGTGTATGTGTGTCTGTATCTGCCCCCAGTGTCTGTATCTGCCCCCACTTCCGCCCCCAGTGACGTTACTAACCTATACGACCACAACGCCGCATGTGTCTCCGCCCCCACGCCGATCTCCACGCCGAACACCGCTCCCCCGCCGAGTTCCATCACCACGCCTAACCCAGCCCCTTCGTCGATCTCCGACTGCATGTTTAACACCGCCCCCACTCCTCTTTCCGTCACCACGTCTAACCCCGCCCCTTCGCCGATCGCCATCACCACGCCCAACCCCGCCCCCACGCCGATCTCCGTCCCCGCCGCCTGGCCTAACCCAGCCCCCACCCCCAGATCCAGCCCCACACCATGTCCTAGCTCCCAGCCCTGCCGTGTTTTCACCACCCCTCCAGACCTACCCCTCTCTGAGGAAGAAAGATCAGTCCTCAGCAGAGGCCTCACCTTCATTCCCCTACGCTCTCGGATCAATGAGTTCAACACACGGCGTCACATCAAAAAATTCTTCCGCCGCCTTCGCCTCTGTGCCTACTTCTTCAACCAAGACACTTGCCCACCCTCTGACGACCCCTTCTCACGCCTCCAACACACCCCATCCACCTGGACACCCTGTGCTGGACTCCTACCTGCCCTCGACCTCTTCATAGCCAATTGCCGCCACGATATTAACCGCCACCTGAACTCCCCCACCCCTCTCACCAACTCCAACCTCTCACCCTCGGAACGCGCAGCCCTCCACTCCCTCCGTTGCAACCCCAACCTCACTATCAATCCAGCAGACAAGGGAGGCGCGGTAGTAGTTTGGCGCACCGACCTTTACACCGCTGAGGCCAAATGCCAGCTCGCAGATACCTCCTCCTACTGCACCCTTGAACATGACCCCACGCCCCACCACCAAACCATCATCTCCCAAACCATCCATAACCTCATCACTTCGGGTGATCTCCCATCCACCACCTCCAGCCTCATAGTCCCACAACCCCGCACCGCCCACTTCTACCTCCTGCCCAAAATCCACAAACCTGACTGCCCCGGCCAACCCACCGAACTCTTCTCCGCATACCTTGACACGGTCCTGTCCCCCTTAATCCAAGAACTCAACACCTATGTTCGGGACAGAACCCATGCCCTCCACCTCCTCCACGACTTTTGCTTCCCCGGTCCCCAACGCTTTATCTTCACCATGGACATCCAGTCGCTGTACACCTCCATCCCCCATCACGAAGGACTCAAAGCCCTCCGCTTCTTTCTTTCCCGCCGTACCGACCAGTACCGTTCCACTGACACTCTCCTTCGACTGACTGAACTGATCACTACCCTGAAGAACTTTTCTTTCCAATCCTCCCACTTCCTCCAAACAAAAGGAGTAGCCATGGGCACCCGCATGGCCCCAGCTATGCCTGCCTCTTCGTCGGATATGTGGAACAGTCCAGCTTCCGCAACTACACTGGCCCAAACTCATCACCTTTTCCTCCGCTACAGCGATGACTGTATCGGCGCCACCTCGTGCTCCCACGAGGAGGTTGAACAGTTCATCCACTTCACCAATACCTTCCACCCCGACCTCAAATTCACCTGGACAGTCTCAGATTCCTCCCTCCCCTTCCTCGAAATTTCTATTTCTATCTCAGGCGACCGAATCAACACGGACATCTTCTTCAAACCGACCGACTCCCACAGCTACCTGGACTACACCTCCTCCCACCCTGCACCCTGTAAAAACGCCATCCCATTCTCCCAATTCCTTCGTCTCCGCCGCATCTGCTCCCAGGAGGACCAGTTCCAAAAACGTACAACCCAGATGGCCTCCTTCTTCAAGGACCGCAATTTCCCCCCCCCCGACCTGATCGACGATGACCTCCACCGCATCGCTTCCACTTCCCGCTCCTCCGCCCTTGAGACCCGCCCCTCCAACCGCCACCAGGACAGAACCCGACTGGTCCTCACCTACCACCCCACCAATCTCCATGTACAGCGCATCATCCGCCGTCATTTCCGCCATCTCCAAACGGACCCCACCACCAAGAATATATATTTCCCTCCCCTCCTATATCAGCATTCCGTAAAGACCACTCCCTCCGTGACTCCCTCGTCAGATCCACACTCCCCACCAACCCAACCTCCACTCCCGGAACCTTCCCCTGCAACCGCAGGAGGTGCAAGACTTGCGCCCACACCTCCCCCCTCACCTCCCTTCAAGGCCCCAAAGGAAACTTCCATATTCGCCACAGATTCGCCTGCACCTCCACACACATCATCTATTGCATCCTCTGCACCCGATGTGGCCTCCTCTACATTGGGGAGACAGGCCACCTACTTGTGGAGCGTTTCAGAGAACACCTCTGGGACACCCAGACCAACCAACCCAACCACCCTGTGACTCAACAGTTTAACTCCCCCTCCCGCTCCACCAAGGATATACAGGTCTTTGGACTCCTCCATCGCCAGACCACAACAACACGACGGTTGGAGGAAGAGCGCCTCATCTTCTGCCTAGGAACCCTCCAACCACAAGGGATGAACTCGGATTTCACCAGTTTCCTCATTTCCCCTCCCCCCACCTTTTCTCATTCAAATCGCTCGAACTCAGCATCGCCTACCTAACCTGCAATCTTCTTCCTGACCTCTCCGCCCCCACCCCAGTCTGACCTATCACCCTTACCTTGACCTCTTTCCACCTATCACATTTCCGACGCTGCTCCCCCAAGTCCCTCCTCCCTACCTTTTATCTTAGCCTGCTGGACCAAGTTTGCTCATTCCTGAAGAAGGGCTTATGCCCGAAACGTCGATTCTCCTGTTCCCTGGATGCTGCTTGACCTGCTGCACTTTTCCAGCAACACATTTTCAGCTCTGATCTCCAGCATCTGCAGACCTCACTTTCTCCTGTCTGTATCTGTGTTTTTCTGTGTCATTGGGTGTGTACCTGTTCCATATGCCGCCTTAATTATCTGCTGCACCTGCAAACCAACTTATTCTGATAAATGAACAAGGACACCCAGGTGCCTCTGCACTGCAGAATGCTACAATGTTTTTACGATTTAAATAATAGCACAATTTGCTATTTAGGAACACGCACGTGAATATTGTACATTTAAGGGAGCATGAAACCTGGCAAGGAAAGACTGAACGCACAGAGTGTGCTGAACAATTTAAAAAGTTAACATTTGATCGTGAAAGGAATAGCTTGAGTTGCCTTGCCATCGTACACAACGAATTCGAATTTGGATTATCAGTTTATATTATGTCTCAAGGTACCAAAATGCATTCGAATTTGAATTTTAATCTTTGATGATATTAAACCAATTAGACGATTAGATGTTTTGGGGCATAAAATCGGGCACTTTAACCAGTTGTGAGAACGGCAAAGATCAACCGACTGCTAACTGAATAGCTCTTTGAAAGCTACCTGCCCATCAGAGATTTGTGCGGCAGAAGACCGAAGAATAGATCACACCGAAAAATCGACTGAAGAAAATCGGCAGAGGAAATCGACACAGAGAAAATAATACAGGAAAATCGACAGAGGTAAGTCGACATCGAGAATTGACAATGCTGGCTCGCTATGAAATGCGTTTTTATTTTTTTGTAAATCTCATACGGTGTTTTTATCAAACCAGTATTGTAGAGTGGGAGGTAACAGATATGTTTAAGAGTAAGATTTGCAAATAGTCGTTGTCTAATGTTCTTTATTTGGTCTTAAAGAATGAAATTATTAGTTTTGTTTTCTTGAGGTGGTGAAATTTGGAATATTTCTTTGCCTCTCCAAATTTAACAGATTATGGTGCGAGGTGTCAGAATTCTGACTGAGCAAATTCTCCTTAATCAATTTTAACTAACCTCGCACATCATACCTAAAACTGATTTAAATAGACTGAATTTGATCGATTCATGTAATGCATTTCTGATCGCAATAAAGCACAAACGGAATTTTCTTACCCTCGTCACGTGGATAGTCTTCACTCTAAGTACTTAACGTGGCATTTAATTTTCGATGCCACTAATCTAGTGCTCGCTGTGACTCAGGATGGTATGTGGTAGATTTAAATTGTTATATTGCGAGCTTTCCATAACTTAATTGAGGTTGAAACTTTATTGCTGGAACAGCACAGCAGGTCAGGCAGCATCCAGGGAACAGGAGATTCGACGTTTCGGGCACAGGCCCTTCTTCAGGAATGAGCAGAGAGTGTTCAGCAGGAGAAGATAAAAGGTAGGGAGGAGGGACTTGGAGGAGGGGCTTTGGAAATGTGATAGGTGTAAAGCGGTCAAGGTGAGGGTGATAGGTCGGAGTAAGATGGAGGCGGAGAGGTAAAGAAGAAGACTGCAGGTCAGGAAGGCGGTGCCGGGCTGGAGGGATTCGGCTGAGACAAGGTGGGGGGAGGGGGGATGAAGAAACTGGTGAAGTCCAAGTTCATCCCCTGTGGTTGGAGGGTTCCCAGTCGGAAGATAAGACGCTCCTCCTCCGACCGTCGCGTTGTTGTGGTTTGGCGGTGGATGAGTCCAATGAGTCCAATTGGACTCATCCACCGCCAAACCACAACAACGCGACGGTCGGAGGAGGAGCGTCTTATCTTCCGACTGGGAACCCTCCAACCACAGGGGATGAACTTGGACTTCACCAGTTTCTTCATCCCCCCTTCTCCCACCTTGTCTCAGCCGAATCCCTCCAGCCCGGCACCGCCTTCCTGACCTGCAATCTTCTTCTTGACCTCTCCGCCTCCATCCTACTCCGACCTATCACCCTCACCTTGACCTCTTTCCACCTATCACATTTCCAACGCCCCTCCTCCAAGTCCCTCCTCCCTACCTTTTATCTTCTCCTGCTGAACACTCTCTGCTCATTCCTGAAGAAGGGCCTGTGCCCGAAACGTCGAATCTCCTGTTCCCTGGATGCTGCCTGACCTGCTGTGCTGTTCCAGCAATAAAGTTTCAACTTTGATCTCCAGCATCTGCAGACCTCACTTTCTCCTCCATAACTTAATTGAATACTGTTGATGTGAGTTTTGACACTGATGCGATTGTATCGCTGTGGGTAGTCCGTATCTTATCAAAAATTTGAATCATTCCTCAATTATTCATTTTGCTCTGATATTGCATCATGGAACGGCCTTTGGAAATCCATTCGACACATCCATTTTTGTTAACAAATAATGAATCCCACCTTTTGTTTTGGGTACGGGTGCTACACAAACAATTAACACTCTTGCAATAGGTAGTAATGTGCGAATTTGGTTTTCCAATTACCTGACATGTACGACATGGCTGGAAAAATGCATACACTTCCTTGTGCAATCGAGGCTAATAAAAATGTTTTTTTTTTGTTTTAGTTTCAGTTATTCTCACTCCTAAATGAACTATTGGAGGTAGCTTCTGTGCCACCCGCAACAGCTCCTTTCCATAAACCACTGGCAATCAAATTTGATAAACTTCTGCACGTTACACGTCTGCCTGAATATGTGATGGTCTCCATTTGCCCATTAAGACATAATTTTAAAGATGCAGGAATACATTCCGATTATTTTTCTGTGTATGAATTTTGATATGATTAATTTCAGCGTTCATATTTCTGCTGTAAGTGATTTAATTTATCTGAGCTATAGATAAATGCTCAGTCATTTCCCTGCTCGTAAAGTGTTTCAAACGTCTGATCAAACCAAATCTCTGCTAATGAAACGTCAACGTTCTTATCTGTGATCTAGTTTTCTCCTCTTTCAATTTGTGACTTTGTGACCTCAATACCATTGAGTCAGCAAAAATTCTAGAACATGTGCTAGAAACTGATTTTCCATTCAGTTTCAACCACTTCTAGTGGTGAATCATCTTTATCCTTTTCAATGACAAATCACGTTCCTGGAACAGAGCGCTTGTCTGACCATGACTTCTCCACACTTCTCGAGACACTATAACATCACTTTACATAATTGAGTGTTCCTTGTTTCACCGTGAATTATTGTCTCTGGGACCTGTTCCAGCAATAGACTTTCAGAGATATATAACACCTCATCTTTCAGCATCAGATATTTGAGGTATCTCAGAACATTGTAAACTTTTCACTTCCTGCACCTGACATATGGGAGTAAAGTTTAAATTCGCAGGTGTATGATTTAAGAAAATCTTTTCCTCCTCAACCAAACTCCGACCACCTTGTACGTTCTGGTTCAGTTTTCTAGCCTTCACTGGACTTTCTGTCACCAGTGCAACAAAATTTATTGGCTTATCGTGTTTCCTTACAGTTGGTTTCCCAAAGCTTTTCCTAACCTACCAGCAGCGTGTTTTCCTGTGTTCTACTTTATTGCAATGCAAACACGGGAGTTTTTCTTTTCTCTGTTCCTTTTAACGGTTTGATTTTAACCTGTGGTAAATTATCCTCATGAATTTCATCGAAATCTACCTTTGCATGTCCACGTGTGAAATTCTCTTTTCCCGAATTTAAGTCCCTGACTGATTGAAATTTATTATGGAAGCCAAACTTGATACCTGACCAAATTCCTAGCCATCAGCCATTTCAGCTGCTATTCTATCCGTCTTAATTCTCTGCTTTTCTTCATGGATTGTTGCTATTACATGACGTGAATTTGTGAATTCCTCCAAACTGGTTTTGTCTCGAAGAGCATCGTAGGTTTGCTCTATTTTGAATGCCCTTACCCATATACAAAATTACTTTATTTGATCCTTTCAAACTCAATGGAAGTTTAACCAGGTTCCCTCCTTAGATTCCTGAAGCGTTTTCTGTCGGCTTCTTGCACCAGTTTCAATGGAATTGTGACGGCTTTCTTCAACTCCTCATTAACCCCAGATCCGTCCTGTTACAGTCATGGGAATGCCTCATCAGCTCTAACCACAAATTTTGTTTGGATCAACATAACTCACGTGAGATTAACACAAAAGGCATGCGCATCCTTCTCATCAAAACTAGGCGATGCATGAATGCATTTAAGCAGATTGTCACCATATTGTTGAATGTCTGGATTTTGCTCATCCTCACTCTCTTCCTCACTAAGCTGATCTTCAGCATTCATCTCCATCCTTTTACGTCGAATTTCCTGTATAATTTCCAATTTCTGAAATTCAAAAGCTTTTCTGCCTTCCTTTCCTCTCTCTCAATTTCTCTCTCTTCATACTCTCTTTGCTTTTCTCTGTCGCCTGCTTTTATTCGTGCATCAAACTCTTTCGTTTCTGTTGCACCGTCATTGTATTTAGCCTCTAACTAAAGGTACTTTGTTGACAATTGAAATTTCACCAGCTCTAATTGCTTTTGATTCTGATTACATTTCCACCAAATTAAAATGCTGAGCAATTGCTGGAATTATCTCTCCTTTCCTCGTGCAAGAAGTAATCTCTAAGTCCAGTGTGTCTGCTCATTCCAGCAGGCTGGTCTTGATCGCCTTTTGTAAAACCCCGAAAATCAAGTCTTCCACTCCTAGCAAACTCTTCGTAACTTGTTGTTTCAAGGGTAGTTTAAACCAACTGAGTTCAACATTCGGAAAAAAAACTACCCTAATACCTACCATATGCTTCCGTCGAGTCCAAGAATCCTTATTCCAAATCGAAAATATAGAACAAACCCCTCAACGAGCCCACAAACTGTTACGGACCAAGGAAGACCCCAAATTTTTTTCAAGAAGACCATAACTTTGCTGGTTTGTTTGAAGCAGCTTGAACGTGATATTTCAGGAAAATGCCAATGTTGAAATCATTTACTTATAAACAAGGCAGAATTTATTGAGGGGATTATCGATGAACCACATTTAACAGAAAACAGTATACCGAGTAACTCAACATCTCTGAAAACCCAACATATCATCCCAGTTAATGATGGGCAAACATTTGCAACATTCCACATAAACATTCCGGACACGCAAAGTAAAATCAATCAAAAGTTCTTGCAGGATAGAAATCAGAAAGAGAATACCTGCCTGGATCTGCTTCTTTGTGTCCAGTAACTTCTTCCACACTTGTGCTAGAAACCAAGCCAAAACTGACGAAATATCTGCTGCGCGAACTAGCCACTCCCCTTTCATTTCGCAACTTTTCATTTTAAAGTGAAAGCCTTCAGCCTGAGAAAGCATCGGTTAGCTATTAACAAATTGGCCCTCAATCCCTTCAACCGTTGACATTTTGGACTCCGTGTCGTTTATGAACTCCCTGGAAAGAAAAATAAAACTAAGGCCAACATAATGTTTTTACTCAGCAGCTTCTTCGCTTATTTACGCACAACAGTGCGTAACCTTTGACTAAAAATCCTTAAAAGGTTCTGCATTAACTTCATTTTGACGAAGTGAATTGCAGAGAACCAAAAAACGTCTGCGATATGTATTTTACCAGTCTTTCTCTCCAGATTGGTTCATCTCCTTTTTTAAAAAGAAATGTTGAATCTCCATTTGTTGGTGCTCCCTCAAAAGGAAGCACGATTTCCAAATGCACCGAGTGAATGCACCTCAGGATCCTTTTTTTGTTTTAATTATTTCACCTCTGATTCTCTCAACTCCAGCCTCGCTGGTCGCGGCTCTCCACTATGTTTCTAACACAGCAACGTATTTCGCTCAGTGCCATCACAAGTGCCATTCTCATAAATGCAGATGTGACCTAACCAATTAGTACTACGACCTAAACATTTGTGTCGACTTTAAAATAGAAAAGAGTATTTTTTTAAATTTTGAAGGACACTTGAGGTGCATACTCAGGTGCACAAATGGAAAGGCTGTGAAACAGGTTAGATAAATGTGGCATATGGCTGTGAAATTAGTAGCTGAGTTTTGGTTGCTGAATCATAACATATCGCATATAACCAATTTGTTTAATAAGTTTCATGATACAAAAAACAAATCAAATTTGAATTCATTGTTTTGACAACATCAGTCCAATGCAAAGTTCCGACGTTGGGGATGCCTGAAATACAAGGGAATTTTGACAATTGGAACAGTGTGCAACTGCCACCGATCAGCTAAGTGTCGGTCATCAAGCTGGAGACGTTGCTGGCCATCTAACATCTTTCTCTCAACGAAATTAGTAAACCTCTACCGAAGGTGCCTTTTCATGTAAAACATACTAACAGTTAAAAGAAAATAAAGTTGAGCGATCAGCTGACGAATATTGAAGTCAGCGAACAAGACAGATACTGTGTGGTCTTGAGATTAAGATGGGATGTGTCATAATTGCACTGGAACAGCAATTTGGAAAGATTTGCGTGAGAGAGTAAAACGTTAAGAAAAGGGAGCTTGGATTTGAGAACAGCTTCTTTGTTCAGTGTTCACTATTAGAATGAGGACAATAAATTGATATTTTTATTTAAATGGGAACTGGGAACTCTCCTGTCCCTCACATTTGAATATATTACAAGGTGAGGCGTTGTCTGGTTGTTTGGTTTTAAATAACGCCAGAACCTATGGGCAGCGCTTAGTTTGAGCAGAGTCAGAAAGAAGTAAAATCGAGCTTTGAGGTCAGCTTTTTGCTTCAACGCCATAACTGCCGAAATGTAGCATCAAGGAGCTGCAAACAAACAGGAAACTATGAGCATCATGAAAATTTCTTTCCATTCACTTCTGGCAAAAAGGAAGTGTTTGTTGGGAATGTGTCATCCCAGCTCGAGCACATCTCTTCAGGAATCCCTAAGTTTCTCCACTTCCCAACCATCTCCAGCTGCTTCATCAATGATCTTCCCACAATAACAGCGATTTTCAACAATGACATCTCTATGCCCTGTATCGTAATGGATTCTTGAATTCCACAATCTGTCCATATCCAATTGTACGAAGATCTGGACAATGTCCTGACATGGATTGAGAAATTTGGGAGAAGATTTGTAGCTCGGGTGCTCGTTGTTGTGGTTCTGTTCGCCGAGCTGGGAATTTTTGTTACAGACGTTTCTTCCCCTGTCTCGGTGACATCCTCAGTACTTGGGAGCCCCCTGTGAAGCGCTTCTGTGATGTTTCCTCCGGCATTTATAGTGATTTGTTTCTGCCGCGTCCGGTTGTCAGTTCCAGCTATCCGCTGCAGTGTACGGGTATATTGGGTCCAGGTCGATATGCTTATTGATTGAATCTGTGGATGTGTGTCATGCCTCTAGGAATTCCCTCGCTGTTCTCTGTTTGGCTTGTCCAATAATTGTAGTGTTCTCCCAGTCTAAATCATGCTGCTTCTCATCTGAGTGTGTGGCTACTAAAGAAATAGTCAAATCGACAACCAAATATATGAACAAATTAACGGCACACCCATGGGCTCACCCACCTCTGGACTCACAGCAGAAGCGGTAATGCAAAGGTTAGATCAAACAGTCTTAGCGCAAATTCAACCCAAACTCTGTGTCAGATTTGTAGATGATGCCTTTGTAATCATTAAAAACACAGAAATAGAGAACACACATAGGATCTTCAACGCCACACTCACAGAATTCCGATTCACTAGAGAGGAAGAAAAGGACAACCAACTCCCATTCATAGACGTGATAGTACAGAGAACACCTAACGGAGAATTCACCACAAAGGTAAACAGGAAAGCCACACACGCAGACCAAGTCCAGAACTACGAAAGCAACTACCCCAACACACACAAAAGCAGTTGCATCAAGACACTGTTCAAAAGGGCCACAGCACACTGCAGTGCACCAGAACTGCAAAAAGAGGAAGAAGAACACCTATACTGTGTACTCGCCAAAAACGGATACCCCCGCAATTTCATCAACAGATGCCTGAGGGAAAGACAACGGAATGAGGACATGCCACAATCCAAAGGACTAGACACACTACCGTACATCAATAAGCACATCGTCCTGGACCCAATATACCGGCCACTGCAGCGAACAGCTGGAACTGACAACCGGAAGCGGAATATACAAATCACGAGAAATGCCGGAGGAAACATCACATAAGCGCTTCACAGGAGGCTCCCAAGCACTGAGGATGTTACCTAGACAGGGGACGAAACATTTGCAACACAAATTCCCAGCTCTGCGAACAGAACCACAACAATGGATTGCAAAGCCATGTGTAAGATTTACGCCAAATAGATGATAGGCAAAATCATCTCCATTAAGACGCTCTTTCACCACTGTCCCATGACATGTAATTGTGTTACCATTACTACCTCTTTCACGGTGAGTATCCTCGAGTTACTATTCACCAGAATCTCAATATGGCTCGCAACGAAAATACAGTAACGACAAGAGCATTTCAGTAAACAATTATACTGCGGTCTGTAACTCAACTCCTGACTCTCCCCAGATCCTGTCTATCTCCGACATTGAGATGGAAGTGAGGAAGCATGGGAAAATAAATGGTGATGTTTTGAAAGCTGTCTATGTTGGTCAAGGACAGTATTGCAATTGCAGAAATTGTCCTTGGGGACTCGTCAACTGAGGTAGTATGAGCTTGTGATAAAAACAGGAAAAGAGAGTTCAACCTGTTGGGAGTTTTCCTTTGGCCTCCGAAAAATTCCAGGGATGTAGTGGAAAGGATAACAAAGATTATTCTCGATAGGAGTGAGAGACACAGGGTGGTTGTCATGGCGGTCTGCAACGTTCAAAATATTGACTGGGAACAGTAGAGTATGAGTACTACAGATGGGTCAGTTTTTGTCCAGTGTGTGCAGGAGGGCTTCCTGAAACAATATGCAGACGTGCCAATAGGGGGCGAAGCCACATTAGATTTGGTACTGGGTAATGAACCCCGCCAGGTATTAGACTTGGAATTAGGTAAGCACTTTGGTGATACCGATCACAATTCTGTTATGTTTACTTTGGTGATAGAAATGAATAGGTGTACACCACTGGGCAAGAGTTACAGCTGGGTGAAAGGCAATTACTATCGATTAGGCAAGATTTATGAAGCATTGGGATGGGGAAGGAAACAGCAGGGGATGGGCACATTAGAAATGTGGAGCTTATTCAAGGAAAAGCTCCTGAGTGTCCTCGACAAGTATGTAACTGTCAGGCAGGGAGGGAGCTGTAGAGTGCGGGAGCCACGGTTTACAAAGTGGAAACCCTGATCAAGAGGAAGAAGAAGGCTGATGTTAGGATGAGAGAGCTCAGAAGAGCCAGGTGGAAGTATGAGAAGTTGTTGGAGGATAGGATCAGGGTAAACCCTAAGGCTTTCTATAGGTATTTAAGGAATAAATGAAAGATGAGATTAAGGTTAGGACCAATCAAGGATAGTAGTGTCAAGTTGTGCGTGGCGTCAGAGGAGATTGGGAAAGCACTAAATGAATATTTTTCGAAATTATTCACTCTGTAAAACGACAATGTTCTCGAGGAGAATACTGAGATACAAGTAACCAGACTAGCTGGGTTTGAAGTTCAGAAGGACGAGGTATTAGAAATCCTGCAGATTGTGAAAATATATAACTCCCATGGGCCGGATGGGATTTATCCTAGGAACCTCTGGGAAGTTAGGGAGGAGATTGCTGAGCCTCTGGCATTGCACTTGAAATCGTCATTGTCTTCAGGAATAGTGCCAGAAGACTAGAGGATAGCAAATGTGGTTCCCTTGTTCTAGAAGGGGAGTAGAGACAACCCTGAAAATGATAGACCAGTGAGCCTTACTTCAGTAGTTGATAAAATGTTGGGAAAGTTTATAAGAGATAGGATTTGTAATCATTTGAATATAATAATTTGATTAGGGATAGTCGGCCCGGCTTTGCGAAGGGTAGATTGTGCCTCACAAACTTTATTGAGTTCTTTGAGAAGGTGACCAAACAGGTAGATCAGAGTAAACCGGTTGATGTGTTGTATATGGATTTCAGCAAGGCGTTCGATAAGGTTCCCCAAAGTAGGCTATTGTACAAAATGTGGAGGAATAGGATTGTGGGAGAGCAGTTTGGAACAGTAATTGACTTACTGAAAGAAAACAGAGGGTGGTGGTTGATGGAAAATAATCATCCTGGTGTCTAGTTACTGGTGGTGCACCGCAAGGGTCGGTGTTGGGACGACTGCTGTTCGTCATTTTTTATAAACGACTTGGTTGAGGATGTAGAAGGGAGGGTTAGTAAATTTGCAGACGACACTAAGGTCGGTGGAGTTGTGGATAGTGACGAAGGATGTTGTATGTTACAAAGAGGCATAGATAAGTTGCAGAGCTGGTCTGAGAGGTGGAAAATAGGGTATAATGCGAACAAGTGTGAGGTGATTCACTTTGGTCTGAGCAATCGGAATGCAAAGTACTGGGCTAATGGTAAGATTCGTGGTAGTGTAGATGAGCAGAGAGATCTTGGTGTGCAGGTACACAGATCCTCGAATGTTGCCACACAGGTTGACATCGTTGCTAAGAAGGCACACAGTGTTATAGCTTATATGAATTGAGTGATTTGTCCTTTCCCATCTGCTCTACTTCTCTCCACCCACCGTCACTGCTTCTCAACTACCTCCCTCACTGTCCCTCTTCCCCCTCTCACTCGCCCCTTCCACACACTCTCTCCCCTTCACTATCTCTGCCCACGAGCATGCTCCCTCTCTTTCCTACCCCTCCTCCCACCGCTTTTTCACGCCCCATCTCTTCCTCTCTCTCTCCCTCTCTCCCTTCCACTCTCTCCTTCCACTCCTTGCCTCTCTCCTCCTCGCTTTTCGCTCCCTTTCCACTCTTCCACTCTCACTGTCTTCCCTCCCGCTCACTCCTCCTTCCTCTTGTTCTCGTTGTACCTCTCCATCTCCTGGTGTCGCCCACTCCCTCTCTCTCCTTCAGGCTCGCTCCCCGTCCCCCTCCCAGATACACATCAATGCCCCCTCCCAGATACACTATCCCCCTCCCAGATACACTATCGCACTCTCTCCCCTTCTTATCTCCCCTTCACGCTCCTTACCTTTCCTGAGTCTCACGCTTTATACACCTACCTCGATGTCTCCCCTCCCTCTCTCTTGCTTCCTGACTCTCTCTGTCTCTCTCTCCATGCTCCTGCCCTTCTCCCCTCCCTCTCTTTTTACCTCTTCCCTCTCTCATCTCTCCCGATCTCTTACTTTCACATCCCTCACTCTCTCTGCTCCCTCTCTCTCCCGCCTCCATTTCTCTAACCCCCTCCAACGCTCTCTCTCGTTTTCCTCTCTTTCGCTGTATCTCGCTACCCGCACCTCTCTCCTCCTGCTTTTTCCCTCTCACTGTTTCTCCCCTCGCCACTCTCCCGCTCTATCACTGCCCTCCATCTCTCGCACCCTCTCTCCCTCTCTTTCTCACTCGCCCCTCCTTTTGTCACTAAATCATTCTCTGTCCTCTCTCCCACTTGTCCCTGTCTCACTCTCTCTCTTCACCTCTGCCTCTCCAGTCTCTCTCACTCCCTTCCCCTCTCTCTCCCTTCCCGTTTCTCACCCTCCTCCTCTCTGTCTCTCTCTCTTCCTCCCGCCTCAGTCTGTATTGCTTTTCCTCCCCTCCCCTCTCTCTCCTCTCTCTACCTTCACTCTCTCTCATCCCCCTCTCTCCCCCTCCTGACTGTCTCTCCTCACTGCCCTCTCTCTATACCTCTCCCTCTACCTCTCTCCATCTTCACCTCCCCTCCGTCTCTGTCACTGCCCTCTCTCCGCCTCTCTCTCTCACCCCTTCTCTCGCTCATCCTCCCGCTCTCTCCCTGAGCTCTCTGACTCTCGCCACATCACCGCTTCCCCTCTCCATCTATCTATCCCTTCAACCCTCTCTCACCTTTCATCACCACTCTCCTCCTGCTTTTTGTTTCTCGCAAAGCTCTCTCTCCCTCACGCACCTCTCTTTCTCTATTTCTCTCACTCGCCTCCTTCATATAATACTCTGCCATCCTCCCGCCAGCCCTCTCTCGGTCCTCTCCTCACTCCCTCTCTCTAATCCCTCCCTCTATCGCTCTGTCCCTTTCTTCTCGCTCCCCTTCCACTGTTTTCCCCTTCCCTCCCGTCTCCTCCACCCTACCTCTCACTCTCTATTCCGACCTCTCTCTCTCTCCATTGCCACTGTTTATTTCTCCGTTTCTCTCTGCCTGTCCCATTTCTCTCCCTCTGTCTTTATCTTCCACTCCCTGTCTAGCTCTCTCTTCCCTCTCCCTCTCTCATCCATCTACCTGTCTCTCCCCCTGGCTCTCATCTCCACTACCATCATTCTCTCTTTCTCTCTCCCTCTTCCTCGCTCTATCCTCCGTTTCCGTCCACTATCTCTCTCGTCCACCTCTCTCGTTCTCTCGTTTCTCCCGTCCCTCTTCCCTTGCCCCTCCCTCTTCTGTCCCTTCCCATCCCTTTCCTCTCTCACCCTTCCTTCGCTATCTCTACCCCCAGTATCTATCCACGGTCACTCTCTCCCCCTCCATTTCTCTCGCCCCCGCCCCTCGGTCTGACTCTCATTCCAGCTCGCTCTCTCTTGTCTCTCACTTGGTGTCTCCAGATCACCCTCTCCCTATCTCCCTCACCCTGTCTCTCTAAACCTCCCCCTCACTCTATCTCTCTCTCTCAAGTCTCTCTCCATCACACTATCTCTCCATCCTCTCTGAAACCTTCCCCCTCCGGCTATCCTGCTCTCCCCATTCTCTTTCCACTTCCCTAAGTTTCTCACTCCCCTATCTCTCTCTCTCTGTACCACCACACTGCCTCTCTCTGTCTGCACCCTCATTCTCTATCTCTCCCTCTCCCCTACCATTTCTCTCTCTTTCAACCCTGTCTCTGCTCCCCTCTCATTCGCCCTCGCCGTCTTGCCTCTCATTCACTCTCTCCCCATTGCCCAGTCTCTTTTGCTTCCTTCCCTCTCTCTCTCCATTACCCCATCCCTTTCCTCTCCTCCACATCTATCTCTCCCGCCCTCTATCTTTCTTCTCCCACTTTCACCTTCTCTGTACCAGTCACTTCCCTCTCACTCAAAGCCTCCTTCTACCTCTCCCCTTCATCTCATTCCCCCTTCCTCACTCTGACTCTCCCCCAACTCTGTCACTCCCCTCACGCCCACACCTCACCATTTCTCCATAACTTTCCGAAAATTCCTTTCCCTTCTCTTTCTCTTTATCTCGCTTCTCCCTCTTTCACGCTCAGCTCCCCTCTCCTTCGAACTCTCTCCTCCATCGACCTTTTCTCCCCCTCTCTCCCCATTCTCCCTCTCTCCCCACTTTCTCTCCCCCCACACTATTTTCCCTCCATCCCTGCCACGCTCTCTTCCCCTTTCTCTCCCCTCCATTTCCATTTCTCTCCCCTCGCTCTCCCCCCACTCTCTTTGTCTACTCCATTCCCTCTCTATCTCTGTCTCTCCCCTTTCTCTCTCCCGTTTCCCTTTCGACTTCACCCTCTCTCTGCTTCCTCTCTCTCTAAGAGAGCAACACGTCCGTCGTTCTCTCTCCCACTCCTAAACCCCCGTTCCCTCTACTACCGGCGTCTCACTTGCTACACCCTTCCCTCTCTACCCCTTCTCCATCCCTCTGTCGCTCTCCCCGCTGTCTGTCTTTCTCTCCCTGGTGTTCCCTTTCTTCCCCTCCCTCTCTGTTTATCTCTACCCTTTCCCTTCCCTCCACATTTCTCACTCAAACTGTCCCTCACTTTCCCCACTCCATATCTCCCTGCCTTCCTCCTTCTAACCCACTCACTCTTTCACTCCCTTCCCTCTCTTTCTCTCCCTCTCGCTTACCCGCACGTTTCTCCCACTCTCCACCACTCCATTTCTCTTACCTTCCCTCTCTCTCACGTGCCTGCCTCTTTTTATCTCTATTTCTTGATTGCCCCACTCTTTCTCTACCCTCGCTCTTTTCGTTCTCGCTCCTGTATGATTTTCCCCATTCTCCCAACCCTGTCACTCAACCGCCCTTCTCTCTCTCCCCCCGTCTGCCCCCGTCCAGCTCTTTTTATCTATACCCGCCCCTCTTTCTCTATCTATATTACACGACTCGCTCTTGCCCATCTCTCACTCTCTCACTTACCCCCTCTGCCAGTCCAATCTCTCTCTCTCTCTCTCTCTCTCTCTCCCTTCCCTTCTCTCACACTTCCCCCCTCCTTGGCTCTCTCTTTCTCCAGCCACCCACTAAAACTCTCTTTATTCAGCTTCCTTCCTTATTTCCCTTCCTCCCGCCTCCCTAGCTATTTCTCTTCCCCTCTCTCTGCCCTCCCTCTCAGTGCCTCACCTTCTCTAGCCCCTCTCTATCACCCTCCTGTCTATCACTCCCCAAGGCCTGCCCACTATCTAACTCAGTCCCTCTACCTCCCCCTCTCTTCCTCACCATCACCCTCTCTCCGTCTCACTCCTTCCCTCTCTCTCCATTTCTTTCTCTCTATGTCCCACTCCCCATCCTCCTCTGTCAGCTGCTGGTCATGTTCCTTAACCCCTCCCCCTTCTGCTCTCTTCCCTTCTCTCTCTTCCCTCTCTCCCGCTCTTCCCCTGCACTCTATCTCTCACCACTGCCGTTGACTTTTCTCCGCCTCCCTCTCTCTCTGTCACCGTTCAATCTCTCCCTCTCTCTTCTGCATCTCTCTCTCTGCTCCGTTTATTACTTTCTCTCATATCTCCCCAATTCTATATTTCTTCCTCCCCACCTGCCTCACTCTCTCAATCAATGCCGTCTCTCTCTCTTGCCTCTCTCTGCCCCTCCCCATCCTCATCCTTATCTCGCTCTCCCTCTCTCTCAGTCTGTCTCGCACTCCCCTTTCTCTATTCTTTCCTCTCTCTCGTAATCTCCTCCTCCGCCATCTCTTCCCTCGCTCCCTCTCTCTGGCTGCTCCTCCTCATCTCTCTACCTCCCTTCCATCTCTCTCTCTATTGGTCTCCACTTCCCTATGCTTTATCTCCCTCGCACTCTCTCTCTCCCCTATTTCTTTCTATCTCGCCTTTGCTCTTTATGTCCTCTGCAGCATATCTTTTGCTCCCACCTCTCTCCTCTCCCTCTCTCTCTCTCTCCCTTGCTCCTGCTTCTCTCTCACTCTCTGCTTACACTCCCTCTCGCTCCCCTCTCACCCCCACACCTACCTATCTTTCTCCGCCTCATGACTGTCTCTCTCTCCTTCGGTCTCTGTGTTCCCCTCTCCCCATTTCACCCACCCCCAGTCCACGAGTTCCTCTCACTTCCCAAACTCTCTCTCACACCCTAGTCTCTCTCCATTTTCCTCCCACTCTCTGCCCCTCCATTCCGTTTACTTATCTCTCCCACCCCATTCTTTGCCTCTTCTGTTCCCTCTCTTCACCCACTACCCCACTCTCTCTTCCTCTTTCCTCAGCCTCACTTTGGTCCTCCTAGTCACTCTCACCTTCTCTCTCTTCCACATCCAGTCTCTTTCCCTATTCCTCTCTCCACCCACTCTCTCACTGTTGTCTCTCATTCCACCCTGACACTTTCTGCCCTCTCCTTCACTCTCCTTTCGCCGCTCCCCTCCCTGTCTCTCTCCCCTTGTTCTCTCTTCACCTGTTTTCTCTGTAACCCTAACTTCTTTACCCTCATTTGCCTCTCTCCACTTCTCTTTTCTTTAAACCCCTCCCTTCTCCTTCACTCCTGCCCATTTCCTCCGGCTGACACTGTCGAATCCCTCTCTGTCTCGCTTCCCCTCTCTCTCTCCCTCCTTGTTTCTTTCTCTCTCTTCCTCCCGCCTCCCTCTCTGTCTTTCGCCCTTTCCTCTCTCCCATCCTTTCGCTTGCTCACACCATCATTCCCCTTTCTCTCTATACTGTCTTTCTCTCTCTCCCTCTCCCCACCTCTCTGCCTTCCCGCATTGCCCCCTCTCTCGTTTCTCTTCGTCTCTGCTTCTTAAAGCCTCGCACACCTCCACCCTCTATCACACTTTCTCCCACCCTCCCTTTCTCTCTGGACACTTCCTCACTTTCGCTCTCTTTCTCGTTCCCTCCAACTCTCTCTTTCTCTCTCCCCATTTACCTCTCTGTTCCCCCGAACTCCCTCTCATTTCACTGCTCTTCCTCTCTCAGCATCTTACCGTCATCCCCATTCAGTCTCCGCCCCTCTGTCTTTCTGCCACATTCTCTCTCCAGCCCTCTCTCCCAATCCTTTCTGTCTCTCCCCATTTCCCTGTGCCCCTCTCTCCCTAACCACCCCGCATTTCTCTCTCTCTCGCTTCCCACGCCCTCACCGGCGAGGCCTCCCTCTCTTCCTCACCCTCCTCTTCGTTGTTACAACCCTCATTCCCACGCTCTCCCCGTTGACGCTTTTATCTCCCATCACTCTCTGCCTCTCTGAGCCCTGTCTCTCTCACTCCCTCTCTGTCCATATGTTTCTGTCCCTTCTTCACTTTCTGCCTCTCTCTCTCCACCCCTTGGTCTCTCTCCACAGTGCCTCGATTTACACCCGCTCCCTCACTCCACTCGTTCACTGTCTCCCACCTCCCTCATTCTCTCCCCTCCATTTCTCTCTCCATCCACCCTCACGCCTCTCTTTCCCTCACTTTCTCTATGCCCACCTCCCTCACTGTCTATCTTCCCCACTCTCTCTTATTCCCCATAACACTCTCACTTCTTTCTCTCGCTATCTCTAATCTCCTCCTTACCTCCCTCTCTCTGACCGCTCTCTCCCACTGTCTCTCCCATCCTCCTGCCCTATCTCGCCCAGCCCACACTCTCTCACGCTCCCACCTTCCTCTATCTCCCCCTCTCGTTCCTACTCTGTCTCTGTCTCAACCAGCCTCCTGCTCTCTGTGTCTGCCTTTCACTCCTAGTATCGCCTTCGCACTCTTCCCCCACTCTCTCTATCTCTCTCTCCAATTTCCCTTTCTCTCCCCCCATCTCTCCTCCCTTTCTCTGTCTCTCCCCACTGCGCTCTCTCTCCCTCTCTTCCCCACGTTCTCCTCTCTATTTTCCCACACCCTCTGTGTCTCCCTGCCTTTGTTGCCGGCGGTCCTTGCGCCCTCTCTCCATCTCTCTCACTCCCATATCACTCTTACTCTCTTTGGCTCACCTCTCTCGCTTTCCCTCTCCATCTTGCCCAGTCATCGCTCTCTCTATCTCTCTCCCGTCCCCATCTCTTTTCCTCACATCCCCTCTCCCTCTCACCTTCTCCTGTCTCTCGTTCCATCCTACTCTCTCTAACCCCCACAATCTCTCACACTGAGCCCCGCCCGCTCTCTTCCTCAATCGCCTTCTTAACTCTCTTTCCCCATCCTGACCTCTCTCCTGATCCACCACACACCTTATCTACCCCCACTGTCGCCTCCCCATCTCCACTCCCTCTCTCTCACAATCTCTCACCCCGCACTCTCTACATCCCTTCGCTGCACTCCTTCCCCCTCCCCTATACAGTCTCTCCTGAACTCTCTCTGCCACCATCTCTCACTTCCCCTCTCTCTGCCCCTCAGTCTCACCACACCCTTCTCTCTCCCCTTCCCTCTCTCTCCCCATTCCTCTTTCCGCCACCAACCCATTCTCCCAGGCACCCTTTTCTCTCGTTCCACTCACCCTCTCCACTTTCCCTATCTCTCTCTCACCCGCTCTCTCCACCACTTGGTCTCTCTCACCTCATACTTTCTCCCACCAATCTCTCTGCACGCCCTTTCTTCCCCCACTCTCCCTCCAATGTTCACTCTCACTCTTATCTCACTCTCACTCCCTTCACACCTTTTTGCTGTCTCTTTCTTCCCCTCCCTCTCTGTATTTCGCTGTCCCCTCTCCTCTCCTCCCATTTTCCTTCGTCCTCTCTCCCCAATCTCTCTCAACTCCCAATCTCTCGCCCCTGCACTTGCTCTCTCCCGCTTCCCTCTCTCGCCCTGTCTCTCTCTCCCCTCACTTCCTCCCACTCTACAACAATCTCACTCTCTCCAACCTATCCACTCTCTCTCCCTCCCATCTCTCCACATGACTTCCAACGTATCTCTCCCACACTCCCTCTCTCTCTTCGAACCTTCATCCCTCTTTCTGTTCCCACCAATCTACCCTCTTGCACCTCTCTCATTCTCTCCCTTGTACCCCTCCATTCCCTCTTGCTCCCTCCTTCTCGCTCCCTCGTCATCTCTCTCTGTGCTCCTCACGCTTCCGTCTCTCACTCACTTTCTCATTCTATTTCATTCCCGCTACTTCCCTCCCGTCACTCTCTGTCTCTCACCACCGCCCGCTCTCAATTTCTCTCCCTCTCCACTTCCGTTTCCATTTCTCTCCATCACGCCCCTCTCTCTCTGTCTCTCCCTCTAACCCTGAACCTCTCCCTTTCTCTCCTCCATCCCTTTCTCTCTCCATGCCTCCCTCTTTCTCCTCTCTCTCCATTTCCCAATATCCTCCTTTCCGTGTCTCTCCCCACTCCTTCACCCATCTCATTTTGTCTCACACCTCTCTTTCCACCTTCTCTCCCTCCCCATCCCTCTTTGTCTCTCACCTCCTCCTCCCCCTCTCTACCCACCATCCCTCTCTCTCCACCTTGCTCTCTGTCTCTATCTCGCTCTCTCCCCCGCTGTCTCTCTATCCCTTCACCCTCTCTTTCTCACCAACTCTCTTTTCTTCCTCTCACGCTCGACCTTTCTCCTCTGCTGCCGCACGTTCACGTCCCTCCCTCTTTCCATCCTCTCCCCCTTCTCTCCCTCATGCCTCCCCTCCTTCACTCTCTCCCGTCCCCTCTCTCGCTGCGCACCACCCCTCTTTCTTCCCTCCTCCTTCTCACGCTCGACCTTTCTCCTCTGCTGCCGCACGTTCACCTCCCCCTCCATCCTCTCTCCCCTTCGCTCCCTCATGCCTCCCCTCCTTCACTCTCTCTCTCGTTCCCTCACTCGCTGCACACCTTCCCTCTTTCTTTCCTCCTCCCTTTCTCTCCAGCCCTCATCCTCGTCCTTTCACGCTCTCCCGCTCCCTTTCTCTGTCCCATTCTCTCTCTATACCTGTCCCACTCTCTCCCTCCATTCTGTCTCTCCTCACCTCCCTGTCTATCTCTCTCCCCCTACCCTCTTCCCATTTTCTGTCTTTCCATCTCCTCTCCATCTCCGCGCCTCTCTTTCGTCCTCCCCGTCCCCATACCTCTCACATCCCTCAATCTTCCGCTTTCCCTCTTTGTCTCTCTTTTCCTCCTCCTCATTCTCTGTCTCTTTGGCCCTACCACTGTCTCTCTTACATCCTCTCCCTCCGTCTGTTTCCTTCCCTTCTTCTCTTTCTCTCTCTCCACCCCCATTTTCCCTGTCTCGGTCCCCACCTCTTAATCTCACTCCCCGTATGCCTCTCTTTCTCCACCCCTAAGGCTCTCTCCGCACTGCCTCTCTCTCCAACTGTCTCTCTCCACTCGCTCATTCACTCCCACGTCCCTCATTCTCTCCCCCTCACTTTTTCTCTCTCAGCGCCCTCACGCTCTTTCTCCCACTCTCCAAGACTCCTTCTCTCACCCACTTTCCTTCCTTTTCTCTTCTGCACCCTCCCTCCCTCTCTGATGTCTCACTCTTTCTCACCCCTTCTTTCTCGCCTCTCTCTCTCGTTCTCCCCTGCCGTATCCCTCTCTCCCTCCTCCCACTCACCCTTTCTCATTCTCCCTCTCTCGCTCTTCCTCTCTCTCTGTCCCCAATCATTCCCTCTTCCTCTTCCACCTCACTCTCTCAATATCTCTAACTCCCACTCCCACTTCAACTGTCTATCCCCTCCTTTCTCTCTCTCGTTCAACTTCTATATCCCGCCCTCATCCTCTCTCCCTTTAGCCTCTCTTAACTCCCTCCCCAGCGACTCTCTCTTCCCCTTCCTTGTCTCTCTCTCTCACTCTCTTCATCCCCTCTCTCTCACTCGCCCACTTCCCTTTCTCTCTCAACCCCCTCTCTCCAGCCTCCATATACCTCTCTCTTCCCTTCCCTTTATTTATCCTTTATCCCCGTCTCTGTATTCTCTCCTCCCTCACTCTCATTCTCTGTCCACTTCAATCTGTCTCTACCCCGTCATTCACTCTCTCTTCCATCCACCCACTCTCTCTTTCACTCCTCTTCCCTCTCTTTCTCTCCACCCCCTTTGTCTGTCCTCTCTCTCTCCCAGCATCCCTACCTCTCTCTGTTCTTACCCTCAGTATCTCTCAGCTCATATCTCTATCTCGCCGACATTCTCTCTCTCCGCCTCACTCTCCCCCTCTCCACTCCTCTCTTTATCACCTTACCGCTCTATCTCTCCCTCTCGCTGTCTCTCACTCCCCATTTCCCTCTCTCTCCCAACGCCCTCTCAGTAAACGTCTCCCTATCTGTCTCTCTCCCCCTCTCTCTTTACCGCTCGGTGTCCCCACCTCTCTATTTCGTTTCTCACACCTGCATCTCTCTCTCTCCATCCCTCCCTCTCTATACTCTCTCTCTCGGCCTCACTATCTCTCGATATCTCTCTGTTTTTCTCTCTCTCACTGTTCCATCTACGTCTTTCTCTCACCATCCGCCCTCTCATTGTTCCCCTGTCTCTCAGCCTCCCTCTCTCCCACTTTCCCTCTCTTTCACTCTGCGCCTTCCCTCTCTTTCTGACCCCTCCCTCTTTCTCGCCGCTTCTCTCTCACCTCTTCCTCACACTCTCCACCGCTGTCTCCCTCTTTCCTTTCTTCCACTCACTCTTTCTCGCCTCTCTCTCTCTCGCTCTTCACCTCTCTCTATCCCTAATCACTCTCTCCATGTTCCATCTCACTCTCTTTGTCTCTTCCCACCCTCTCTCTCACAACTCTCCCAGCCTTCCTATCTCTATTTCTCTCAATTTCCCTCTCTCTCTCTGCACGCCCCTCTCCCTGTTAAGTCCCTGTTTCTCACCCCTATTCAGTCGCCTGTCCCTGCCATTCTCCCCCGCCGTCTCTCTCTCCCACCTCCCACTCATTCTCTCTCGTTCCGCCTGTCTCTCCCAAATCAGTGCACGCTCTGCATCTCTCTCTTCCCTTCCTCTTACTCTCTCTCGGACCCACTTTGTCGTTCTTCCCTCCTCTCTGTCCCCAATCTCTCCGTCTCCCTTTTCCACCTCACACTCTGTCTCCCACTCGCTCTTTAACTGTCTCGCCCCTTCCCTCAGTCTGTCGTTTCCTGTCTCTCTCTCACCATCTACCCGCCCTCCCCGCCTCTCTTAACCGCCTCTGTCTCAGACTCTCTCCCCCTTCTCTGTCTCTCTCCGGCTCACTCCATCCCCGCACTCTCATTCCCCCACTCCCCCGTTTCTTTCTTAACACCTCTCTCTCTACAACCTCCTTATCCGTTTCTCTCCCCTCCCCCTCTCTTCCCTTCTCTTTCGCTCCTCACTGCCTCCTCTCTCTCACTCGCTCTCCATAAGTCACTCTCCTTCTATCTCTGCCTACCTCTCTTTCGATCTCTCTCGTCCCCCACTTCTCTCTTTCTCCCTCCCCATCTAACTCGCTCTCCCCATGCTTTTCCGGGTCTCCCCACTCATTCCTCTCTCCACCCCCTTCCTCTCACCATTCTCTCTCCATCTCTTTCTCCTCTCCCTCTCGCCCGACTGTCTTTCTTAAACATCACTCGGCACCTCTCGTGCCCTCCTTCCGTCTATAACCCCGCCCTCTCTCTTGGTCTTCCCCCATCTGTCTGCCAGCCCATGTCATCTCTCTTTTTCGACTTCCTTCGCTCTCTATTCACTCCAACTGTCTTTCTTCTGATGCCTCTCTTCTCGCTCTGTCATCCCGCTTCCCAAAACTTTATCACCCCTCAATATCTTTCAGCTTCCTGTCTGTCTCACTCCATACTCCCACTCTATCTCTACCCGTTCTCAGCCTCGCTATCTCGCTGTCTCAGTTTCTCTAATTTTCTCTCTGCAGCTTCCATCTCTCTCTCGCCCACTTTACCTCTCGTCGCTCCCTCTCGCTCCCACTCCCCCCTCTTCCACATGTCCCCATCTCTCCTACCCTCCGTATTTCTCTTTTTCCACTTCTGCCACTTTGTGTCACCCCTTCCCGCTTGTACGTCCCAATGTCTTTGTCCCCATTAGTCCCTTTCCCTCTCCCTCCTCACTCTCTCTTCCCCCTCCCTTTCGCTCGCCACCTCCCTGTCTCCCAGCACCCTCTGACCCTCTGACGCCTCTCTCTATTCTTTTCTGCTCATCTCCCTTCCTGTAAACTCCCCCTCCTCTCGGTACCCCACTCTATCTTTCTGTCTCTCTCGTTCCCCACAGCTTTCTCTTCCTCTCTCACCATCTGCCTTCTCTCTCCACAGCCATCCATTTCTCTCTCTCTCTCCCCGTCAAAATTATCTCTCCTTCCTTCACTCTCTTTCAATTCCACTCTCACTATCCAAAACGCTCGCTCGCTCAATACACCTCCTTCTCTCTCTCTCATGTCTATTTCTATCTCGCCCCTCAGACACTCTCTCTTCTCTGCTGCGTGTCATTGTCTGCACTCTGCCTGTCTTCCCCAGCTCCCTCCCTCTCTGTCATCTCCCTCTCTTTCTCCCCCCACCCACCCGGGTCTCTTTCTCCCCCCTCAGTTTCTTTTTATCTCCTTTCCTCCATCTATGCCTTCGTCCCTCTCCCCCTCTTTCCCATTCCCACTTTTCACCCTTCACCTCTGCCTCACAATCTCTCACTCTCTCACACACTACCGCCCGCTATTTCTCTCTCGATCATTCCACCAGGTTTCTCTTCCCATCTGCCTCTTTCTCTCCACCCAGCCCTCTCTGTCCACTGCTCCTCTCTCTCTCGCTCCCCAATCTCTTTTTCTCTCTGTCTCCCCCCTCGCTCCCTCTCTTCTCTCTAAAACTATCTCTCTTTTTCAGCAACAGACCGTCCCTTCTGTCTCCCCTCCCTCTGTATTTATTTTTATCTCTCCCCTCACTGCGTGTTTTGCTCCGAGCTCCCTCTCCTCTCCCTCTCTCTCCCTCTCCCCTCCCTCTCTCTTCCACCTCCCTCACTCTCCGTGCCCCCATCTCCTTTCTCTCAACCTCTCTCCCTGTATCCCCAGGTCTCTTCATCTCTCTCTCTCTCCCTCCCTCTGCCCCGCTCACTCTTCGCACTTTCTCTCCCCTTCTCTTACGCTCTCTCTCTCTCTCTAACCCCTCCCTGTCTCTCTCGATAGCACTTCCTTCCCTCTCTAACCATCTTCCTCTGTCTTTCTCTGTCCCATCCTGTTCGCTCCCTCTGACCACCTCCTTCCTCTCTGTTCCCTTCTCGATCTCCTCTAGCTGCCGCTATTGCTCAACCCACCTACTCTCCAACCCTTCCTCTCTCTCCTGCTTTCCCCTCCCCACAATCTCTCTCACTCATTTTTCTTCCAGTCCTCCCTCACTCTCTCCCCATTCACCATCTTGCGTCACTCTCCCTCCGTCTCCGCCGTGCCTTCTTCATTCACTCTGTCGCCCCCTCCCTCTAGCTCCACAGCTCTCTCTATCTATCTCACTCGCTAAGTCCTCTCTCACTCTTTATACTCTCTCTTCTCCTCTTTTTTTCTCCTCCCTCTCTCTATTGCCCTCAGTCTCTGTCTTTCTTATTACCTACCCTCTCTCTTCCCCCTGCCTCTCTCCCCGCGCCATGACATCCGCTCTCCCTCAACCTCTCCGTCGTTCTACCCCAGCTCTCTCCATCACTCTCTCTCTCGGACTCCCTCCCTCTGTCGCTCTCTCTCTACTCTCTCGCTCCACTGCTCTTCCCTCCCAGTCTCTCTATCCATATCCCTCTGTCTCTGTCTGCCAGTCCCTGTCCTCTCTCTTTGACACTCCCTCTGTCTCTGTCCCTCTCTCTCTCGTCAAGCTGCCTCTTTAGCTCCACCTCCCTCTCTCTCTTTTGCTCCTCCCTCTCTCTCTCTCTCTCTCGCCTTCCTCTCCCAAAAATCTCTCAGCCCTGCCTCTCTTTCATCTCTCCCAACTCACCGAGTCTCTCTTATCCCTCCCTCTCTCTCAATCCCTCCCCCTCTCCCCTCGTACACTCCCAATGCTCCTCTCTATCATTGGCTACCTCAGGTCCCTCCGTCTCTCTCTCTCTCTGCCTCTCTCGTATCTCACTCGCTACACCCGCTTTCCTGTCTTTTCTCCTCCCTCTCTCTGTATTACCCCTCGATCTCTCTCTATCTCTTTCTCATCTCCTCTCATTGTCTCCTTCCGTACGTCCTCTTTCCCTCCTGTGCCTCCTCTCTTTCACTCCACCCTCTCCCTCTGCCCCTTCCACTCTCACTCACTCTCTGCCACCCCTCCAAGACACTCCTCTCTCTCCTTCCTCTATCTCCCACTCTTCTGCAACCACACTCACGCATCTCCTTCCCTCTCCATCCCTCCCCTCCCTCTGTCACCCCTCCCTCTCTGATTCTACCCCTTACTTTTATTTGCCCTTCTGCCTCTTCCCACCACCCTATTTCCTTCTCACCCCTCCCTCCCTCTCTCCCTTACACCTCCCTTGCACCTTCTCTCCTTCCCTCCCTCTCTTCCTCCCTCCCCCTCTGTCATCCCACCCTCTTTCCCCCTTCTTCTTTCACAACTCTGGATCCCCCACTCGCTGCACCTTCCCTTTTCTTCCTACCCCCTCTGTCTCTCTCTATCATTCGCTCCCACCTTTACGTCCACACTTGTCTCCCAGTCTCTACCACTCCCTGTCGCTGCCCGTTACCACAATCTCCTTTCGCCACTCTCTGATCACTCTCTCTCCCCTTCATCCATCTTTCTTCACACTCCCTCTCTCCCTATATTGCACTCCAATCCCCGTCTCTCCTCCTACTCTCCCGTCTGCCTCAGTCTCACTCCTATTCACTCTTAAGCCCCCAATCTCTCAACCCTCCCTCTCTCTCTCCCCCCTCAGTCTCTCTCCCTCCCTCTCTCTGTCTGTACCCCCTCCATCTCTTAATCTCTGCCTCTCTGTCTCTCGCTACCACCGTCGCTCACTCTCACCGCTCCCTCTCTCCCCTCTCCATTTGTGTATCCCTCTCTCTCTTTGCCGCACCACCCTCTCTTTCTCTCTCTCGTTCCACCAACTCTCCTCCTCTCTCCCATCTGCCTTCTCTCCGTCCACAATTTCCTCTCTCTCCTCTCTCTTTCTCGCCCTCCTCCTCTCACTGGCTCTCACTCTCTTATCCCTCTCTCTCTCCAACCCACCCTCTCTCTCTTCCAGCCTGTATCCCTCTAACCACTCTCTTTCTAAACTCTTCCCTCTCTGTCTGTACTCCTCCCTCTTCTGTTCCACATGTGTTTTTCGCTCTCTGCCCTTCCCACTCTCTCTCTGTCAACGTTGGTGCCTGCCTCTCGCTGCTTCCTCATTCTCTCTTCCCTCCATCCCTCTTTTCCTGTTTTCACTCCCTCTCTTTCTCCTCTCCCACGCCCTGCCGCCCCCTGTCTCTCTCTCTCTCCCTTTTTTTTCTCTCTATCCCTCGCTCTCTCCCAGCCGCCCTTTCTCTTCCCCTCTCTCCTCTCACTCTCTCAAGCCTCTCTCTAGCTGTCTCTACCCTCCTCGCTTTCTCTCCCTGCCATTTGTGCCTCCTTGTAACTCTGCCATTCTCTATCCCTTTCTGAGCCGCTTCCTTTCCCTCTCTGCCTCTCTCCCACCTCCCTTTTTATCTATCCCTCATCTCTCTGCCTTCACGTCTCTCCTTCTCTCACGTCTGCCTGTCTTCCTCTCTCCACTCACTCTCTCTCAACGAACTATCTCTCTCCACTTGTCCCAGCCTCCCAATCTCGCTTTCCCCTTTCCCTCCCTCTTTTTCTCTGCCCTTCCCCTATCTCTTCCCCTTTGCTCTCGCTCTATGCCCTTTCTCGATTTCTCCATTCTCTCTCTACCCACTCTCACCCACCTGTCTTCCTCCGTGTCTCAGTCGCTCCTCATCTCTCTTACTTTTCCTCTCCCTCTCTCTCTCCTCTCTTGACTCTATTTCGCTCCGCATTCCTCTGTCCTCCCCTCCCTCTCTCTCTCTTCTGCCCTCATGCTCCTCTTCACAGTCTGTTTCAACCCAATCTCCCTCATCCCTCCCTCTCTCTCTACTCCCTCACACCCTATCTCGCCCATTCACTCTTCCTCCCCTGTGTCCCTCTCCGTCCCCTCTCTCACCCTCCTGTCCTCCCCCACTGTCGCATTCTCCCATCTCTCTCCTGTTGTCTCTCTCTCGTTCTCTCTCTCTGTCTGCCCCGCAATCACTCTCTCTTCCCTCGTTCAATCTCTAATCCTATCTCCCTCCCTATCTCTACCTCTTCCGTCTGTCTTTTTCCACTCTCTGTGTGTCTCTCTCTCCCACTCACTTCTACTCAGCCTCTTCCCTCTCTCTCCTTCCCTCTCTCTCCCCTCCATCTCTCTGCACCTTCTCTCTGTCTTGTCCTCTCTCCTCTTCCATCCCTCCATTTCTCATCTCACTTTCACCGTCTTTCTAACCCGTGCCTTCCTCTCTCTCCCTCGCCCTCTTCACCTCTCTCTCCCATCCCCTCTTTCCACCTCTCTCACACCTCCACTCTATCTTTCTCTCTACTTCCATTTTCTGTCCCTCACCCCTCTCTCTCCACCCGCTCCCTCTCTTTACCCCTTCCGTCTCTTCCCACCAACTTCTTTCCCTCTAATCCCTCCCTGTCTCCCTCTGTCACCGCGCCTCACTCTCAAAAACCCTCTTTTTCTACATCTCTCTTGCCCCACCTCTCTTTCTCTCTCCCCAGCTACCTCTCTTTGTCTCCACAGCTGCCTCTCTCTCCACTCTTTTTTGTCTGTCCCAACCCCCTTTCGATACCCACTGTCTCTCACCACTCATCTCTCTCTCCTCCTCTCTGTCTCAATTTCCTCCCTTCCTGTCTGTCTTCCCTCCGTCTCTCTCTGTCTCTTCAACTTCGCTCTCTCTCTCCGCGTCCCATCTCTCTAACCTTTCCCTCCATCTATCTCCCAATTCACTCCTCCTCGCTCTCTCTTCATTCTTCTCTCTCTTCACATCCTCCTCCCTATCCCTCCGTCTCACCGTTGAATCCGTCTGCCGCTCTCCCATTCTTCCTCTCTTTCTCTCTCACTTGCCTCCCGTTCTCTATCTCTTTCGTCTCCACTCTTACCTGTCTCCATCTCTCTCCCTGTTTATTCCACCGTCCCTCACTCTCCCGCTCCCTCTCTCGCCCACCTCCCCTTCCAAACATCCCTATCTCTCTCTTTCTTCCATTCCCCCCTCTATTCCTCTTTGTCACTCGTTCCCTCTCTCCACCCTGGAGGCTTCCTGCCACTTTTGCTGAATAAGGGCTTTGGCCCGAAACGTTGACTTTTCTGCTCCTTGGATGCTGCCTGACCTGCTGTGCTTTTCCAGCACCGCTCTAATTCTCTCTGTCAGTTTGGCTCAGTTGGTTGCGCAGCTAGTTTGCAATGCAGAATAGTGCTAACCTCAGGGGTTTAAATCCTACACCAGCTGAGATTACTGTGAATGTTGTTACTTATAAAACCAGAGCTCGTATTTTCAAATCTCACTCGTGCGTTTTTCGGATTCAGTCAAGTGGGTGTTACGGTGGCTCAGTAGTTAGCACTTCTGCCTTACATCGCCAGGGCTCTAGGTTGAATTCCAGCCTCGGTATGGAGTTTGCATACTCTCTCTGTGTCTGCTTGGTTTTTTCCGGGTGTTCTGTTTTCCTCTCACTGTCCAAAGATTTGCAGTTCGCGTGAATTTGCCGTGCTATATTGCCCGTAGTGTTAGATTCATTAGTCAGAGAGTCGGTATGGACATGTTGGATCGAAGGGCCTGTTTCCACGCTGTAAGGAATCTAAACTAATCTGTCCCGCTCCCTCCTACTCTCCACTCTCTCCCTTCTCCCATCTTTCTCTCGCCTCTTTCGCTCACTTTATCTCTCGCCCGTCCCTCTCTCCGTATCCCCAATTACTCTCTCGCTTTCTTACCTCTCTCTCTTTGCTTCCTCCACGTCCGTCTCTCTCTAATTCTCCTGTCTGTCTCTCCCACGGCGCTATCTCTCTCTCCCACAATATCTCTTTCTCTCTCTGCCCACTATCTCTCTTCCCTCCCCTTTCTCTTCCATTTCCACACTCTATCCTCCACCACTCGCCTGTACCGTACTGTCTCCCTCCTTCCTCATCTCCTCATCTCTCTCCATCTCCTCTTCCTCGCTCACTATCACTGTCCACCCTCCCTCTCTCACTCCTATCTCTCTCTCTTCCAATCCCCTCTCTCTCCCTCACCATCTCCCCCACCCTCTCACATTCTGTTTCCGCCATTACCTCTCTCCCCTCCCCTTTACCCAACTCTACCTCTCCCCTTCCCTGTATCTCTCTCACTACCTCTGTCTCTGTCCCTCTCCCTCTACCTCTACCTGCTCTCCCTCCCGTGCCACTGTCTCTCTCATATTCTCCCATTTCCCTCTTTCTTTCTCTCTCTCCCAAACTCTCCTTGCCCCACCTCTTCCCACTTTCTACTCTTGTCTCTCAACACCATGTCTCTCCTCCGGCTCCTCCCCTTTCTCCCCTCTCCCTCGCCCCGTCACACTCTCTCCTCTAGCCATCTCCCCTACACTCTCCAAACCTGTCATACTCTATGCTCTCTCTCTTAAAATCTCTCTCCCTATCAACTCTCTCTTCCCCAATCCCCCAGACTCTCTCTGCCAGCCCTAACTGTCTTTTTCTGTCTCTCTGCCCTCTTTCCCTTTCCCTCTCTCCCCACCTCTCCCCGCCCGCTCTCTCATTCCCGCAATCTCTCTCTTTCCCCCTCTACCTCCATACACTCTCTCTCCCCTTCCCTCACTGCCTCATTCCCGCTACCTCTCTCCCTCTCTCCCACACCCATTCCCTCTATTCCTCTGTCTCCCCACTTGCTAATCTCTCTCCACCTCTCCGTCCATCTAACTCCCATCCCACTCTCTCTGCACCCTTCATTACCACTGTCTCTATTTCCCTCTTCCCACTTCCTGTCACCCACTCTCCCCCTCTCTCGCTTCATCACCTTCCCATTCTCTTCCCATTCTTTCCTGTTCTCTCTATCCTTCCCTCCCTGCCCACTCTCTCTCCCTCCTGCCTTCCCACTTTGTCTCCCGCTTCCATCTCTCTCTCTCCCGATCCCGCTCTCACTCTCTTCCTACACACTCCCACTCTTTCTTTCTCGCCTCCCCTCCCGCTCTGTCTCCTTCCTCTCTTGCTCACCCCTCCCTTTCTCTCTCTCTGCTCTCTCGCCACCCTGCCACCTGTTTTCGGCCTCTTTTTCTCTTCGTTCCTCGCTCCTCGCTCCTCGCTGCCTCGCTGCCTCTCTTCCTCTCTCTCTCGTACCCTGTCTCTCTGCACACTCTGCGCCCTCTCTTTCCCTCCCCCTCTGTGTGACTTCTTCTCACCGTCTCCCTCTGACTCTCGCATTCTCCCCGCCCTCACTCCGTTTCTCTCCGACTGTGAGGAGGGAGAAAACGGGGGAGGAATATGAAGGTGGTAGTCAGAGTTAGAGAGAAGGTGGTGGAGAGAGAGAAAAGTGGATAAGGGTGGGGAAACCGTGGAGGTAAGAGAGCAGGAGACAAAAAGTGAGCTGGCAAGAGACGGAAGTGAAAGTGAGAGTGGAGACAAAGGGCGAGTGCACAGATGGAGTGAGGGAGGAAAATGAAATTAAATAACGGGGGAGATAAATTTGGGACTGTATGTAAATGAAGGATTCGAGAGGGAGCCAGTGATAGAGAAAGCGAAATGCAGGTGAGGTTGACTGGAGATAGCGACAACGGGATAGAGAGATGAACTGTGCCGAAGACCAGGTCGGTGTGGGGGACCCAGAGGTGAAACAATGACAAAGCGACTTAAATCGAACTCCTGAGCTCAGGCCCCGGTCTCCTTCCCTTCCCCAAGGACCAAGACTGTGACTGGCTCTCTCCCTGTCCAGTTGAGCTTCTTCAAAACAACGACAAACAACAATATCCTTCACTCTGCTGCTCGGTAATTTTTAATGCACATTTTTATTGTTTATACTTTGAAGTGATCGATACAGCCAGTGGGATGGTGCCTTTACTTACTGGCATCTGAGTTGATAGAATCATTGAAATGTCCCTGTAACGCACCTGTCGGATTAGGTGGGACAAACCAGCGCCACCCACAGGCTGATACGAAAGCAACAGTCTGTTTCATCGCTGAAAAATTCAACTAAAATGAGAGATTCCCGGATGGATTGATTAATAAGTGAATTTGATTGATTGATATATTTGGGTGAAGGGATATTTCAGCACATTCTTCAGCTGCTGTCTAAACTTTGTCTGCGTCACAGCATAAATTGCGGTGTTTGTGCAGCAACTGAGGAGCTGCAGCATGAAGCCAAGTTCCTTCAAAAAACCATGCACAGTCACAGGTCGACGCCCAATCACATCCATCCGGTACCATATGGAACGCATCATTAATATTGACCATAACAGGATGAAATTGCCCGAGATCACAAACAGTAAAATGATAGATCTTTTGCGATTGCTCATTTCTGTGTCAAACCGAGCGTCCCCACGAGTGTGAGCCCTGAGTCTCCTGCGGGCTCCGCTGCTCACGAAAATGTGTCTGACGGTGAAAACATTGAGCAGCAGGATCAGCAGAAATGGGAGAGCTGGGGTTAGAATGTGGTGGAGGAACTCGAATGCCACCCAGAAAGGGGAGAAATGAACACTGACTATTACTTTACAAAACCAGGGCTGGTTCGCCAGCCGATATTGACCTGTGAACATAAAATACCATAAAATATTTTTTAAACAGCTCAGCACAGTCACTGTTGCCAGAACAACAGCCGCCGTTTTCTCACTGGAATATTTCCTTTTAAGCTTCTGGCAACAAATGGCCGCAAATCGATCAAAGGTGAAAGTGACGGTGAACCAGACAGAACAGTCAGTAGCTGCACAAAGCAGGCCGGCGTGGATATTACACACGGGAATGTTCCGCATGAAATAAAACTGTTCCCGATAAACAATGGGAATGTGTCTCAATATCAGGTCGAGGATAATGACCAGTAGATCCGCCACTGCCATGGCCCCCAGATAACGTCTGACACATGCAGCCAATCCACAATCTTTATAAAGCAGGACGTAGGTCGTCACTACGTTAGCTGTGAGGAAGGTAAAAAAACACATTGTACATCAACATGGAGGAAAAGTGACTTGTTTGATTGAGGACAGATAGAGATTTTCAAATGTGTCACTGTACTCTGGGATTTAGTAACACAGTTGGAGCTGAAATGACAAATGTGGAAATCTGAATTCCTGACAGAAATGTAACATAAACCACAAGAAACATTCCCTCCCCAAACATACAGAGACACATCCAAAGGAACAGATGATTTCGAGCAGACCAGATCACTTTTTTTTCCATATTCTAACACGGAGGGTGAAACCTTGCTTTCGTGAAGGTTTCTCTCCCAGTTCCTTGAAGACAAATGGAGTTTGGAAATTTCTGACATTTAGACTCAATTATGATCGATCATGCTAACTGAACAAGTGTAAACGGACTGAAAATGTATTCACCATTTTAACTGCCTATGGGAAATTCGTAACAGTGTCTCCCTCACCCTGCAACTGGGCCTCTTCACTTGGTATCTGATCATTTCTTTCAATTCACTGACGTCCGGCCGTTCCCAACTAATGTCGGGTGTAGAATGTAACAAAGAATTTTAGAGTATTTTCTAAGGAATTCCAGTTCCAGACAGAATGTTTTGTGCAGAATGCTGCGGGGAAACTTCACAGTTACACGAGCAACATTCCCCACCTTTCTTGCCGCTACTTTGATGAATTTATCGACGCCAATTCGTATTCCCACGAGAGGTTTTACAGTTCATCAACTGCACCAACACGTTCCATCTCAAACTCAAGTTAACCTTTACCATCCCGGACACCTCCCTGCCCTTCGTGTAAATCTGCATCTCCATCTCTGACGATCAACACCCTCTCCCAATCCACCAAGGATATGCAGGTCGTGGTCTTCCTCCATCACCAAACCCGAACCACCCGATGACTGGAGATAGAACGTCCCAACTTCAATCATTGGATCCTGCATTCCCACGGTGTTAATGTGGATTTCACGAGTTTCCTCATTTCGCCTCCCCCAGCATTATCCGAGTGTCAAGTCTCCAACTCGGCATCGCTCTCTTGACAAGTCCATTGCCTTTCCCATCTATCCACTCTACTATATTTCCTAAACTATCAACTACTCCCTCAGATCCATCTTTATATCGAATTCGCAGCTACCTTGCCCCCAGCCACAGCACTCCTCCCATTTATTTGTCGACCACTCCCCTCCCAAAAAAAAGATACACAAGCCTCATTCGTGGTAAAGGGCTTATGCCAGAAATATCGATTCTCAAGCTCGTGTAATTCTGCCTGACGGGCTGTGTTTTCTGACCACTGGTCAGGAAACAGTCTGATACTGCCATAATCGCAGAATCATGCCTGATGGGTAATATTGAATGAAGCTGCATCACCATCCCTGGCTATATCCTGTCGCGCGGGCAGGGCAGACCCACCAGTGGTGGGAAAATCGTCGGGGATAAAGTCAGGAAGGGAGTTACCCTGCAATTTTCCATCACTGATTCCAGAACCTGGGAAATCTCATGGTAACAGGTCCAGAAAATCTCCTGATGGTCGGCATCTACTGGTTTCCACACCACCCCTTGGTGATAACTCAGTCCCTCACATGGAAGCACTGAGGGTGACAAGGAAACAGAACGCACTCAGGGTGTGGGACTTCAATGTCCATTACAAAACGTGCCTCCACACATCCGCCACTGACTGAGCAGGCAGAAGCCTCAAATACACAGCAGCCAGTCTGTGGGAAGCGATGGGGGAAACGACAAGAAGGAAGCATTCTCAACATACACCTTGGCACAGATGGATCTGTCTCTGACAACCTCTGTAGGAATACCGAGCAGACAGTCCGGATCGAGAGAATGTCTCAGTCTCATCCTGAAGGTACTGCCCAATGTGTTATGTGGCACTACCTCCTGTGAAGTAGGACATTCTTCTGAAGGTCGAAGCAAATGGAAACTGGGTATCCATCAGTTAATTTAGTTCATCAGCAGCTGCAGCATCGATGCACTTCCCTCCAACAAAATATCAGAAGTAGGCTGTTCACTAATTGTTCAAAAATATTCAGCAACATTCATAACTGTGCATATGCTGAAGCAGGCTCTTCAGCCCATCAAGAGTTTTACATGGGAACGGAATGAGGCCATTCACCATTCGAGCCTTTTACTCAGCAATTGGAACAGATCTTTTAACTCTCATGGCTGTTACTCAGGGAATGAAAGGGAATATTCAGCATTCCAAAGTAACTACATGTGAATGGGGAAGGACGGGTCATTGAGCTAGAAATAGGAATAAATTAGGGATAAATCGATTTTTATTATTTTTACACAATCAACGACTGCAATGAGAGAGTGACCAGTGCTGGGCCTCAACTATTTGCAAACGATATCAAAGATTTAGATAAATGCAAAAGATGTATTCGAACTAAGATAGTTATTAAATGAAGTTATCATGAGGTGGTCGAGGCACTCTGATTGGATAAGCATAGGACAATAAATTGGCTGCTGGAAAATAACGTAAACCTTTGAAATTTTCAGTAAGAATGAAATACAGTATGCTACTGAAACGGAAAGAGATTATAGGACTCAGCGACACAATGATTACTGGAGGGTTCACTCTGACCAGTTCTGACATGGGAAGTGTTACTCCATCTCCCTGATAGTCTGATCCCTAATGTTTCCAGTGGTCGCATTGCTCTCATTACACACTGAATATTTTCATGTGGTTGCTTGGCGGTGTGAAGTAGTGAGGGGAAGCATGTTTTGAACGATGTACCAAGGGGACGGCCTTTATCCTGGAGGCCATACTTTCTTTCTACGTGAAGACACAAAGACGATGGGAATTGCTGACTGCTTCTGAATAAAGAGATGTGGCTGCGGCCAAAAACAATGTGAATTCACAAAAATGATGTACTGTACATGGGCTCAGCGCAACATTAATAGAGAGAGAGACGGAGGTTCCAAACACAAGAAAGAGAACATAAATAAAACACAGGGTCAGATCAACTCACATGGTTAGTTATATCAAGTTCCCAATCCACCACAGAGAGCCATTTATCAAGAGGGCCTATCTATCTGGTCAGGACACAGCACTGCATAGATCAAGCTGTGCTCGGTTCAACCCAGAAAATTGCCAGTTGTGGAAAACTGTGTCGATGGCAGCAGTGCATTGATCTGTACATCTGGAAGGGATGTCTTTCCTGCACGGGGAGCTACACCGTAAATTAATCTAAAAAAACATCTGTCCAGCAAGGGGAGCTATGCTGACCACAACAGTACGATTGCATCCAGGCCACTCTGAGTGAAGCACTTTGGAAGAGGTTGAGATGAAGGTAATATCAATTTATCTAACTTTAAAATGTGTTTTGATGTACTTTTCCAAATTGCAGTGAGAATGGATTATAAAGTCCTGAAATAAAGCCAATAGCAGCATACAGGATAGTAATGGTCATGTTCATCTTCCTCTGTTCATATTTCTGGGACAGCATTGCAAGGAATCGGACAAAACTGCTCTGAACCTCCAAGTTATATGAGGAAGATGGAAATAGCGTGAAATATGCTGCGTGAAACATGAAAGTAAACAGCGTGATGTATGAAGGATGGCGGCAGGGTAGGAACTCATTTGCTTCCACACACTTTGTGTCTCTCATTTTATTCTGCTTTCTGGTGTATTTTTCCTTCACAAACCTTTAATTGTTTTAAATGACTCCAATAGTAATGGTGAAGGTGAGTCCCAGAACAGAGGCTTGCTGAGGGAGTGAAGGCCTCGCGATTTAATGCACAGTGTGGCCTGGAGACTGGGCTTTGTGGATTTTGGAGACTGGGCTGGTGCGTCCTGGTCATTGGCCCTGATGTGGTTTGGAAAATGGGCCTGGTGTGTTCTGGACACGAGCCCCAGTGCGGTCAAGAAACTCGTTGCTGGCACACACTCGGGTGTAAGGGTCAGTAATTCGAATCCGTTCTTTTTACCTTAATATTCTTCTGCACCAAATACTGAAGAATGTGTAACGAGATTTCTTACACCTGAGGTGGTGTCATTAACGAAGACATTACTAAAATTTCACTGCTTTCGTTAGTGTGCACGTGACAATGTAGCGAATTTAATTCAAATTTGAGAGAGTCACTCTCTTTGGTACCTTTTCCCAACAAAGCTGCTGCTTCTGAAATGGCCTGCGGCGGCCAGCAGAGGATGCTAATACATCACTTGAAACACAAGTGGATTGACAGAGAGAGAGAAGGGACATTTTGATTCCCATTTCAATGGATTCACAAACATGCACATGCGCACGTCCACAAACAGATGCACCAACACACACACACACACACACACACACACACACACACACACACACACACACACACACACACACACACACACGCACACACACCTTTACGTACTCTTGGAAATTAGGGAAGGGCAAGTGACTGTGTTGGTTGAATGCGAGCACTTTCGGACCAGTGACCAGAATTCTATTAGTTTGAAAATAGTTCTGGAAAAGGATAGGCCTGTTTCACAAGTTAATGTTGCAAATTGGGACATGGCCAATTGTGATCTTATTGGGCAAGAACTTTCGAAAGATGATTCGGGGGAAGCTGTTCTTAGATAAAAGTACATCTGGTAAGTGGGAGTCTTTCAAAATCGAGATAGTGAGAGCTCAGAGACAGCATGTTCCTGTCAGTGTGAAGAGTAGGGAACAAGACATGACAGGGTACATTGATGGTCCAGTCATGGGAAAGCAATAAGGTGTATATCAGGAATAGGCAGCTGGGATCATGAATCCCTTTAGCTTACGGGGTGTAATAGAACACTTTCCAGGGAAATCAGAAGGGCAAAAAGGAAGCATGACATAGCTGTAGCTGATAAACTTAAGAGAAATGGAGAGCGATTATCTAAGTGTGTTAAAGGTAGAAGAGAAACTAGAGAGAGAATAGGGTCCCCTTTAAATCAAACAGCCATGTATACGCAGTTTAACAGGAGATGAATTAGGTTTATTAGTGTCATTGTCACACGTACTCACACGAGTACAGTGAAAAGTTTGCATGTCTGCACATGTGACATAATCGTAAGTACAAAATTCCACACACCTGCCTCTCATGTACAGAATCTTGTTACAAAGCAGAAAATAATGAAAATTGCAGCCCTTCCTGTAAAAGAGTAAAAAGCCACAGAAACACAGTTAACAGTTCAACAGCACAGCCCATAAGTTCCTGGCAATGCCAAGCTCACATTCCTCACAAGGAATCGCCCTCCCCCGCTGCCTTATAGCCTGTTATTGTTGCATGGGTGAGATTCCACATGAATATATCACGCCAGTATTTACTGTGGAGAAAGTCATGGAAGCGAGGGAACTCGAGGAAATAAAATAAGTGATTTTTGAAACATGACCACATTCCAGAAGAAGAAATGCTGGAGGTCTTAAATGCATAATCGCAGATAAATACCCGGGATCTGTTCACCTGTATCCCAGGCCTTTGCAGAAAGCTGGGGAAGAAACTGCGGGGTCACTAGCTGAGATATTCATGTCATTCGTCAGATTTCTGAGGAAGGTTCACTGGACCTGAAAATTTAGCTCTGATTTTTCTGCACAGATTCTGCCAGACCTGCTGAGCTTTCGCAGTGCCTTCTGTCTTTGTGTCTGATTTGCAGAATCTGCAATTCTTTCTAATTAAATTTGTACCACTGACAGCCACGGGTGAGGTGCTGGAAGACTGGAAAACAGTTAATGTTGTTACATCATATATAAAAAGTCTGCAAGGAAAAGCCATGGAACTACAGACTGGTGAGTCTGATGTCAGGTGTGGGTAAGTGTTTGTAGAAGATTCTCAGAGGCAGCATTTACATGCATTTCGAAAGGCAAGGACTGCCATGATAGTAAGCATGTTTTTACTTATGTCTCACAAACTAGATTGCACTTTTTGAAGAGGTGACCTAGAAGACAGGGGAAGACAAACAGCATCAGTTATCTGCGCACACCTTAGTGAGGCCCAACAAAAATACGTATGGTAGATGGATTAAGAAGGTTAAATCACAGGGAGGGCTAGCCAATCAGATTCAAAAATGGCTTGACAGTAAAACACCGAGGACGCTGGGAGAGATTAGTTGTTCGAATTGGACGCCTGTGACCAGCGGTGTGCCACAGTGACCAGTTTGCTATTGGTCATTGTTTTCGTAAAAGATTTGGATGACAATATAGGAACCATGGATAGTTTGCAGAAGATACGAAAAATTTGTGTGATAATGGACAGTGAAGAAGGTTATCTAAGAGAGCAATGAGATCTTGATCTACTGGGTCAGTAGTCTGAGGTATGGTAGATGGAGCTTCATGCAGATAAATGTGAGACATTGCATTTTGTTAGACAAAACAGGGCAGGATTCAGTCACTTAACGGCAGTGACCTGGGGAGTGTTATTGAACAGAGAGATACAGGGACCAGCTACTTAGTTCCTTGAAAGTAGAGTCGCAGGTAGACAGGGCTGTGAAGAAGGCATTAGCACTGAGTAAAGGAATTGGGCATTATGCTGTGGCTGGACAAGCGAATGCTCAGGCCACATTTGGATCACTGAGTACAATTCTTAAAGGCCTGCTACAGGAAGAATGCTATAAACTGGATGGGGATAAAATATTTAAAATTATGGGGTGGATACTGCAGATTATAAGACGTATGAATGGCCTGGGATTTTGTTAGTTTTGCATTGGAGGCTGAGGGGTGACTTAGTATAGGTTTATAAAATCATGAGGGGCAGAGATAGGATGAATAGCAAAGTCTTTTCCCTAGCGTGGAGGGGGGTATCCAAAACCAGAGAGGTTAGGTTGAAGGTGAGAGGGGAGAGAGTTAAAAGAAATCTAAGGGGCAGCTGTTTCTCACAGTGGGTGGTGCATTAATGTAGCGCGCTGTCAGAGGAAGGAGTATTGTTGAGTACAATTTAAAAGACAATTTAATGGGTACCTGAATAGGGAAATGTTGGACGTGTATTTGCCTAAAGAAGAAAAATAGAACTAGTTCAGATCAGGAAAACTGGTGAGCATGGACGGGTTGGGTCGAATGCTCTGTCTGAATATTGCATGACTCTGAGAGTCTATGACTTAATTATTCATCACTAATTTTTTACTGCAATCAATCCATTTAGAAGTCAAACCATCCTCTGTACATGCTTTCAAAGTCTAGCTTTCTGAAATTCCCTAAGTAGAAAATTCGTGACATTGATGTGGTGCTGGAAACCACAACAGCAAAAGAAACAGAATTATATTCAACCACAATCTGAAACCAATTCATGCAGGATAATCAATCATTACATCAAGCTGCTCTATGGTTCAGTAACGAGTGCGGGTGAACATGCCAGAGTCAGAACCATGTGTAGCAAAAACTGATGATAACCCGTTGTAGCTACTTCACTTTTTGCATACGCTCCAAACAACAAGACGAACATCTGATAAACAGAGCGCAACAATCCCAAGATCAACAGACCAACAGTTCTGCAAAATCTAGTCATAAATGATGATGGATGGTTTAACGACTCACTGCAGGAGATTGCTCTTCAATTAACCCCATGCTAATAAATGTAACAGACCTGTACAGAGTGCAAAAGGCAAGGATGTAGTCTCTGCACCATCCTCAGCCAGAAGCGTTGAGTCAGAGATCCTCCTCACCCTTGGCAGGAAGCCCATAGGTTCACCCATGGAAGTCTTCAACAAATTCGCCTCGCTGCACATGACATGAAGAAACAGCTGGACACATTAGATATGGCAAAGTCAATGGGCCCGACACTACTCCTGCAATAGGAATGAAGACTTCTGCTGCACAAAAAGTCGGGTACCTGGGAAAGCTGCTTCATTCCAGCTCCAACTCTGACAGCTCCCTGGCAATGTGGAACATTACTCAACTATTTACAGTCCGGTAAGAGCGGAATAATTACTATCTAATATATTACTATCCCCTCAGTCTCATTGCGATCGTCAAATCTTTGGAAATTCTTTTCGACAGAGCCGTCAATCAGCACAGAAATAACCTGCTCAATGCGGTTTCCGTTGGGTCCCCATGTGGAGGTGGAGCTGACGTGCAGGTGTCACTGGATTGCTCATCTACACAGAGCTAATGTTATGGCAGCTGGCGGAAGTTAAAAACAATTAATAAAATATCGACATCTAAAATCTGGTGTCAGTAATAGAGACCTGAATCCAACGTCGATCCAACGTCAGCTTGCTTCCCCATTATACTTTCAGGAACAAATCTCCATTGTTTTCCTGGTCTGGCCTAAAAGTGAGTCCAGAAACAGACATGTGATAATCTCTTCTGCTCCGAGGTCTTAAAGAATAAAACAGAACGGAACACCCGGCACCAGCCTCGGTATCGGAAAAGGGAATGGGAAAAACAATTATGCCGACTTTTCAGAAGCATATTTTCTAACATCTGAGAGCTCGTGACAACATTTACAGAGCTTACCCACAGATTTCACAGAAACTTCGGGAAAAGAATAGGTCAATCAACAAATTGAGCCTCCCCCATTCTATTTCACGAGTGAACATCGCTCCAATGCACCTCGCCCCCACAATGCACGCATCCCTTAATATGATTAACCGTTGGACAACATATTAAATATTAACATCAGCAATCGTTTTGTTTGCTAATTCAATAAAGTGATGCCTGATCCAATATCTTCACAACATAGTCCTGTGCTATTTCTATCCCTTTAGTGTCTCAAAATCCTTATTTATAATCAGTGCCTTTTCTTCCACAACTTGATGTGTGAGGGAGTTTTCCCAGGTTCACCAGTCTCTGAGTGCACACATGTATTCTCATCTCAATGCAGAGTGGCCTTCTGGACCGAATGTTGTGGCATGCTGTTTTATACGTCCCAGCCAGGGGAATTGTCACCGCTGCTTCCAATCTGTCTGTCCCTGTCAGAGATTTATATATTTCATTGAGATTTCTACTCATTTTCTGAAACCCAATGAAGCACAGGTCCAGTCGAACCAAAGTCTGCTCCCACAACAACCGGTCATCCCAGAGATCAGTCTGGTCATCCTTCACTGCACTCCCTCAATGTCACGTTTATCCGGCATTACTTAAGGAGATCAAAACTGCACACAATACCGCACAATTTTCGAAATTATGTCTCACTATGGCCCTGGACAACTGCAGTAAGACTTCCTTAGTCTTGTGCTCAATACCCGTTCAAATGAATTTCAACACAACAACTGTCTTCCTCATTGCTGTCTGCTCCGGCAATATTGCTTTCAGTGGCTGATGTGCAAGGAGATCCAGATCCTATTCAGTTACAGCTACCCACTTCGTGTGTCTCTGTACACTGGTCAGTGTGCCACTGCCATTCGTGACATTGACTTCTGGCTTCAGAACTCGCTGCGCTGTATGAACCTCGGACGTCTGTAAAGAGGGAATAAGACAGGAGCACGGTCCCTTTATAGAACCACATTTTTTGTGCAATCCCTTTTTAAAAAATAATAGGCTAGTATTCTATTCTTCCCACCAATGTGCACAACGTCAAATCTACCCACATTGTTTTCCACCTGCCAAGTATTTGTCCATTCACACCACTTGTCTCAGTCACCTTGGAGTTTCTGTTATGTTCTCCTCACCCACTCACAAGCCGAAATCGTGTATTGCCATCAGCGGGCTTCGTAATATTATTTTTGACTCCAGCAACCAAGGTTTGAAATTTGTTGGGAATACCTGAGGTGCAACACCCAATCCCTGTGATCCTGCACGATACTTACATCCCAAAAAAGTGCCATTAACGTTTACACTGGTTCCTGTCAACTCTCCCATTTTAAAACCATGTTCATATATTAGCCCATACCCACGAGACTTGATTTTGCAAAGTCGGCTTGGGACTTTATCAAACATCTTTCTGAAAACCGAAGTGCACTGCATCCACTGCTTCTCCATAAAGTGTCGAACAGTCAATTTCTCAAAGATGACTCTCATTTCATAAATCTACGTTTACTTTATCTCTATTCTTCTAAATCACATCGCCCTATGCCTTCTCTGCTCCAATATAAACAACGTTCTCCATCGCCGGGAACATCCTGGTGAATTACCACTGCATCCCTTCCTGCAATACTTCATTCCTGTAAAGTGGCTCGCAGAACCGCACACATTATTCCATCTTGGCCGAATACAAGTCCTTGATATCTCTTGTAAACTGTGCTGCGATGAATATAGACAATAGCTATTGTCCACACTGACTTCTTAAAACCTTTGCAGCTTGTGCAATCACATTCCGGGACTGTGGAAAAGCGCTCTCTGAACTTCCTAGTGTGCTGCCATTCATTGAGTACATGGGGCGACACGGTGCCTCAGTGGTTAGCCTACTTTCTCGCAGTGGAAGCGAGCAGAATTTTATTCCCGCCACGGGGAAATGTCTGTGTGGAGTTTGCACATTCTCCACATGTCTGTGTGGGTTTCCACCAGCTGCTCCGGTTTCCTCCCACAATCCAAAGATGTGCAGGTCAAGTGAAAAGGCCATGATAAATTGCGCAAAGTTTGAGGTGTATTCGTCAGGGATAAATATCCGTTACGGGAATGGGACTGTGTGGGTTACTCTTCAGAGGGTCAGTGTGGACTAGTTGGGCCAAAGGGCCATTTTCCACACTGCAAGACATCAAATCTATCACCCTGTCTTTTTCCTTCTTCCAAAGTGCATCACCTCATATTTATCAGGGATACATTCCATTGCCATTGATCTGTTCATCTGACCATTCCACCTATATCGTCCTGTAACACAAAGTTTTCCTCCTCGCTGTCAAAAATGCACTTACTAATGACACTCCTACAAACTCACGCCTACATCATTTATGAAATCCGTTAATAATACGGGACACAGCACTGATCCCTGTGGTAAATCATCGGACACTGGTCTCCAGTTACATAAATATAATTCTGCCACCACACTCTGTCTCCTACCATTTTAGACAGTTTTGGATATAACTTACCAAGATACCACTAACAACATGAGATTTTCCTTATTTTTTAGTTTTTCATGTGGGGCTTTGTCAAACGCTTGCTGAGAAACCCATTAAATGAATTCCTTGACAATTTCCAACACATTTTCTTTAGGCATCGCTTCGCTCTGATAAAGCCATGCTGACTATCCCTGATCAAATATCGCCGCTCAAACGGAGTTTAATTTTCTCCTTACCAATTTACTCCATAATTATCCCTAACAGTGAACTGATACTCGCTGGTCTGTTGTTCCATGGTCTATCTGCACTATCCTTCGTTTGAAGTGGAACACATCGGTCCTGTGGCATCACTCCTGCGAACAGATTCTACATTAAGAAAATGATCAGTGACTTTCCTCCCTTGTCCCAAACATCAGCCTGGAGGGGGGGGGGGGGGGGGGGGGGGGGAGAGAGATATCGGATCATTTGTCCAATTTTATACGAGCGAAAACCATCAATCCCCGCTCACATCTTATATTCTTATATCAATCTGCTCAAGAGCTTCCCAGTCTATCTTCTCGAATTCTGTCCCTGAACCCTTCTTCTATCAAATAAAACAGATGTGAATTGTTCATGTAACAATCTGTCAATGTTCACGAGCTTCACACACAAGTGAACCTCTTGGTTTCTAATGTGTTCTTATTGTTCCCTGGTGATAATATTGTGCTTGATGTCCATGCAGATTATCTTGGGATTTTCTCCAATCTTGCCTGTTCCCACTTATCCATGTACCTGTTTTAGTCAGTCCCCTCGGTGAGATTTTTCTTGTTTTCATTAAGATTACTTCTCATTAGTTCAAACTCGAGGGGACACAGTCAGAATTCCCTCATCAGACAATCTTGTCATCTGAGGGATTAATCTGGAAAATGTCTATTCAGTATATGTTGTCAGTATGTTCTTCCTTAGATCTGTCACCAAAACTGAGCACAGAACTCCAGGTACACTCTCACCGGCACTCTGTGTACGTTATGCAGGGCATATTGCCTTTTCCTCGGAGTAAATTACTGCATATGATTTTATCTGTACTGAAATCAACAAATGCTGCAGTTCACAGCGGGTCAGACAGCATCCATGCAGAGAGAGCGCAAGCTAAGGCTTCCAGTCTGTATGACTCTTCATCATCTACACTCTCATGCCCTTCAAATGAACGCAAGCCTAAATTTTATCTTCACAGCTGCACATGGTCTTCCCAATATCCTTTGTTTCAATTATTTTCAAATGCCTAACTGTGTGATTTCATTAAAATATTGTCCTGAATGTGCAATGTATTTCACATACATCGGTTCTCCATTGTTTATATCTATAAACGATATCTTCAATCAAAATACTTTTATAAGTATGACTTCCTTTCATACGTGCAGAATCATTCTCTTGAAGTGTGCTATTATTTCCCAACCGACCCAAACCACTTTCATTCTCATAGATTCCAACAGATTCTCTCCTGTGGATGACATGTTAACTGGTCAATACTTCTCCATTCTCCTTCTTCTTCCAATCTTGAATCGTTGAAATACATTAATAACGTTCCAAATTGATTGCAGAAAAGAAATACAGTGATCCTCAATTCAATCCATATATGTCTTGCTGCATTGGTCTATTGGAATATTAGTCATTTTGTATTGTCGGAAGATAATGTATTTAGACGTCATCTAAACTTCAATATTTTAAAAACACTATTCCCAAAAGTTATTTTACTGCCTAGTTTTCAATTAGCTGTTCTGATTACATGTCACTAATTCCAAATTGCCTGATCTCTAGATTGATGCTCAACATATTGTTACGAAAACCAGCTCAAAAACACTCGTGAAACTCAGCGTTAAACTTAACTTGGGTTAATACAGTTTGGATGCAACTTGAATGTCTCCACCATTACTGCAATACCGACAAAGTTGCGTTTCTAATTTCCTGTTTTGTAACATAGCCAATACTTGTATCACAACTTTCACATTGATATATAATTCCCATCAATGTTTGATTCCTCTTTCTGTTTCTAAGCTGCACATTATCCGATTCTGTGGAATTTGAGTGACGTGGGCTCTGGCGAGATTAATGGTAGATACAGGCAAAATGTTTCCCGAGGCACACCTCAGTATTGACATTATATTGCCACATTTTATCCGTTCTTCTCAAGCATCATTGTAACATTTTCACCAGATCTTCCATTGTGCTGGGAGAGTGGACAACGACAATAATCATTCAGTAATACAGTACATTCCCCCAGGCAGCTGAGGTTGGACTAACCTTGGTGGGAAACCTACAGCAGTATGGAGAAGTGATGTTGTTGTACAGGATTTTAGTGAGATCACATCAGCAGTAGTGTGTACAGACTTAATCTCCTCACGAAGGAAAGGATATTGCTATTACCTCAGGGATTATTCTCTCAATTAATTTATGTTACGAAGTTGTTAATCATAGAATCACTACAGTGTGGAAGCAGGCCATTTGTCCCATAGGCTCCACACTGATCCTCTGAAGTAGACCATTCCATCCAAACGTACCCACACCACCGCCCCCCACACAATTTCTGTCAGCCCGCATTTTCCATGAGTAATGCACCTCGCCTGCTCATCCCGGATAATTTAGAAGGCCAATCCACTGATCCTATCCATCTTGGGATTGTGGGGGGAAATGGAACGCACGATGAAAAGCCACGCAGTCAAGGAGAATATATGCAGACAGTAACTTGAGGCTGGAATTCAACCTGGATCTTTGGTACTGTGAGGCAGCTCTGCTAACCATGGAGCTACCCAGTATGAGCAACACAGCTTGCCCATACAAATAAGCAGCGATACAGCCTTGTTTGTGCCCAGGCAACTTTCACATGTGAGGTGAATGCAATAACCACGACACTGCAGAAACGGAGTGTGGCCGCGTCCCGCTGAAGTTCCTGCCCTGTGTCGTCCTATCGATTACGCTACAACACAGGACCCATAATCGACTGTGCAGCACTTGTATCCTGTTACACAACAATCAGATTACACCGTTCAGCCTTCTAAATGCTGCAACACTAGAACTAGAAAAGGCCACAGAGTCACTGGATATTTTCACACTAGGTTAAGGCCATTCAGCGTAATCCGTCTGTTGCACAAATACAGGAGAAGGACATGAAACCGTTTCAGATGTTTTGATGTAAACGGGAGGAGATAATTCAGCCACCGGTCTGTTGTACGGGAACAGTAGACTACCAATCTCTCTCTCTCTCTCTCTCTCTCTTTCTTTCTCTCTCTCTCTCTCTCTCTCTCTCTCTCTCTCTCTCTCTCTGTCTGTCTCTCTCTCTCTCTCTGTATCTCTTTCTCTCTGTCTCTCTCTCTCTCTCTCTCTCTCTCTCTCTCTCTCTCTCTCTCTCTCTCTCTCTCTCTCTCTCTCTGTCTGTCTCTCTCTCTCTCTCTCTCTCTCTCTCTCTCTCTCAATGCCATTTCACGGATACGGGCAGGAGACTGTTCAGGATCTCAATTGTGTTATGGAGGTACTTGAGGAGATATTTCAGTCACTCGAAATGTTGCACTGCAGCAGCAAAATTCCATAAGTCACCAAACCACTCAAAAAGCAGCGGGCAAGAACTTTCGACCTTGAGCGGCTTTATCTGGAACAGGGGAAGGACATTCAGCCCATTGATCCTGTAATGTAAGAAGACCAGGAGGACATTCAGCCTATCGACACAATAATGTAGGAGCACCAGGAGGACATCCAGCCCTTCGAAACTGTAATGCAGAAACAACGGGAAGGCATTCAGCCCATCGTGACTATAATGTAGGAACACCAGGAAGGATATACAGCCCATCGAGTATGTAAACCTGGAACAGAATGAAGCCATTCAGCAAATTATGTCTCTTACACAGCAATCAGAGCAGATATTTTATAGCTTTGTGCCTGCTACACAGGTATTGAAAGGGAACGTAGACGTTATAGAAAGCAATGAACTTAGAATAACCAATTTCACGAGAGAATAAAAGGAAGTGAAACAATATTGAGATTGTATGCAAATTATTAGGCTAATTTAGTAAGGAACTAATAACAGGAGATTGTCAAGTTCAACCCATAGTCAATCATAGTCAACATGATTTTATGAAGAATAAATCGTGTTTGAATTATTTGCCTGAGGTCTTTTTTTTAAAATGTGGCAATCAAGTTGGAGGATGGGGATCCGATAGATGTATTATACCTGGAATTCCAGAGGCATTGCAAAATGTGCCTCATAAAAGATTAAGGTGCAAAATAAGAGCACATGGGGTTAGGCAAAGATTATTTGCTTGGAGAGAGGATTGACTGATCAGGATAGGAAAGTGCTGGTGTTTGACAGGCTTGAACAAGGTCAAAAATCACATGACACCTGATTGTAGTCCAACAGGATTATTTGAAAACCCTAGCTTCTGGAGTGTTGCTATTTAAACAGGTGTTAGTGAGAGAGGATTATGTTCGATACAGAATTTATATGTAAAAGATGAAAGGGTTGTACTACACATACGCTTTAAGTGAACACACTCGATGGTTTTTAATTCTTTAATTCGTTAGAATGGAGATGCAGGATTTAATTGATTAATATGCAAATCACAGAATTTCTTTCAACTCACTACCTGGAGGTACCGGGAGTGTGTGTGCGCATGTGTGTGTCCGTGTGTGTGTGTGTGTCCGTGTGTCTGTGTGTGTGTGTGTGTGTGTGTGTGTGTGTGTGTGTGTGTGTGTGTGTGTGTGTGTGTGTGTGTGTGTGTGTATGTGTATGTATGCGTATGTGTGTGTTTGTTTGTGTGTTTCTGTGTGTGTGAGAGAGAGAACGACAGATAAAGAGTGAGCGAGAGAAGGGTTGGCTGGGGAATGGGGAGAAGGTGATTGTGTGTAAGGGGGAGAGTGAGAATGTATGTATCCAAGTTAAGACACCGACAGATACAGCAGATGCCTTTTCTCACGCATACTCACTCCATGGCTTTCGATCTGCCCCTCGATGCAGCCTCTGCTTCATTTGTTGTGCATGTTGCAGACCCAGACGCTGTAACTACAGTTCCCATGCTCCATCCAGAGTTAGGCCACTAAATCCTCAGATCTCCCTGAATGTCTGAGGCAGTTCACAGCACAACCTGCAGCAAAGCATCCCCAACACCTCCACTAATTCGTCATTATAAAGAGTCAGTTAGAAGCCTCTCAGCTACATGCTAATGCCAATACTTCACAACAATACTCAAGGAGCTTCCTTGTGTTACGAACAGCACGATCAACTGACAGGTGCAAACATAGTCCATCAGTGGACAGGCACAGACCAATTTTTCAAAGTCACGCATCAAAGCTGCTGGAAACCCCTGTGCAACTTCAAGCACCACATGGGGCACAGCAGGAAGTGAAAAACAGCCCGACGCACACCATTGCATTGATTCTGAGCTTCTCACTGGCAGCACTCGACAGACTGGGAGCTAAGAAACCAAGTCCATGGAAAGATACAGAGGGACAGAAAGATTCACATTAAGATAGAAATAGTCAATTCATGAACTGAGAACATACGTGGAAACATCGGGGGGTGGGAGAAGACAGGGAGTGAGAAGGTCCAAATCATAGGAAAGAGGACATTGAATAAAGGCATTACAAAACCAGTTGAAATGGTTCGTTGCATCAAATTCTTGATCTGTTTCACAGAACTATATCAGACACTGCAAACTGGGACAAGGTAACAGCCAAGCACAGCGAGTTGCGCAGTTTATGCTCGTGTATTGCTGAGTCAACCAGACTACCTGCCCAGTATGGGAAGTACTGAAAACTTTTGCCATTATAATGCTGCTACGCTTGCACTAGCTATCTGCCTAACAGAATTCTGTAGCATTCTGCAAGGTAAAGCAGGACAAGACTAATATGAAGGGTCTTGTGAAGTGTTGCCACATATAAAGACATTAATAGCGGTAATAGAACGCTTGCAGTGTGAAAACAGGCCAAGTGGCCCATCAACTTCACTCTGACACTCCAAAGAGTGTCCTACCAGACACACCCGTACCCTATCCCTGTAATACTGCAATTCTACAGTTAACCTGCACATCACAGAATAATGCAGTGCAATTCCTCAATGCCCGTCCACCTAAACTGCGGATGTTTAGAGTGTGGGAGGAAAACGGAACACCTGGAGAAATACACGCAAACATGGAGACAATAGGTCTGTCCTCCAGCTGTCACCGCTCCATCTCCTGCAGTTTTGCCATTACCCTTTCCCCTTCTTCCTTGACCACGTCATCCATTAATATCGTACGAACAATACTTGTCAATGTAATATAAAACAAATAACTGCAGATGCTGGAGGTGGGAATCAAAAACTGTTCTTATGAAGGGTTCCCAGATTTGAAATATTATCTGTACTTTTTTTCCTACAGCTATGAGCAGACCAGCAGAATTTCATCAGCAATGTCTGGAATAGCTAATTTCCTGGTTGAAGTATGCACAAAATTTGCTACACAGTTTTACCTTCGTTATATAACTCTTACCAGTATATATGTTTTTCTGGACCTGCTGTTTCTAAGCCCTGGGCAAAATATTTCTGTTTAATCTGAGTACTGTGGGCTGGGTTGAGATTATTGATACAGTCAATGAGATGTTTCCTGAAGCCTTTCTTGATCTCATGATAATCTCCGTGAGCCGCCCCTTACACTTATGGCGGGAGAAGGACAATGATCTCCCTAAAATGCAGTATATTCCTCTCGATGGTTGAGACTGCTGTCACTCAGGGGAAAATTCAGATCAGGCAGGCATGGTCTGATCCTGGTGGAAGGGCAAGTCCTGCTTGTGACCCTCCCCTCCCAGGAGGAGATCTATGCCCATGCGCACAATCTGGGTTTAGGGAGGGGTGTAATGTTCCCCTGCCTGCCACTTAAAGGCTCAATATCAGGGGTTTTGCACGGTAGCTCCACATGGACTGTGCATGCCCCAGTGCACTATGGGCTTTCAAAGATGACACTGATTCCCGGTATGCTGGGTAATTCCAGACTCTTTGCTGAGAGGGGAGGTGCTCTGGGAATGTTGTGTCGTAAGAACTAAGGGAAACCCAATTTGACTTGCTTTGCGTGGGCTCGAAAACCAATTAATGTGAGGAGTTGGTGAGATCCATTCCACCTCCCAGTGCGAATTTCTACCCAAACTCAAATCAACTGGTACGTTTTACACAAAAACAAGAAGTGCAAAGGAAAAGAACATACGAAATAAGACCAGGATTGGACTATCTGCCCCAGCGAACCGGCGGCTCCAATCATGCCTGATGTTTTCATGGACTCAGTTCCATTTTCATGCTTCATTTCCTGCAATGTTCAAATACCTCAATGTTTTTCCCCTAAAAACATGCAACCACGTAGCCCCGATTGCTTCACTGGGCATTTTATTCCTTTGGATTAATCAAAACTAAATCTGCTCTTCCCTATTTTCAGACAGTGTCTCCAAAATCGTGTTTCACCCGCCCGTGGGAAAAACGCTCTCTGTTGCTAACATATTTGTTCCCTTGATGTTTTTCGATAAGATTCCCCCTCATTAGATTTTTTAGATTACATTAGATTAGATTACATTACAGTGTGGAAACAGGCCCTTCGGCCCAACAAGTCCACACCGACCCGCCGAAGCGAAACCCACCCATACCCCTACATTTACACCTTACCTAACACTACGGGCAATTTAGCATGGCCGATTCACCTGACCCTGCACATCTTTGGACTGTGGGAGGAAACCGGAGCACTCGGAGGAAACCCACGCAGACACAGGGAGAACGTGCAAACTCCACACAGTCAGTCGCCTAAGGCGGGAATTGAACCCGGGTCTCAGGCGCTGTGAGGTAGCAGTGCTAACCACTGTGCCACTGTGCCACCGTGCCACTCATGTTTCTAAATTCTGATGAGTATCTTCCTGTCTACTCAATGTGCACTCATCCGGCAACCCTCTCAACTCCGGAATCCACGCCGTCAACCTCGTCTCCACTATACACTCCATCCAGTGCCAGTGCATCATTTCTCAAGTAAGGAGACCAAAACTGTACACAGTACTGCAGGTGTGGCCTCACCAACACCATAAGCAATTATAACAAAATCTCCCTGATTTTATCCTGCATCCTTTTGACAATAAAGGACTTTATTACCTTCTAAACCTGCAAACCAACTTTTTGTGATTTATACACGAGACCCCTCTGCACAACAGCATGGTCCAGTTGTTAACCCTTTAAATGATAGTGCATTTTGTTATTATTCCGAGCAAAATGCACAACCGCAAATTGACAAACATCCTACTCCATCTGCCAGACACTTGCCAACTCAGTTACCCTATCTATATCACTCTGCAGACTTACATTGTTTCTGCAAACTTCGTTGTACAACTCATCTTAATATCGTCTGTGAACTTTGACACAGTGCACTTGTTTCTGAACACTAAATCATCTGTGTAATATCTTGTACCAATTGATTTCAGATACTCTTTTTCGATCGTAGAGATGTCCTCCTTTACTCGGAGATCTCCCCCACCTCTTTCACAGTTTGGTAGAACACTTCCAGGTGTACATGTTCTCAAAATTCAGTTCCCAACATCAGTCATCATGTCACCATTTCTTTTTAATGTCATTAACTCACACTCATTTACCTCAATGTATACATTAATTTCCTCAATGTTGTCCGATAATACAACACACATTTAGACAGACTGCCTTTCATTCAGCCCTTTACCCGATTATTCCCTGATACATTGTCATCTTTGTTCCTCATATTGACCAAGTCAGAAAACATTCTGGCATACTCTCAGAATCAGACCTGATACTTGACGTTTTATTAAGCCCCATCACCATCCCTGGGTATATCCTGCCCCAACGGCAGGACAGACCCACCATTGGTGGGGACACCGTGGTATACAGTCAGGAAATGAGTTACGCTGGAATTCCCCAGCATTGATTGTGGAACCCGAAAAATCTAATGGCAACAGTTCAGATATTGTCAGAAATCTCTGGCCGATGCACATCTACTGTGCTCCAAACCACCCCTCGGTGATAACTCAGTTCCCGTCGATGTTGAAAAAAATCAGAGGAAGAACTGAAGCAGCTGTCATGGTGCATATCAGCAACCCTGATATTGGTTTAAAAAAAAGGGATGTGGTCATACAAGCAGAATTTAGCGAGTTATGAGCCAAGTTAAAATGTTGAACTTTAGAGGTAGTAATAACAGGATGGCTACCAGTGCCACATGCTAGTCGTAGTAGGAATGATAGAATAGGCAGGATTAATGCGTGACTTGAGAGATTGTGGACGAGGAAGAGGATCACATTTTTGCGACATTGGGACTAGTTTTGGGAGAAGAGGGACTGTTACAAATTGGATGGCCTTCACCTGGGCTGGACTGGAACCAACGTCCTGAGGGGTGCTTTTGGAAACGCTGTTGTGGAGGATTTAAAGTAATGTTGCAGGGGGTGTTGGAACGAAATGGGCAGTTTAGTGGACAGTAAGGGGGTCGTAACTAAAGCCTGTCAGAAACGAGATAATGAAGTCAGCTTGACAAAGATAAGACTCGGCACGAGGCGGACTATAAACACAAAGCGACAGGTGGTTTCAGGTGTATTTGCTTTAATGTTAGAAATGTTGTAGGTAAGGCAGATGAATGTAGTGCTTGGATGGGTATTTGGGAGCATGATGTTATTGCTATTACTGAGAACTGTTTGAGGCTAAGGCAAGATTGGCAACTAAATGCCCCACGATATAGATGCTTCAGGCAGATAGCGAATGAGGTAAAAGGAGTGGAGGAGTTGCAATACTGATCAGAGGGAATATCACAGCTGTGCTGCAGGAGGGCATTATGGAGACTCGAGTATGGAGGCAATATGGGCAGAGCTCAGAAATAGGAATGGTGCGGTAGCAATTTTGGGCGTGATTTACTGGCCGCCCAACAGTGAGCGTGAGATCGAGGTACGAATATGTAAACAGAATATGGAAAAATATAGGAGCAACAGAGTGCTGGTGACAGGATATTTTAATTTTCTCAGCATTGACTGTAATTCACATCGTGTTACTGGTTTAATTGGAGTTAATTAAACATCGCAACAGTTATTTAATATGATGAGATTCGATACGGCTACAGAGTAATGATTATGACTTCTAAGAGTAAATTTTAAAACTGTCACCAGTTACTGAAAGGAAGCTGTAAAGGAATGATGGGACTGGCCAAAACATAAAATAAATTGGACAATAGTGTGAATGGTGCAATTCTGATAAAATACAAAAACGTCTTTTTTTGTTGTCAAGCAAATACATTCAGACTTTTGACAAAAGTTATGGCTGAACAGGAAATAGGATAAAATTCCATTGATACTTTGCGCTGCTACTAGTGCACTTGTGTACTGAATGTGAAATTGATTGATCCAATGCCGCAAAGCCCAGTCACATTACGTCACCAATTTTAGTGAGTCAACTGGGCAGCCAACTTTTTCCCCCTTAGTTTTGTTTTCTTTCTATTAAGTTTAGTTCCAATAGTGCAAGGAAATGAGACCACCATTACTTTGTTATTTTATTTTGTAGACAACTTCCAGGAAATTGCTGCTTTTGAGGAAACGCTGGTGCTTCAAATGGAAATATTTCCCATGGTTTCTGCTTTAATAGTGCTTTTTTTTAAAAAAAAATGTTTTTTTCAGCCTCTAAAGAAAATGATAGTTGTTGCTGTATGAATGCCCTTTATCGATGGGCAGGTATTGGCTTCGCGTTGTAATCCCACTTGAGTTTGTCTGTTTTATATGAAGTGTCATTAGCACTGCACAAGCCTGGTGTAAGACAGCACAACTGTTAAAGTATGATCACAGTATTGCATAGTATACAATTTCTTGTATGCGTTCTTAATCTCTCAAAATAAAATTTGATTTCCTTTCAGAAAATATCACTCAACAAGAGGTGTGATCCAATATGTTTATTTCGAGACACTGAACTTCGAAGCGCTGCTTCTTCAGCAGTTGGTTAAAGGAGCAACACTTCGAAGGCCAGTGCCTCCAAATCAACATGTTGAAATATAACCTGATGTCGTGTGATTTTATAACTTTGTCCACCCCAGTCCAACACCGGCTCCTCAAATCACATTTAGATGGAGCAGAATTTCTAATGTACAAAGAAGAGAGTTTTCAAGGGCGGCGTGTTAATATCCAAGTCGGGAAGAGTCTATATGGGCCTGTTGTTGGGGAATAAGACTGGTCTGGTGGTTAAAGTTTCCGTAAGGGATTACTTTGTCAGTGGTGACCACATTGTTGTAAATTAGAGAACAGCCATGGACAAAAACGAGAGGAGTCGGATAGGAAGAGTTCTTAATTGGTGGGAGGCCAACTGTAGCAAGACTCGGCTGCTGGGGAATGTGAATTGGGAGCAACTGTTTGAGGATAAATCCAGATTTGATATTAGGAAGGTTTTTAAAGAGAGATTGATTAGAGTCTATGAGAAATATGTTCCTGCGAAAATGAAGAATGGAAATGGCAAGATTATGGAACCATGGAGGACGGGTGGAATTGAGAGAGGACCTAAGAAGATAAAAGCAACATTTGCAACGTCTAGGCGACTTAAAGCAAATGAAGCTTTGGAAGAATGTCAGGAAAATAGGACCAATTTGAAACGAGGGATTAAGAGTTCTGAAAGGGATGATGATATAACTTCTGCAAGCAGGGTTAAGGAAAATTCCAAAAGCTTTTATTCGTATATAGGATTGAGATGGTACCAAGGGACAGGGTAGGCCCACTCATGAACAAAGTAGCAAAGTTATGGGTGGAATTAGAAAAAAATAGCTAAGATTCTGAATGGGTACTATGAGTCGGTACTGACAGAAGAGAGGGACAAATGTTGAGGTTAAGGACGGCTGTTTGATAACTTGCGGTCAAGTCAGCACAAAGACGGAAGAAGTGTTGGATACTTTAAAAGGCACTAAGGTGACATGTCCCCAGGTCCGGATGGGATCTATCCCAATTAGTGATGGAAGTGAGAGACGAATTTGTTGCAGCGATACCAGATGTCTTTGCAGCATCCTTGAACACGGATTAGCAAGTTTTCAGATGACACTAAGATTGGTGCCATAGCAGATAGTGAATGGAACTGTCTGAGAATACAGTAGAATACAGATACATTTGGAGTGTTGGCCAGAGAAATGGCAAATAGAGTTCCATCCGAGCAAATGTGAGGTGATGCAGTTTGGAAGACCTAATTCTGGAGTGCACTACATGGTAAACGAGAAAAGTCCTGGGGGAAATTGAAGCACAGAGAGGTCTGGGTGTAGAGGTCTATTGTTCCCTGAAAGTGGCAACGTAGTGCAATAGCGTAACCAAGAAGGCATACAGAAAGCTTTCCTTCATTGAACAGTGTTTTGTGAGTTGTCAAGTCATGTTGCAGTTGTATAGGACTACGGTTAGGCCCCGATTGGAATACTGCGTGCAGTTCTGGTCGCCACATTAGCAAAAGAATTTGGGTATTTTGAAGAGGGTTTAGAGAAAGTTTACCAGTATGTTGCCTGGTATGGAGGGCGCTAGCTATGAAGAGAGATTGAATATATTAGAATTATTTTCCTTCGAAAGACATAGATTGAGGGGGACCAGACTGAGATCGAGAAAATCATGGGAGGTGTAGACAGGTTGGAAAGTCAGATGCTTTTTTTTCCCAGAGTGGGGACTCCATTACTAGGAGTCACGAATTACAGGTGAGAGGGGAAAAGTTTAAGGGAGATATGTGTGGAAAATTCCTCATGTGGAGGGCACGTTGCCTGGAATGCATTGCCCGTGGGGGTGACAGAGGCGCATACAATAGCGCCATTTTAGATCTGTCAAGACATGAATCGGCAGTGAGCACAGGTATACATATCGCTGGAAAATAGGCGACAGGTTTAGTTCGAGCGTGTGAATCGGCACAGGCTTGGAAGGCCGGAGGGCTTGTTCCTATGCTGTGACTTCTTTTTAGCTTTTATTCATTGCTACAATGACAGAGGACGTATCTTTGGTGTGGGACTTCAATATCAATCACCAAGAGTGTCCCCACAGGCTCACCACTGACTGATTAGGGCGATACCTGTAATACACAGCAGTCAGACTGTGGGAAGTGATGGACGAACCAACAAGAGGGAAACATTATCAACAAACTGCTTTTCAGAGATGTAGGAGCAGCCAGCTCACAGTCCTGGCAGAGGAAAAGGCTCAGCCTTATATTGAAGATACAACCTACTGTGCCATGTGGCAACTCCTCCTCTGTAGTACTGACAAGTGGAAATTGATTATCCATGAGTCACTGTGGGCTATCAGCAACTGCAGCATCAATGACCTTGCCTCCATGATAAAGAAGAAGTGGATTGTTCACTGATGGTTTCAAAATATTCAGCATCATTCAAAACCTGCACCTATCCTGAAGCAGATGATTCAGCCCATCAAGAGTTTTAAAATGGAACGGAATGAGCCTATTCAGGCATTCGGGGCTGTTACTCAGCAACTGGAGCAGATCTTTTAACGTCTCATGTCTGTTACACAGCAAATGGAAGGGAATATTCAGCCTTTCAAAACTGTGACACAGAAATACGGGGAGGACTGGTTACTGAGCCAGAAGCAGGGATAAATTCGGGATAAATTAGTCTTTATCAGATTAACACAGATTCACTATGACACAGTGACAAGTGCTGAGAACTCAACTATTTGCAAACGATTTCAATCATTTTGGTAAATGTAACGAAACAGGTGCTACATTTTGGATGAAACTAATATAGGCTGGAAACTCAGTTATCAAGAGGAGGTAGAGAATCTCTAATTGGATACGCAATTATCGATAATTGTTCGATAGTATATAATATGGGTAACTGTAAATCTGTGATTGTTTCAGGCAGAATAAAAGGTTGAATATTACATAAATGGAGACAGATTACTGGACCTTTTGACAGTGTGTACTGGAGGGTTCACTCAGTTCCTTTCAGACATGGGAAGGGTTGCTCCATCTCCTTGATGGTCTGCTTCATGCCGTTCACCGTGGCGCATTGCTGTCGGTATACACGGGATAATTTCATGTCGTCGGTTGACGGTGGGTAGTGATGAGGGGGAGAGTGTTTTAAGCCATGCATCAAAGGGTCTGCGTTTATCTGTGAGTTCATCCTTTCTTTCTACGTGGAGACACGAAGACGATGAGAATGGTTGGCTGCTTCCAAATGAAGAGGATGTGGCTGCTGCCAAGACAGTGTGTGTACACCAACATGATGCATTGTGCATGGGCACAGTTTAACAGTAGTACAGTGAAATACGGAAGGTCCAACCACAAGAATGGAAACATAAAAGAAATACATTGTTAGATCAGCTGAAATGGTTACTTATATCAGGTTCTCAATCTCACTTACAGAACCAGCCCATGTACCAGAAATCCCAAGGAGATATCTATTCAGCATTGAGCACTGCGTTGAGCAAGCTCAACTTGAGCCACACCATCAGTCTACTCAGAGTGCAACAATGTGCAGACCATGGCCGTGCATTGATCTATAAACCCGGACAAGATATCTGTCCAGCAAAGAGAGGTATGCAGACCACATCCATGCATTGACCTATAAAACGGGGTGAGATATCTGTCCTGCACAGGGAGCTATGCAGACCACAGGAGTACATTGGACCATAAATTCAGACTCGATATCTGTCCAGTACGGGGTGCTGTGCAGAGCACAAAACTGCATTCATCGAGAAACACGGACTACATATAGAGTCATAGAGATGAACAGCATGGAAACAGACACTTCGTTCCAACCCGTCCATGCCGACTAGATATTTGAACCTAATCTATTCCCACCTGCCATCACCCTACCCATATCCCTCCAAAAACTTCATATTCATATACCCATACAAATTACTTTAAAATGTTGCGATTGTTCCAGCCTTCTAGTACCAGGAGCTATGCAGACCACAGAACTTCACTGACCTAAAAACGTGGACAAGATATCCGTCCAGCAAAGGCAAATATGCAGACCAAAACAGTACAGTTGTATCCAGGCATTTTGGAAGAGTTTGAGACGAATTTTATTACATTTTATTGATGTACTTTTCCAAATTATAGTGAGAATTGATTGGAATTTCCGGAAACAAGCCCGGTGGTAGTTTTCGGGTCAGCAATGGGTGTGTTGGATACATACAGACATGGTACTTTGGACGAAACTGATGTATTCTGATGAGCATGTACACTCACGTAGTCCCATTTCCCTGCACGTAGCCCATATCCTCTGTAACATTGCCTATCCATGGACTTGTCCAAATGCCTTTGCAATGTTGTTAACAGACCCGTCTCAACCACTTCTGCTCGTAGCTCTTTCTGTATAAATACAACCCTCTGTATAAAAACGTTGTCCCTCAGGTTCCCTTTTCTCCTTTCCCCTCGAACTTTACACTGATGCTTTCTCATCCTCGCTTTCCCAATCCTGGGGGAAAAAATTGTGCCCATTCACCATATACATGCCTCTTATGACCTTATGCTCATCCATAAAATGCACCTCTAGAAGAGACACCACAGTCTCCTTTGCTGGAAAGAAACAAATACCGACCTTGTCCGAACTCTCTCTGTATATCAGACTGTTGACTTAACGCAACATCCTTGCAAATTTCTTCTTCACTTTTTCCAGTTTAATATCATCCTTCACTTAGCAATTAGAGAATAAGAGGGCAGATGAACACCCTGTTGCAGTGAAAGCACTTTGAGACCAGTGACCATAATTCTATTAGCTTGAAAATAGTTCTGCTAAAGGACAGTGCCGATCCAGAAGTTTATATTATAAATTGGGGCAAGGACCATTTAGACGGTATTCGGCAGTAACTTACAAAAATGCTCCAGGGAAACTGTTCACAGGTAGAGGGACATCTGGCAAGGGAGACTCTTTCAGAAGCGACAAAATGAGAGTCCAGTGACACTATGTTCCAGTCAGTGTCAAGGGCAATGTTAGCAGGAGTAGGGAACAAAACATGGTGGAGACTCTGGTCAAGAGAAAAAGAAGGATGCATATGACAGATCTCGGAAGCGGGGGTCAATGAAACCATTAAGGAGCATGGAGGATGTATACTTACGGGAGAAATCGGAAGAGGAAAAGCGGGCATGAGACAGCTTTGGCAAATAGTGTTTGCAGAATCAGATAAGATTCCACACGCATATGAATGGCAAAAGTGTAACCAGGGAGAGAATAGAGCCCCTTAAAAATTGAAAAGCCATTTATGTCATAGAGTCATTGAGATGTACAGCACGGAAACGGACCATACGTACACCTCGCCCATGCCGACCAGATATCCGAACCCAATCTATTCCTACCTGCCAGCACCTGGCCCATATCTCTCTCAACCCTTACTATTCATATAACAATCCAGATGCCTTTTAAATGTTGCAACTGTGCTAGCCTCCATCATTTCCTCTGCAAGCTCATTCCATACACGCACCACCCTCTGAGTGAAAAGGTTATCTCTCAGGTCACTTTTATATCTTTCCCCTCTCACCCTAAACCATCTGCAACCTATTCACGATAATTCACAGGAGAATAATTAGGTTTATTAGATTTATTGTTCTATGCACTCACATAAGGACAGAAAATAATGTTACAAGTCGCCATATGTGATGCAATCTTAAGATAACAGCTCCCCACCCTGCCTCACCCACCCCCATCCGAATCACCCAGGGTCAGAATCCTGGTACAAAGCAAAAAAATAAAGAAAACAACATTATAATATAAAACATTTCATCGCTTCCTGTAAAAGTGAGAAAAAGCAGAAACATAGTTGACAGTTCAACAAAACAGTTCATAAGTGTCTGGCCAAGCTGGGTTCACATTCCTCACAACAACTCAACCTTCCCCACTCCTCTGCCTTAGAGTCTATTTCTGCCGACGTGTGAGGTCCTATACAAATATACCTCATGAATATTTACTGTGGGGAAAGACATTCAAGCGAGTGAAATCGGGGAAAGGAATCCATGTAGTGATGTTTTGAAAGGAGGCTACGTTACAGAAGTTGAAGTGCTGGAGGTCTTGAAATGCATAGCAGTTGATCAATACCCAAGACCTGTATGTGTGTGCCAGGTCATTGTGGGAAGAAATTGCAGTGCCACTAGTTAAGATACTTGTATTATTCCTCAGAGATCTGAGGAAGGGTCACTGGACCCGACAAATTAACTCTGATTTCTCCGCACAATATTTTAAATGATGTAATGGAGACGGGAGCTTTGAGATATAAGGATAGAATGGATAGTGCGCGATTATTTTCCCCTTTTGCATCGGTGGTGAAGAGGTGACCTTGCAGAGGTTTATAATAGGGTGTATAGCTAAGGTCTTTACTGCACGGTACAGGTGTCCAAACCAGGCAGGATAAGTTGAGAGGCGAGAGATTTAAAATGTAAATAAGATGCAGCTGTTTCTCAGACAGGGTGATGTGCATATGTAACGAGCTGTCAGTGGAAGTGGCACAGGCGGGGACAATTACAACATGAAAAACACAACTTAATGGGGTCAGAACTCATAGTTTCAAAGAGGTATGTGCCAACTGCAGGCAAATGGGATGAATTCAGTTTAGAAAACGTAGTGAGCATGGACAAGTTGGACTGAAGCCTCCTTTTGCTTTTTGAATGTCTCTAAATGTCTTTCACTTTATAATGTCTCTTTCATCACCAATTCTCCAAAGCCCTCAATGCATTTCCAGGTCAAAAATTCTCTTTAAATACTTTCAATCATTTCCGAACGTCTTTAGAGTATTCTTGACATTGATTTGGTGCTGTGGACCACAGCAGTAGCAGCAGAATTATATTCAACGACAATCTGTAACTTTTTGGCTGAGATATATCTTCAGTCTACCATGACCATCAAGCCGATCTATGGTTGAGGAACGAGTGTAGGTGAATAATCAAGGGTCAGAACCATGTGCACCTACACCTGATGGCAACCCGTGAAAGATAACGCACTCGACCGCTTACATTACAAACAGCAGGACTAACATATGATGGAGAGGGCGAAATGTTCTCAACACCAACAGACGAAGAGTCCTTTTACATCCAGTCGTAAATGGTGATGGAAACAACTCACTGACGGAAACGTCTTTACAAACATACCGTTGCTAAATAATGGAACAACCCTTTCTATCGGTGTAAAAGACAAGGATGTAGTATCTGCAACATCTTTAGACAGAAGTATTGTCTAGACGATCCAACTCACACTCACCACAGAATCACAGATACCTGCCTTCAATCAATTTGATTCGCTGACCGTGACATGAAGAAACAGCTGATCACAATAGATACGACAAAGGCAATGGGCCCTGACACCATTCCTGCAATAGGAGTGAAGACTTGTGCTGCACAACAATCCGTGTCCCTGGGGAAGCTGTTTCATTCCAGCACAAACTCTGACATCTCCTTAGCAATATGGAAAGTTACTCAACTATGTCCAGTCACCAAAGAGGGGAATAATCACAGTCTGACCAATTAGCACCCCTCGATCTCAGCACAACAGTCAAATTTCTGGAAGTTACTTTTTCAGCCCTGTTAAGAAGCACAGAAATATCCCGCTCAGTGTGGTTGGCGGTAGGTATCCACGTGGAGATGGGGCCGTTGTGGAAATGTCACTGGAAAATTAATCCTCACCAGGCTAATGCTCTGGCAACTGGTGGAAGTTCAGTCCAAGTTAAAAAATCAAGATCTAAAATCTGGTGTCAGTAATAGTCACGCTGAAGCCAATGTCGTTTGTAAACTCTAATCTGCTTCCCCAATGTACTTTCAGGAAGCAAATATTCCGTGTTTTCGTGGTCTGACTGAAAAGTGACTCCAGACACACAGACATGTGATAAACTCTTCAGTGGTGTCTGAAACGGCAAAACAGGAGTCTCAACTATAGCAAAGTGCTCCGAGGGCTTAACGGGTGAAATCGGTCAGAACACCCGTCAACAGCCTCGATATCGGAAAAGGGAATTGGAAATACAGTCAGTCGACCCTGCAGAGTCCTCCTTCCTACATTCGAGAGCTTGTTGCAACATTTACAGAACATTCACATAGACTGCACAGAAACACTAAGAAATGAGTAGGTCGTTCAACAAATTTACCTTCCCCCATTCTAATACATGACTGAGCATCTTCCCAATGTATTTTCCCACGCAATATATGTATTACTTGTTGTGATTGCTCTTTGGAAAAATATGAAGTAGGAAATATAAGTTTCCCTTCAGTCCAAAGAGTTTTCTACCCCATAGATAGCTAATTCTCTATCACAACAAAACATTCCTTCTCCATCCGTATCCCTTTAGTGTCTGTACGTCTTAATTGATATCAACTGCCTGGGCTTCCATAGCCTTATGTGGGTGAAACTTCACAATTTGCCCCGTCTCTGAGTGGAGGCATTTATTGTCATCTCAGTGTAGAATGGCCTGCCTGTACCTAACACGGTGGTCCCTTTATTTTAGACGTCCCAGTCAGGGGAAGTATCGTCCCTGATTCCAATCTGACTTGTCCTGCAGTGATTTAGATATTTCACTGATTTCTCCACTCATTTTCCTATACCCATGGAATACAGGCCCAGTCGACTCAAACTCTGCTTACACAAAGAGCCTGTCATCATAGAAGTCAGACTGGTTATCCTTCGTTGCAATCACTCAATGTCAGATTTGTTCTTTGGTAGGTAAGGAGACCAAGACTGCACACAATACTGAACAACGTTCGAGACAAGGTCACACCAAGGCCGTGTACCGCTGCAGATAGGCATGCCAACACCTGTCCTCAAATGCCCATGAATTAAAGGTTCACACACCATTTATTTTTTAACTGCTTCGTTTTCCTGCAATATTATTTTCAGCGATTGGTGTGCAGGAAGACTCAGATTCTTTGCAATGTTACAGCTACACACTTGCTTGGTCTTTGTACACTAGTCCAAAGATGTGCAGGTCAGGTGAATTGGCCACACTAAATTGTCCACAGTGTTAACTGCACTAGCAAAAAGGGAAACGGGTCTGCGTGGCTTGCTGTACGGACGGTCGGTGTGGACTTGTTGGTCTGAAGGGCCAGTTTGCAAACTGTCAATGCCATTCTCAGTATCGACCTCTGACTTTAGAACTCACTGCCCTGCATGGACCTCAGAAGTCTCAGAAGGGAACATCAAAGAGCATAATTCACTTTATACAATAACGTTTTTCAACCAACCACTTTCAAAATAGTAGGCTGAAATCTATTGTTCTCACCAATGGGCGCAACGTCACATCTACCCACAGTATTATCATTCTGCCACGTAGTTCCATATTCACTCTACTTGCCTCCATAACCATGGAGATTTTTTTTATATCCAGTTCACACACTCACATTCCAACGTCCTTTCGTACCGTCAGCAAACTGGGTTATATTACATTTGATTCAATCAACCGTATGCTGAATGTCTATTGTGAGCAGCTGGTGACCAAGCAATGGTGGTATTCCCTGACATCTTCTGCCTTTGTCCTCCTGGATAGAGGTGGTCTTGGTTTTGCAAGATGGTGTCTGCGGATCTTTAATGAATCATTTCAGTGCAGCTTGGAGATAGTACAAACTGATGCTGATGAGAGTTGATGCTGGAGAATGATGGGTGAACTGATAGTCAAACCTGCTGCTTTGTCCTGGATGGTGTGAAGCATCTTGAGTATTGTTTGGGCTGCAATCATCCAAGCAAGTGAGCAGAATTGCAACACATGCCACTCAAAGTTTAAATACCTCTTTTAACATCAACTATGATCTACTGCTGACCTGTCTACCCTGATCAGTTTGATAGAAAAAAACTTGTTCCTTTAGTTCGAGACATCTCATGAACTCCCGTCCAGTTACCATTTTATTTATATCATTGAAATATTTACGGTGCCTTCCGCTGTGAGGAATCATGTAAAGTCCTGGTGTAAATTATCCGCCTGTTCTCTGCACTCAATTCCACGGTCACGACTTTCAAATGTTCTCAATATACTTTCAAAATTTGACTTCTGCCAAAAGTCGCACACTCATGTTGATTTTTGTCTTCTATATGCACAGAAATCTCATGATGCTTTTGCAAATATTCATTGCCAATTTACTTCCGTAATATTTTCTACCTTTTTTCTCAGCTGCATAGATTCATATACCGCAGAAACTAATTCTGATCCAATTTGTCCATCTGGCCAAGTTTTCCAAACGTGGCATTCTCTACAGTGTGGAACAGGCCCTTCGGCCCAGCAGGTCCACACCGCCCCTCCGAAGAGAAACCCACCCAAAACATTCCCCTACCCCATATTTACCCCTGACTAACACTGTGGGCATTTTAGCATTGCCAATTCACTTGAACTGCATATCATTGGATTGTGGGAGGAAACGGGAGCACCCACAGGAGAATGTGCAAACTCCACACAGATAGGCGGGAATCAAACGCAGAACCGTGGTGCTGTGAGGCATAGTGCTAACCATGGAGCCACCTTGCCGCCCACTTAATTAGTCCCATCTGTTTACACTTGGCCCAAATGCCTCTCATCGTTCCAATTCATAGGATTGTCCAAATGTCTTTTAAATGTTGTTGCTGCACTTGCATTTATCACTCTTTCTCTGGCAAATCTTTCCATACCGACATAAGCTTTTGCGTGAACAAGTTGTCCCTTTGTCCCTTTGTAATCTTTCCCCTCGCAACTTAAGCCTCTTCCCTCTATGTTTGAACACGCCGACAGTGTGGAAAACACCTTGGCTATTTACCCTATCCATGTTCCTCATGATTTTATAAATTCCGAGAATGTCACTCCTCGACCTCCTACATTCCATGTGATAACAACTTCACGAAAAAGCCTTTAAAAGTAAGCACTGCAAATTTGAAACTATATTTAAAATGACAGGTAAACAGCACTCCGCCGAACACTTCATACTGTTGTTTGTTTTTCTTCATATTGCAATGCTAAGGCAGCATGAAACGTTTAATAGTGCCAATATGAAGCCAAGGACCTGAGTTCTTTTTCTAAAGGAGCTAATGATCTCTCCAGTGAAAAAGCATTTCTGCCAGATCTATATAAGAAAGGGAATTCTTCCATTACACGGTCAGCCTACACTTGCCTTAAGCAAAGTCAGACGAATGCTGCATATACTTGTTGACACTTGCATGAAAGTATGAATTCTGTACAAAGCATGAAAGATGTATTCAATAAGGTTTACTACAAGAAGTAAACTTTCAAGAATGAAATGTGAGTGGAAGATGTCAAACAGTATGACTGGAGAGGCTGAACCACACTGAGACCAGAGGCAGAATAGAAGCACAACACTCAGATTGATGCAAGTGCATGGACGATAGACTTAATTAAGCAGCTCAAGGTGAACTGCGTGACAATCATGTCAAGGAAAGCTCTGTAATTTGAAAAGGAGAACAGGGAATCAGAGGTATTGTTATTAGCATTGAGTAAAGCTTACTACAATGACACGAGGGAGAGCTAGCCAGAGTCAGTTGGAAGTCAGCAGGAAACAAGGTCGAGCAGCAATCGCAGGTCCTTCTGAGGATAATTCAGGAAGCACAGCTGAAATTCATGCCTATCACGTGCTTCTGGTCCCAGAAATAACCCCCCTAAATCGGTCCTGACAGTAATGCTCGCCGTTTTGTGATTGAATACTCTCCATGAGAGACTTTGTCACACATGGATGCATCATCTTCTAATCGAGTCTTTCTGTTGGATCAGAAACAATAATTGCTGAGTGTTACTGGATATATGTTTGTATGTCTGCCCATGCATGCCCACTGACCTTGCTTTCGGTCTTTTTCCACATCCTGCTTCAGAGCAGATGTAAGTTAGCAATCCTCAATCTCTGTGCCTGGTTCATTTTTAACATTCTGGGAAACATCTGCAAGAGGCTGACCACATGATCAGTTGACAGTGACTCAATTCTCCTAGTTTCTCCATCTCTGTCATTTTTGTGTGGTGATACCATATTTCCGTGAGCAGTCTTTGATATGACCTCCTTTTCCTTCAAAATAGAAATCCCCTTAAAACTTGTCGGCTGAGCCTCCAGCTATGACTGTCCCAACTCCTGGGCTTCTGGTCTCACCCCTTGCCCTCCTTCATCGAACAATGACAGAGATCCCTTTGTCCTCACTTCCCACTGCAGTAGAATCCACATTCACAGAAACTTCGTCATCTACTTCCACTACTCCCTGCACGACAGCGCCATCAAACACATGCAATTTCGAACATTACTGCGAAGCACAGGCTCTTCGGTCCTCGATGTTGTGCCGAACTGTGAAACCAAGCTGAAGTCCGTCTAAACTACACCATTTATTTTCATACATATATAAATCCAAAGACAATTTATATACCCTTAATGGTGATCAGTCTGCTCCTGTTGCAGATTCCATGATTCGACTACACTCTGATCAAAGAAAATACCACTGCCATCTGACCGATGTCTGTCACCCCTCAATGTAAAGCTATTTTCCCTCGTGTGAGGAATCACCATCCGAAGAAAAATGCGCTCACTGTCTGCGCTATCGAAACATCTTATTTTATATGTCTCAATTAATCACCACTCAACCTTCTCTCCATTACTTTAATAGTCTCAAGTTCCTCAGCTTTTCCACCGAAGACCTTTCCTGCATTCCCGGCAGCATCCTATTAAATCTTTTCTGAACCATTTCGAAAGCCTCACTGTCCTTCTTGTCATACATGGGATTGTATGTGCTTTAGTGATTTGGATCAGAAATTGGCGAGCTGAAAGCAGACATTATTGGTTGGCCGAAAAAATTCTTCAGCACGATCCACAACTCTACCGAAGTCAACCACAAATTTCTGAATCCATCCTTCTCCGCTCTCATCCAGGACATTTATGAAAATGACAAAAAGCAGTGGCCCCTAAAGAGATCATTGCCGTATACTAAATGCAACTGCACTCCAGGATAAACTTTTCCTCGCAACCTCCACTCTTTGTCATCTTTCAGCTCGCCAATTTCTAATCCAAACAGCCAAATCACCCTCCGTATTTTGTGCGATAGCCGACCGTGGGGAACCTTATGAAACGCCACATTAACCGCTTTACCCTCATGCAACTGTTGGTCACCTACTCAAAGAACTCCATGTGGTTTGTGAGGCACGACTTATCCGTTACAAAACCGGGTTGATTATCCCTAATAAATTTATTCCTTTCGAGATAATTTTAAATCCTTCCTATTATAACCTTGATCAACACTTTACCCACAACCGAAGTAATGCTCACTGGTCTATAATATACAGCGTAGCCTCTACTCAGCTTCTTGACCGAGGGAACAACATCCTACCGTCTTCTGGCACTATACCTGAAGACAATGACGATATAGACATCAATACCAAAGTCTCTACAATCTCCTCCCTGACTTTCCAAAGAATCCCAGGATAAATCCCATCCAGGCCAGGGGACTTATCCATTTTCACACTTGCCAGAATATCTAAGAACTCCTCCTCGTGAACCTCAATCCAATCGCGTCTTGTAGCGTGTATCTCAGTATCCTCGTTTTCGTTTTCCAGTGTGAATGCCGATGAAAAATATTCATTCAGCGTTTTCACTACCTTCCCTGACTCGAACGCACAGCTTTCCACTACTACTCCACTCCTATTGGCGCTAAACGTCTTCCAGTCATTCTTCTTTTTCCTGCCAAACCTATAGAAAGCCTGTGGGTTTTCCTTGATCTTATCCGCCAACGCCAATCCCCTTCCTGACTCCTCTGACTTCCAGCTTTAGGACTTCACTGGCAAAATTATAACTGTCAAGCAGCCCAATTGAGCCTTCATGCGTCATCCTTACATAAGCTTTCCTTTTTATCTGGACAAGAGCTTCTAACAGGGTGACCAGTCCATTCATGTTTCCAACCTAAGTCCATCCTACGTTTGTAGACGATTCCATAAACGTTTTTTTCTGCCTCTGCCATCTTCCCCTTCGTATCATTGTCCGCATTTCATATAGTTCCTCTCTATTTTTAATATTCTCTATCACTTTGAACACTTTTCGATTTCCCCCATAGCACCTTCCAATGCAATTGTAGGATCTGAAACACTTGCCTGAACATCTCTTCCCTCCTCTTTGTCCTAGGCCCCAAACACACCTTCCACATGAAACAGCATTTCACTTGTCATGTTGCAATCCAGTTTTCTTTTATTGCTGTTCAGAATGCAGTCTGCTTTGGGCAGGGAAAACCAAACGGAGACTGCTTTGAGTAAAGCTGTCACACCATCTGTTGGAATTATCCTAACCTTCGCATTGCTTCCCACTTCAATAACCTAACTTGCTCTGATGTGAACATTTCAGCCCTAGGCTTCTGCAATGTTTCAGTGAAGCACAACCGAAGGTCGAGTAGCACCTCATTTTATACTTTGGGACTGTATAGCCTATAGGAGATTATGTTCAATTCCATAACTGCACAGCTGGACCTCACCATGACCGTACTCCTTTTTCCTTAGATTCTCCCTTTTGGCCTCCCTATTACCTCCCCATGCACTCCTTAATTTTCACCAAATTTATACCTGCTTGTTTTTCACAACAGCGAAATGGCCATTCTCCTGTGGCATTGTGCCTCCACATCCTCTATTTCCCATCACCCCCTCCACTTCTGTCAAGTTCTGAAAAAGCCCATTTTACGGTCCATTTGTACTTCTGAAAAATAGTCCCACTGGACTCAAAAAGTTATCTCTGTTTGACATTCGCCACAGATTCTGCCATATCTTCTGATTTTCTCCAGAAATTGATGTTTTTGAACAATTCAAAAGATGTGTGATGAACCATGAAGCACCGTACACTGGGTAATGAATGATAATACAAGGTGTGCAAATTCATTTGTTCTGAAACTACATAAGGCTGGAATCACCGACACGACAGAGCTCTTATACATAGTCGGGCAGAGAAACAGAGGGAAACACATCATTTTAAACAGAGAAGATAACAAAATTCGAATGAAAGGTTTAAATGAATATGTTGCATAGTTTTGCCGAACGTGACACGATGGACAGACTCTCAGAGGAATTAGAATATTGAAATGGATGTGTTACCATATCAGACATCAGAGTGGCTAAATGGGTACAGGGGTGATAGTTGTATGGGTTTCGGTGTATCTTCGGGGACAGACAGCAGACTTGCCCTGCAGATATTTCAGCACAAACACATATTCATGTGGTGCTGTGCCAGGGTCAGGACCAAGTGTACCAAAACTTGATGATAAACCGTGAAAGCTACCACACTTAACTGCTTACATTCCAGATTGCAGAAATAACATCTGAGATAGAGGGCGAAATGATTAAAAAAAGATCTGATCGAATTTTTGCATTCCTGCCACAACCAGTCAGAACTGGAGTTGAACTCTGAACCATCTGACGAGACAAAATGACTGCAAAAATATTATTTTTAATCAAACAATACTCTTGGGATTCGGATAGGTCTCATTTATTGTCCAGTGGGCAGTTAAGAGTCAACCACATTGCTGTGGGTCTGCAGTCACATGTGGGACAGAGCAGGTATAGATGGAAGTTTCTTTCCCTAAAGACATTAATGAACCTGATGAGCTTTTCCAACGATCGACAATGGATTCATGAGCATTATTAGACTCTTAATTCCAAACATTTATTGCATTTAAATTCCCCCATCTGCTGTGACCGGATTCGAAGTCATGTCATCATAACATTACCAGGACTGCTAGACTAACACCATTAAACCATTACTTTGGCATTCCCCTGAAGAATGGAACAGCCCTCTATATCGCTATAAAGACAAGGATGCAATGGCTGCAGCATTCTCTGCCAGAGGTGTTACGTGACGACATAAACAGAATTACAGATCCCCGTCTTCAAATAATTCGATTGCTGCACATCAAGAAAAAGCTGAATACAGTAGATACGACAAAGGCAGTGGGCCCTGACACCATTCCTGAAATAGACCTGAATACTTCTGCTGGACCATAAGGTGTGTCCATGGGGACGCTGTTTGATTCCAGCTCCAACTTTGGAATCTCCCTGGCAATTTGGAAAATTTCTTTAAAATGGTCAGTCCCTTAAGAGGAGAATAATTACAATCTGCATAATTGCCACTCCCTCACTTTCATCACGATAGTTAAACTTGTGGGGGTTCTTCTTCACAGAGCTTTCAAGCACCAAAGAAATTACGTGCTCAGTGTGGTTTACGATAGGGGCTGTCATGGAAATGTCGCTGAATTTCTAATCCTGACCAGACTAATGTTGTGGCAGGTGGTGGATGTTAAAAACAATTTCAAATCTGATGCCAGTAATATTGACCTTGACATCAATGTCGATGGTAAACATCAATTTCATTCCTCAATGTACTTTCATGAAGGAAATCTCCCCTGATTTCCTGGTTCTGGCCTGAAAACGACCTCAGACACACAGACGTGTGATAAAAACTTCAATGGTCTGTGAAACAGCCAAGTAAGATATTCAACTGCATCAAACTGCCCCGATATCTTAAAATATAAGCGCTGACAGAACACCCGACACCAGACTTGGTATTGGAAAAGGGTACGAGAAACACAGTCCTGGACCTACTTCCAAACATCGGAAAGCTTCTGGCAACATTTAAATATTTTTCCCCCAGACTGCACAGAAACATCCGGAAAGGTGGAGGACATTCAATGCATTGAGCCTGCCCCATTCCAGTTCATGGTCAATCAGCTTCTTCATTTTTTTCCCAACCATTGTGTACTATAATCATTTGAAGTTATTAACTATCGGAAAGATACAAAGTCGGAAATGCAGTCGGTCCTTTAGTTCGTCAATTTTACTTCCCCTTCAATATAATGAGGGCTGATCCTCTATCTCCATACCATACACCGAGTGCAAACTCATGCATTTCGTGTCTAGAAATCCTTACTTATATTCAATGTCTTGGCTTCCACAGCCTTATGTGGGAGATAATTTCCTAGTTTCACTAGTCTCTGCATGCTGACATTTTTACGCATCTCAATGCAGCTTGTCCCACTGTAATTAATATGGTAGCACCTTGGTTTAGACCTCCCACCCAGGAGAATTGTCAGGATTTTATATACTTCACGGAGATCTCCACTCATGTTTCTGAACCCGATGGAATAACGGTCCAGTCGACCCAAACCCTGCTCCCATTACATCCTGTCATCCCAGAGATCAGTCTGGTCATTCTTCGTTGGGCTCCCTCAATGTCAAGTTTGCCCTTTGTTTGAGAGCAAAACTGCATACAAGACTGCACAATGTCCGAGATGTGGTCTCACCAAGGCCTGTACAGCTGCAGAAAGACACCCTTACTCATCCAGTCAAATCCACTTGAAGTGGAGATCAACACATCAATTATCGTCCGAACGGCTTTGTGTTCCTGCAATATTGTTTTCAGTGATGATATACATTGAAATCAAGATCCCCTTCAATGTTCCAGCTACCGACTTGATAGATCTATGCACACTGGTCAGTGTGCCAATGCCATTCCCAATGTTAACTTCTGGCTTCGGAACTGCCATTCATGAGCTTCGGAGTTCGCTTAAGAAGTCAACCAACGTATGCACATAAGAATTTCATCATCCAACATGTTTACATTAATATCTTTTGAAATGATAACCAGCCATTCTGTTTTCCCACCAAAGTACTTAAGGCAACGCCCATCCATATTGCTCTTCCTCTCCCACGTATTGGCCTATCCAGTTTACTTGTTTCAATTACATTGGAACTTCTTTAAGTGTTCTTCACCAACTCACAATCTCACGTTTATGGCATCAGCAGATTTAAAAAGATTGCATTTAATACCCTCGAACAAAAGTGTGATCTGCTTTCTGAGTATCTGGGGCCCAAATATCAATTTCTGGATTATCCCGCCAGTCCCTGCTTTCCACTCCAAATTCTGAATCAAATTCTGTAAGTTATCTTAAGCAGGTTTAAGGTGCATATTCCAGGAGAGGTACCGCCAGTCAAACGTTTAGTTTTTAACACAACAGTATTTGTTTTCAAGATTATCAAAAGAACCACAAACAAAACGGGATAGAATTTCGAATAACTTAGCCTATCTGAAAACTGAAGCCATTATTGCAAATTAATGAAGTTGCTCAAAGTATTTGCAACAATCCACATAAACACGCATGGTAATAAAAGGAAAAAAAACATCCAATCACAGGTTTTTGCAGGAGAAATGCCGTAGAGTGGGAGGATCAGCACTGTACTGCTTCTTTGGGTTCAGCATCTTCACAACTGACTCCCTACTTTCAGTGTTGAGCCAGCCTGATAAACGCCAAATCAACCAAACTAAAGCAGAGGAGCAGTTTGAGGCCATCTGACCCTTCCAGCCTGCTCCACCACTCAAAAGGATCACAGAATTGTTTTTTTCATGAATTCCCATCCACTTACCTTCGCTCTCACCCTATCCATTAATTACTTTACTGCTCAAAAATATCTATCTTTGCTTTGAAAACGTTTACTGAAGTAGCGCCAACTACTTCACTTAGCAAAGAATTCCATCGATTTACAAACCATTGGGTGAAGAAGTTCGTTCTCAATTCAATCCTAAATCTGCTCTCACTAACCTTGTGGCTATGCACTTTTGTCCTCGCTTCACCTGCCATTTGAACCATCCTGTCTACTTCTATCTTGTGTTTCCCCTCAGAACGTTATATATTTCTACAACATCTCCCCTCGTTGTTCTAAATTCCAATGAATATATTTCAAGACTAATCAGTATCTCTTCTTACATCAACCCCTCAACTCCAGAATCTAACTAGTGAACGTATTCTCCTATCCCTGCAGTATCAGTATATAATTTCTCAAGTAAGGAGAACAAAACTGCACACAGTACTCCAAATGTGGCCTTACCAGCACCCTATTCAGCAGCAACACCACCTTCTTGCTTTTAATCTCAATCTTTGTAACATGATGGACAACAATTGTTTGCCTTCCTAAGTACCTGTTGCACCTGCAGACCGACCTTCTGTGATTCATTCACAAGGATACCCAGGGTCCCTCTCCATAGCCGCATTCTGCAAAGTTTTATCATTCAGGTAATAGTCGTTTTTCCGGGACTCTTATGAAAATGATTGACTTCACGTTTATTACCATTGTATTCCGTCTGCCCGACGTTTGCCCACTCACTTTGGGGATCTATATTACTCATAGTCCTCTGCACACTTTGCTCTGGCACTCAAATACGGGTCAACCGCAAATTTTGACACCCTACACGTGGTCCACAACTCCTCCTCATCATTATAAAATGTAAATAACTGCAGTTCCAACACCGATTCCTGAGGCACTCTTCAAGTCACTGATTGCCAGCCAGAATAACACTCGTTTAGCACCACTCTCTACTTCCTGTTACTCATCCAATCGTCTTTCCATGCTAATACTTTACCTCGAACTTCATGCATTCTTATCCTATGCAGCGGCCGCTTGTGCAGCACTTTGTCAAATGTGTTTTGGAAATCTCGGTTCACCACATCTATCGGGTACCCAGCGCTACCTTTTCTGGTATTGCCTTCATAGGTTTCCAGAATAATTGTTCTGCCTATCGTGCCTTTCATTAAATCTGCTGTGTCTGCGCAAGGGCAACTTCTATCGAGATGCCTTGCATTTATTCCTTGGTACTAATCTCAAGCATCTTCCCCACATCGGAGGTTATACTAATTGGTGTACAATTCCTGATCTTTTCTCCAACTCCCATTTTGAATCGTGATGTCAGATTCACTGACTTGCCAACCGCTGGAACTTCCCTAGAATGCAGCTAATTTTGGAAAATTAGCGCAAGTCCACTTGCTATATCTCCCTCCATCACTTTTCGTGTTCTGACATGCATTCCATCAGGTCCAGGAGACATGCCTATCCTCAGCTCCATTAGATTGCCCAACACCGCATTTCCGTAATAATGATTCTTTCCTGGTCCTCACCTAACTTCATTTCTTTATCAATTACTGACATGTTTTTACTCACACACTGTGAAGACCGTCACAAAATACCTGTTCAATGCCTCTGCCGTTTAATCACATCCCATTACTAAATGACCCTTCTCATCCTCGAAAGGACCAAAGTTCACTTTAGCCATTCTAAATCATTTTATATATTTATAGAGACTTCTGCTGTCTGTTTTTATATTCTGTGCTTTTTCTCATGTTTCATCTTACCTTTCTTTATAGTACTTTTTGTGGATTTCTTTGACGTTTAAAATTTTCCCAATATTCCATTTTCGTACACTCCTTCGTCACTTTGTATTCCTTCTCATTCAATACGATAGACTTCCTTAATATCCTTCGACACGCGTGGCAGAGTACCCCTTTTCTCACAATCCTTCCTTTTCCCTGGAATATATATTTGCTTTGGAATTTGAAAGAAATTGTTTTGTAAGTCCTTCACTGCTCGTCAACTCTCTCACCATAAAGTATTTGCTTCTAGTCTACTTTAGCCTAGGTCCTCCATCTCTCTCTATTGCATTGTTACTTGTTTAAGCACAGGACCATGGAACTGGATTTTATTTTTATAGTCTCTGCCTCTATTCTAAATTGATCCAGACTGTGGTCATTCCTTCCAAGAGGATCTATAACTATGAAGTCATTAATTATTCCTTTCTCATTACACAGGGCCACATCTAGGACAGCTAACTCCTCATTGTACAAATTTTATTTTGTCGTTCAAATCATTCCCTCATAGTCAAACCCAGATTCTTCGGAAACGCTACTTTTACGACATCTCTGTTTAAAGAAAAACGCCAAGGACAGCTTAACCTTGTTAAAGGAGCAGCATTGTCACAACACTCGACTTGGGAGATCATCAAAAATGTTTGTGAAAATCGAAATTCACAACATCCATTGCTTCACCCATAATTTATTCACTAGTCTGTTTGTCAAATATGATTCGCCTTTAATAATTCGATATTGCCTTCACCTATGTTCATTACGTTTTAATTGATTTAATTTTCAAAGTTCCCTGGTAATGCATCTTTTAGAATAGACTCTTGTGTTGTTGTGACTGCTTCTTTGGTGCTCAGCAGACTGCAATTTCCTGCTGTCTCCCTGCCTCATTTGGAAATATTATAGTTATATTTGCTTCTCTCAAATCTGAAACTTCGGTTCCAGAAAACCATCATTTCCTGCCTTAATCTGTTAAATAGTTAATTTTGCACAATCATACAGTCGGGGAAGCATGGAATCTATACAGTCAGAAATACAACACCGCCTATATTAGTCCCACGTTCCGACACAAGACCCGTTGCCGGGACAGCTATGATCTAGGTGCAAGCCCAATTACTTTTTTTAAATCATTTTTTGTGGCAACTGCAGTCATGAAGTGCATTCCAAATCCACAACATCATCTGGGTGAAAACAATCCTCGAACTCTGTATTGAACCTTGAACCCTTCAATTTAAAAGTGTATTCCATAGTTCTTGAACCTTTGAATAAAAGGATTAGCCGCTGTCTATGCACCCTGTCCATTCTCCTCGGAACCTTATCCTTCCGAATCCCACCACCTTCTCTGCTCCAAAGCAAATGACCCGAGCTTATCCAGCCTCTCTTCATAGCTGATATGCTCCATCGCTGGGAACGTCCGTTTGAATTTCATCTGCACCCCATTCAGTGCGATCACATCGTTCCAGTAATGTGGCTCGCAGAACTGTACCCATTATTCCACATTGGCAGAAACATTTTTCCATATAGCTCTTACGATCTGCATCTTGATGAGTAAACGCTATATTTACTACTGCCAATGACTTCTTAATAACCGATCACCCTATCCAGTCACATTCAGAGATTGTGGAGAAACACCCTCTGAGCCTCCTAGTATGCTGTCACTCCCCTGTCTGGTTCCTGCTTCCAAATTACATCACCTCATATTTTTCAGGGTTAGAGTCCACGTGCCACTGATCTGCCCATCTGAGCATTCTATCTATATCTTCCTGTCACATAAGACCCTCCCCCTCAGTGCCGACCACCCAGGCAATCTTTGTGTCAAGTGTAAACTTACTTATCACACTGACCACACTCCCGACTCCACATTCACACCAACGTCATTTATGAATACCACAAATAACAAGGGGCACAGCAGTGATCTCTGTGTAACAGTAGTGTACGATCGTTACCAGTCGTACAAAGAGTATTCTGCAGCCAGCTATGTACTTTAGTTACCCTAAAACTGTTCTAATACTCACTGGTCTCTATTTTCCTGGTTCATCTCGACGAGCCTTCCCATCAAGGGTGTTGTCCAGTCTACTGGCACCACCTCTGTGAACGGATTCTATTAACATGTTTGCATCAGCGCCGTTCCTCCCTTTTCTCCAACAGCAGCTTGCCATACAATTCACCCTGACAAAGGGACTTTTCCAATGTTATACCAGCCAAAACCGTCAATCCCTATTCGCATCTTATAACAATCTGTAAAAGAGTTTCCCAGCCCATCTACTCGAATTCCATCCTGCATCCCCAATGCAATCATTAGGTCCATTGCTGCTTCCTCCGAAAGGAACTTCTGGTCCATCAGACTTAAACATCCGCAATCCAGCCATGTGTCTAAATATTAATTCATTACTAAAATGATTGTTTTTCGTCTTAATTAATAAGGGCCCATCGTCACTTGGACTTTCAGGGAGATTTTCTGGATCTTCCTCCATGCAGACAAACGTAATATATCTGTTTCGTTTCCCTGTCAGGTTTTTGTTGACTACAATACATTATCCTGTCCAAATATTCACTGCTCTACATTTGTTTTCATTTTCCTTTTAAATATCAATAGGAGCTTTTTAAGAATATTTGCAAGGAACAAAAAAAAACAAAGAAAATCACATCACAGGAACAGGCCCTTCGGGCATCTAAGTCTGCACCGATGTAGATCCTCTATCTAAACCTGTCGTCGACTTTCCAAGGTCCTATTCGCCGTGCTTCCTGTCCACTTATGTGAGGAATAAGAGAAAGGCCAAAGAAACAGTAGGGTCGATCAGGGATAGCAGAAGGAATTTGTGTGTGGAGTCTGCGGATGCAGGGGAAGCCCTCAATGAGTTTTTTGCTTCTATCTTTACGAAAGCAACGAACTTTGTAGTGAATGAAACCTTTGAACAGCAGGTGTGCATGCTGAAATAGATAGAGATAGAGGACGCTGATATGCTGAAAATTTTGTCAAACATTAAGACTGAAAAGTCGCCAGGCCCGGGCCAGATTTGTCCTCAGCTGCTTCGGGAAATGAGAAATGTAATTGCTTCGCCACTTGCGAAGATCTTTTCATCCTGGCTCTCCACTGGAGTGGTACCTGAGGACTAGAGAGAGGCAAATGTAATTCCTCTCTTCAAGAAAGGAAATAGGGAAATCCCCGGCAATGACAGACCAGTAAGTCTCACGTCTGTCGTCTACAAGGAATTAGAAAGGATTCTGAGGAATAGGATTTATGACCATCTGGAATAGCATGGCTTGATTAAATGCAGTGAACACGGCTTTGTGAGGGGCAGGTCATGCCTCACAAACCTTATCGAGTTCTTTGAGGATGTGACTAGAAACTTTGATGAGGGTCGAGCTGTGGATGTGGTGTATATGGACTTTAGCAAGGCATTTAATAAGGTACCCCAAGGTAGGCTCATTCAGGAGGTCAGGAGGAATGGGATTCAGGGAACATAGCTGTCTGGATACAGAATTGGCTGGCCAACAGAAGACAGCGAGTGGTCGTAGAAGGAAAATATTCTGCCTGGAAGTCTGTGGTGAGTGGTGTTCCACAGGGCTCTGTCCTTGGGCCTCTATTGTTTGTAATTTTTATTAATGACTTGGTGAGGGGATTGAAGGATGGGTCAGCAAGATATCAGATGAAACAAAGGTTGGTAGTATCGTTGACAGTATAGAGGGCTATTGTAGGCTGCAGCGGGACATTGGCAGGAGGCAAAGATGGGCTGAGAGGTGGCAGATGGAGTTCAACCTGGATAATTTCGAGGTGATGCATTTTGGAAGGTCGAATTTGAAAGCTAAGTACAGGATTAAGGATAGGATTCTTGGCAGTGTGGAGGAACAGAGGGATCTTGGGTGCAGGTACATACATCCCTTAAAATGGCCACCCAAGTGGACAGGGTTGTTAAGAAAGCTTATGGTGTTTGGGCTTTCATTAACAGGGTATTGAGTTTAAGAGAAATGAGATCTTGTTGCAGCTCTATAAAACTTTCGTTAGACGGCACTTTCAATACTGCATCCAGTTCTGGTCGCCCTATTATAGGAAAGATGTGGATGCTTTGGAGAGGGTTCAGAGGAGGTTTCCCAGGATGCTGCCTGGAATGGAGGGCTTATCTTATGAGGAGAGGTTGACTGAGCTCGGACTTTTTTCATTGGAGAAAAGGAGGAGAAGAGGGGCCCTAATTGAGGTATGCAAGATAATGAGAGGCATAGATAGAGTCGATAGCCAGAGAGTATTTCCCTTGGCAGAAATGACTAACACGAGGGTTCATAGCTTTATCTGGTTGGAGGAAAGTATAGAGGGGATGTCAGAGGCGGGTTATTTACACAGAGAGTTGTGAGAGCATGGAATTCGTTGCCAGCAGCAGTTGTGGAGGCAGGGTCATTGGGGACATTTAAGAGACTCCTGGACATACATATGGTCACAGAAATTTAAGGGTGCATACATGAGGATCAGTGCTCGGCACAACATCGTGGGCTGAAGGGCCTGTTCTGTACTGTACTGTTTTATGTTCTATGTTCTCTTTATGCATTTGTTTAGATGCGTGTTAAATGACGCTATCGTGTCCAACTCTACCACTTCCTATGGCAATATATTCCAGGCACCGATCACCTTCTGCGTGAAGAACTTTCTGAGCATATCCTCCAAAGATTTCTCACCTCTCACCTTGAACTCGTGACTCTTAGTAATTGAGCCCCCACTTAGGGAAATAAAGCATTTTGCCATCCATCGTGTTTGCACCCCACATGATTTTGTAGACGTCAATCAGGTCCCCTGTCATCTTCGTCTTGAAATGAAAATAATCCTATTCTACTCAACCTCTCGTCATAGCCAGCGTCCCCATACCAGGCAACACCTGGTATGCACCCTCTGCACCCTCTCCAAAGCGTCCACGTCCTTTTGTTAATGAGACGATCAGAACTGTACACAGTATTCCAAATGTGGCCGAAGCAAAGTCTTGCACAAATATGACAAACCCTGCCACACTTGTACTCAATAGATTCCAACAGATTCCCTGCTGTGGTTGACAATTCATCACAGTAGTTCTCCACTTTCTCATTTCTTCCTTTCTTAAATCGTTGGAATGCAAGCAGAAAAGTATACCGCATGCTTTCTTCATCACTTTATTGAACGCGTTGCCACTTTCAGTGCACAATGGACCTGAACTCCCAGATCTCCCTGTACATCAATTTTCCGAGGTATTTTCCATTTCTCATATAGTTCGCTCTTGAATTGGATTTTCCAAATTGCACCACCACACATTTGCCCGGATTGAACTCTGCCTGTCATTTCTCTGCCCAACTGTTCAATCCATGTTATATTCTGCAGCATGTCCTGACAGTCTCCATCACTATCTGGTACTCCAACAATCTTACTGTCATCTGCCAGCATGCTCATCAGACTACCTAGACCCGCCTTCAGATCAGTTATGTATATCGCTAACAACAGTGGCCCCAGCACGGATCCCTGGGGAACACCACTGGTCACAGTTTTCCATTTTGAGAAACTCCCTTCCACCAAAAATCTCTGACTGCTGCTGCCCAGCCAGATCACTATCCATCTGCTTAGTACATCCTGGAACACGTGCGACTTTAACTTCTCCATTAGTCTACCTTTACAGACGCCTTAATAATGTCAATGTATATGACATCGACCACCTTATCCGCACATTCAATTTTGTCACTTTCTGCAAGAATTCTACTAAGTTTGCAAAGACTTGACCTTCCCTGCACATACACAGGGACGTTCTTATGTTGAGTCTCTCCGTGCCTTATCCTGGAGTCAGACTCTTTTTATTTTCAAAGTAGGACATTATGAAATGCCATATTGACTGCCTGTCTATAGAAATGTATGATTCTGAATAAATGGAACGTATGCACAAACTTGCAAATGCAAATTCAACAAGTAGATTCGTACCTGTGTGCGTGTGTCTGTGTGTGTGTGAGAGAGAGATAAATGGAGAGTGTGAATTGGTGAGACATTGAGAGAGAGTGTGTATGTATGTATGTTACAGCGAGCTCGGGGGTCGTCTGTGTGTGCATGCTTGTGTGCTTGTATGTGTGTAAGGGTGAGAGTGAGTGTGTGTGCGTGTCCAGGTGAAGACCCAGACTGACATGGCAGATCTCTTCCCCCCCCCCCCCACCACACACACTCACTCCGTGTTTTCAGATTTTCCCCTCTTTACAGCCTCTCTTCGATTCGCTGTTCATTTTGCTGACGCAAATGCTGTAACTACAGTCCCCGTGCTGCGTCCAGAGTTGAGGCATTAAATCCTCTGGTTTCCCTGAATATCTGAGGCAAATCAGAGCACAACCTGCAGCAAAGCAAATCCAGAACCTCCACTAAATTTTCAATAACAGGTGTCAGTCAGCAGCCCCTCAGCTACAAGTTAGATGCCTGGTCCTTTACAATAGTAGTCGAGAGGCTTCCTCTTGTTACTGGCCGAACGATCAGCTGAGAAGGACAAACACAGGCATTCAATGATAGGCAAAGACCAAGCTTCAAAGACGTGTCTCAAAGCTGCTGAGCCCCACTATCCAATATGGAGCACCACATGGTACACACCAGAAGGTGAACAACAGCCCGACACAAACCATTTCACTGTTTTTAAGCTTGATAATGCCAGCACTCAATACACGAGGGAGCCAGAAACCAAAGCCAGTGAAAGATACAAAGGGGTAGAAGGATTCACATGAAAGACGGAAGGAGATAATTAAGATAAACACACCACATGTTGTTGAAATATGGAGAAACAGACAAGAGAGTGGTTCTCAATAGAGTAATGGGACTTTCGAGAGTCCAATCACACGAATGAGAACGTTGAATAAAGGCAATGCCAGATCAGCTGAAATAACGTGTTACTTAAAATTCTGAATCTGCCTCACAGAACCAGCTCAGACAGTATAAACTGGGACAAGCCGACAGCTCAACATGGAAAACTGTGCAAACTATGCCAATGTATTGCTCATTAAGCTGGACTATGTGCCCATCATTGGGGGTATTCCCAGCATTTGCCAGTGTATTGCTGCGCCGCTTGCACTCAGTAACTGATATACACAGGAAGATTTGTAGACCATATTGCGAATGACAGTAAAAGGGTCTCCCACAGATTTGTGTCTCGGCATTGCCATGCAGCAGCACAAGGCAAGGGGTTTTAAGTGTACATGTGTGTGCGTGTGTCCGGAACAGTGATCGATGTGAAAATCATGGTCTGAGAGAAAACGTGCATGGAGGAAATCAGTTAAAAGATGAACAACTGTTGGAGTCCGATTAATGGACAGAGAGAGAGAGAGGGACTTTACATGGATAGGTGTCAGGAGGTACCTAAGAATATAAGTTGAAGCTGGGAGTCTCAGTGGCGAATTATTGCCATCATAAAAACATCATTTCATAGATCAAGAATCAAATAGCAGATGTGATTTGACAGTGAAGTATGGTCAGCAGAAGTCAGATATTAACCACGGGTGGGATTGAATCGAAGGAACGAAAGAGCGTTTGCAACCAGAAGAGACGACAGTGGTCTCCATGCTCCCAATATTTCGCTTGCAAGGGCAGTGAAACAATGAATTGCGACTTACAGCTGAAATTGAGTAGGTCAATATGGAGAGCCATGAGAAACACTGCCAGAAGCAAGTGGGGAGAGAGTGAAATGTCAAGTTCATTGACGAAGTTTGTAATGGTTTGTAAAATAAAATTTGGATTCAGAGTCTTAGCAGGATAAAAAACTGTGGCAATGATAGTAGAATCAATTAAAAGAACAGTGTTATAGTGAAACATGATTTGTAGAGTTAATGACTGAACAGCAAAACTTACCAGGGACACCAACGAAAGCCAGGATTGGATAATAAAAATATTGAATAATACGAAGTGCATACAGGGTCCGCCATGATAATGACAGTCGTTCATAATATGCAGAAAAAAACCAAACATCCCAAGATAAACTCCTGATCATTCTTACAATATTCCCATCTACCTTGCTCAAATCCCGAACCAATGTTATAACATCCCAATCACTTGTACTCAGGTTTGGATCACCCCTCCCCCTCTCTATGGAGCTGCTGATACCTGTAAGTGCTGTCGGTGATGCTCACGCACATACACATTGTGATAACACATTGACAGAGCCCATTTATCCTTAAACGATGGAAACCATCCACTGGGATAATTATAATCCTTGGAGACTGGAATTAATCACCGAACAAACAGATTCAGTTAACACCTTCCTGGCATCACTTTTAAAATCACAACAAAAGGAAACATTTACTCGATCTCGATGGATTTTATGGCGTTTGCTGAGGGACGTACCATAAATTTTCAAACATTTTACTCGACCTTTCTTGTATGCGAGAGTATTGCCAGACCGCTTCAGGGTTATATATGTTCCATCCCGTTTATAAAAGGTGACAAGTACAAAATAACAGATCAGCTACATAAAATATCTGGTGTGGAAATTTCTAGAGATCATAAACCAGGGTTACAATATTTTTTGCCCATTGACATTGCGCAATGCTGCTCCTGGTTTTAAGTGATCCGTTATCAAATCCTTCCATAAAAATCAGACATTATTCAGAGCACTGAGACTGGTACTCAGGAACAGCAGGAATCAATTCTGTCCCCATGTACCTGTTTCAGATTACTGGAGGAGACCATTCAGCCTCTCAGGCCAGTCACATGGGACCAGGAGGAAACCATTCAGCCTCACGAGTCTGCTACAGTTGGACAGTAGGAGGTCATTCAAACTCTTGAGTCTGCTACAGAGGGACAGGAAGAGGCCATTCAACTTGGTGGGAATGATTCAGAGGGATAGGAGGAGGCCATTCAGCCACTCGAGCCTGATACAGAGGCACAGTAGACCACTCAACCTCTCGCAACAGTTACAAAGGGACAGGCGGAGTTCATTTAACCTTTCAAGTCAGTTAGTCCATAAATATTAGCTTTAACATAGTTAAGGTAAATAACAGACCTGATGTCAACATTACATAGAACATAGAACATTATAGCGCAGTACAGGACCTTCGGCCCTCGATGTTGCGCCGACCTGTCATACCAATCTGAAGCCCATCTAACCTCTACTATTCCACGTACGTCCATATGCTTGATCAATGACGACTTAAATGTACATACATTTGGCGAATATACTACCGTTGCAGGCAAAGGATTCCATACCCTTACTACTCTCTGAGTAAAGAAACTACCTCTGACATCTGTCCTATTTCTATCACCCCTCAATTTAAAGCTATGCCCCCTCGTGCATGCCGTCACCATACTTGGAAAAATGCTCTCCCTGTCCACCCTATCTAATACACTGATTATCTTATATGTCTCTATTAAGTCACCTCTCAACCTTTTTCTCTCCAACGATAACAACCTCAAGTCCCTCAGACCTTCCTCGTAAGACCTTCCCTCCATACCAGGTAACATTCCAGTAAATCTCTTCTGCGCCCTTTCCAAAGCTTCCACATCCTTCTTATAATGCAGTGACCGGAAATGTACACAACACAAATTCCCAGCTCGGTGAACAGAACCACAAACCATAAGCACCCGAGCTACAAATCTTCTCACAAACGTTGAATCTCTCTGCTCATCAGTTACTACCAAGAATCTTAAAATTAGTCCAGTACTTTGCATTTTAGTTACTCTGATCAAAGTGAATCACCTCATACTTGCCTGCATTAAACTCCATTTACCACCTCTCAGCCGAGATCTGCATCTTATCTGTGTTTCTCTGTAACCTACAACATCCTTCGTAACTATCCACAACTCCACCGACCTTAGTGTCCTCTGCAAATTTACTAACCCACCCTTCTGCGCCCTATTTATTAAAATGATGAAAAGCAGCGGACCGACCCTTGCAGTACAACACTAGTAACAGGGCTCCAGGACTCCCATCAACCACCACTCTCTGTCTTCTTTCAGCAAGCCAATTACTGATTGAAACTGCTATATCTCCCACAATCCCATTCCTCTGCATTTTGTACAATAGCTTACTGTCGGGAACCTTACCGAACGCCTTGCTGAAATCCATGTATACCACATCAAACGGTTTACTCTCATCTACCTGTTTGGTCACCTTCTCAAAGAACTCAATACGGTTTGTGAGGCACGACCGACCCTTCTTAAAAGCGTGCTGACTATCCCTAATCAAATGATTCTTTTCCAGATAATTATAAATCCCATCTCTTCTAAGCTTTCCAACACTTAACCAACAACTGAAGTAAGGCTCACTGGTCAATAATTACCAGGGTTGTCTGTATTTCCCTTCTTGAACAGTGGAATCACATTTGCTATCCTCCAGTCTTCTGGCACTATTCCTGTAGACAATAACGACTGAAAAGATCCAAGCCAAAGGCTCGGGAATCTCCTCCCTGGCTTCCCAGAGGATCCTAGGATAAATCCCATTCGGCACAGGGTACATATCTATTTTAACATTCTGCAGGATTTCTAATAACCCTTCCTTAAGAACCTCAATCCCACCTTGTCTGGCAGCTTGGAGAAAGGCCAATTTTGAAAGTGTCAGGCAAGCCCGTTGAAAAGGTGATTGGGAGACCTTATTCACATTTAAAGAGATGGTTGGAAAATGGGAAGTATTGAAAAATTAGATGCTGCGTTTCCATAGGCAAGGTGTTCGTATCAGTGAGATAGGCAAGGCGGGCAAGTTCAGGGTTTGATGAATGGCCAGTTATATTGATGCCCTCTTCAAGGAAAGGAAAGAAGTATACGTCGGGTACACAGAGCTAGGACCGAGTGAATCCTCAGAGGAGTATAAGGGCACTACGTGGAAAGTCAAAAGAGCTTTCGGGGCAGAACCCTTCGGACATGAGATGGCTATGTAAGTAGGGTTAACAAGGTATTGAAGAAATTCGACAAATACGTAAAAAGATTAACTAGGGAGTGAATAGGGTCCATTAAGGATCAGAAAAGCTGTCTATGTGTGGAACTACAGGAGATGGGTGAGATACTAAACGCGTTTTCCCCCTCAGTTTTTATTGTATAGTAGACGACAAGAGCGAGAGAACTTGGAGAATTACTTTGTGACATCTTGAAAAGTGCTGTCTTGCAAGAAGTGTAACAGAAGCAGGAGAGAGGTTTTCATTCAATAGAAGCTGTGAGGAATGTGAAGAGACAAATTAGTGCATGAATTCCACTCGAAAGGAGCAGCAGGATAGCACAAAGCTGATGGAGCCCGTTACTCAGGAGAAGCAGGAGAGCGAACAGCTATTGGAGCATTTTACTCACGAACAGGAGGAGGACATCTATTTTCACGAACCTGGGGCAGAGGAACAAGAGGCAGTCATTCATCTGCCCAAGACTAGGAGACAGGAACAGCAGGCAATCATTCAACTGCTCGGGACTAGTACAAATAAACAAGAGGCAGTCATTCAATTGCTCGACACTTGGACACAGGGGCAGGAGGCTGTCATTCATCAACTAGAGACTGGTACACGGGGACAGGAGGCAATCCCTCAAGTGTTCGAGACTGGTACAATTGAACAGAAAGCAGTCATTCAGCTGCAACAAACTAGGTTACAGCGACAGGAGGCAGTCATTCAAATGGTTGAGTGTGGGGCACCCGGAAATCTCGAAGTCAATGAGGCGCAAGGATACCAATACCCTGGAAGGGAAATCCAGGTAGTAATTTCATGATTAATGCTCGGCCCTAAAGGAGTGTAGTGGAGCAGACATACCTTGCATATCAGGTGCATGGTTCTCTGAAAGTGGAGTCGGAGATACACAGGGCAGTGAATAAGGCTTTTGGCACACTGGCCATCATCAGGACATTGAGTATACAAGTTGGGACGTTGTGTTGCAGATGCACAGCACGTTGGTAAGGCCTCAGCTGGTCAGGAGAATCTTCGACTTTTGAGCTGAATTTAATAATAATTTATCTCAGTGATATTTTCACTAAGTTTGACAGAGGAATTGTCTGCATCAAGCTGAGCTAGTTTCCTGGTGCTACCATATCGAACACACCTCATTAACTGCCTACCCCACCCCATTGTGTTCCTAAATTCAATGCCAGCTGCATCTCCACCCATCATGCTGGAGGTACTCACCATTACCCAGATGGCCCTTGTCTTTCTGTGATTCCAGGCACAAGTATCATCTTTAAAAGACCAATTAGCACACGGTTGAGATTTCTCAGTTCAGACCTGCCGTGCATTGTTTACCCCGAGAATGGTAGATAAGGGGCAATTGCACCACTGTTTGTCGACAGGGGTGTGGACGGCCTGTGGATGGGCTAGTACAGAGGGGGCAATTCGCTTACTGCGGGGGAGTGGGGGCAAGCTACCAAACCTATCAGACCCATGGTCTGAGCTCAAAACGAAGCTCAGTGCAGTATCTGCGGTCTGAATATATGTCCAGCAATACACGACAATAATCAATAAACGTCCCCACGCTGTCAGGGTAAGTGCCACTATATTCGCTCTGCCCTCTCAAACTCACAGCATGTCTGTTATCGCGCTAAACCCCGAACAAGACCCATGCTCACTGTTGCTGGCAGAACCACTCTCACTGCTGCAGACAGGATGTTCCCTCTCTCTGTCTTGCTTCTGTAATACCTTCTAAACTGTTAGAGAATGTTGTGAAGAGTGCCGATGAGGGAATGCCCCCAATAATGCTCCAATTAATTCCCAGTTTCAGGAAAATGCCCCAGTGTGGAACTATAAGAGGGAGGAGTAGATTGGTATGTTTTTAAAATCACTTGCAATTCAAATTCATCGTGAGTCCATATCGCCATTCAATTGTGGTTTAGCATTTAATTCGATCACGGCTGATCTGTATGTTTTCTCAGCTCCATGTTACGGGAACTTTCATTCATTCAACCCCCTGTGTTCCTGTCACTGACCAGATGATACTCAGGCACTTTTACCCAGGTTTTCAACGAGGATGTGTTCGGGAGGCATTTCCCAAGAGGACTGACTCTCCAATATAATCAATCAGGTTTATCCTTTCATGTAATAGTAAGCATGCTTTACAGAGACCAATCAAAAATCTAAACGTATTTTATGGTTTTCGAAATCCAATCGCAGTTAGTAATCGTCTCCCACTCAGTTGGCATGACGGCTGGTTTGTGATGTAGAGACAGGTCAAATTCACAGATTGAATTTCCCACACTGACTGAGGTTACCATTAACAGGCCGCTTTCTCAACCTCATCCCTCCCCCGAAATGTGCTGATCCTTAATTTAAACGACATTTTGTGGTCTCTCTAATGAGAGTACTTTGGGACTCTCTAACAGTGTTAATATTTTAATTCTTAAAATGCTTTTTATTGGGAAAGAGATTTATTAATGTTATAATAAACTAATAACAACACAACTCAAAAACTTTACAAATTGAGCAGCATTACACAAATGGGCATGTACATACAAGGCAGCAAGGTAAATACAGCCATCGGATTGAAGAAAAACAAAAATAAATAAAAGTGATAAATAAATAATGGAGCTCAGCATAACGATATGGCAGGTCTCGTTCTTCGAGGGCTTTACAAAGTGTACATTCATACGTTCGTAATTCTTCCTATGTGTATATTAGATTCATTAGAAAAGACCGCCGTGGCCATACAAAAGCCCTTATTAGAGTGGAAGATAAGCCTGTATCTGCTTGTGAGAAAGTCCAAAGTGATATGCTCCATGAACAGCTTATGCCAACCTTACAGATCAGAGGCGTTTTCAGGCACCTAACATAACAAAATATTTTTTCTACCACAGAAACTAATGATGCTATCTTTTTTTCTCCCCATGCACATCTGCAGAAGGTACCCTGGACAGGTACTGGAAAACACTAACCGGGTCCTTCGCCAATTCGGTCCCCAAGACCCTCACTTATCAAACCGAAAACTGCCCTCCAATGTATACGAAGCCTGTGGCAAGGCCACAGGCAATCAATAAGAGTGTCCCTTGTCATTCTGTATTTAGGACATGTTGACGATAACTCCACTTTGAAGTGTGAGAGCCACTCTTGGCCAGATAGACTCGATGAAGAACCTTTATCTGTATGACATGGGTCCTATTACAAATTAAAATCCTCTTTGTATTTTTACAAATATCCTTCCAGGTCTCCCAAGAGATCTGAACACCAAAGCCACACAGGCTCGTCTGACAGTCCACTCTCCAACTAATGATATAGTAGACTGACTGAGAGTGGGATCTAAACATGAAACACCCTCTTCTCTGTAAAGGATCTGTCAGGATCCATTAATGGTGTTGTTCTTTTTTGAAGAAAAAGAGCAAAAAAGAAAGAGGTCTCCACAACGTAGTCCATACTTGCCAGTTATTTGATAAAAGGACATCATTGTGTCACCCGCAAATACTGCACGGTAGATCAATGGTTAGGACTGCTGATTCACAGCACTAAGAACTCGAGTTTGATTCTTCCCTTGGGAGACTGTCTGTGTAGAGTTTGCAAGTTTTTGCAGTGTCTGTGTGGATTTGATCCAGTTTACTCCCACAGTCCAAAGATGTGCATGTTAGATGAATTGGCCGTACTAAATTGACCGTAGTGTTCAGGGATGTGTAGGATATGAGCATTAGTCATGGTAAATATAGGATGGTACTGGAATCGGTCTGGGTGGGATACTCTTTCGTGTGTGTGTGGACTTGTTGAGTCCATTGGCCTGTATCCACACTGTAGGATGTTTTCTGATTCTGAATCTGCCAAGCAAGATGCATGTTCGCTGCCCACATTTTAAACCCAGAATCCATTATTACTGGTTAACAAGCCAGTATACCAAGTATAGAGGAAGAAATGTGGTTTTGGCTGTGTTGTCCTAGAGATGACGCATTGCCACCATTTTGTAACAGTATTGATAATTATTGAGTTATGACAATACTCCTTAACTTTCATAGTTTTTTTTTTCTAAGAACAGCAGACTAATACGGGAGCACTTTACCTGAGATGCTTCAATATCTAACCATATTGACGCCGAGTACAGGACCAGTTATTCACATAGGATAAAAGAGGGCTTAATTCTTAGCTTTTAATATGACGGCCAGCCTCCTCCAACAGTCTGTGGGACAGTTGAAATTTTGTTATCTCGATAAGGTATCAATTATAATGCCAAATTAAAGAGCTAAACTAGACATTGAATTCCTAAATATTTGTGTGGGAAACATCAAAGGAAGCATTCACACGGGGGAGAACAAATGAGGAAAGACAGTCATTTTAACTAGATCTATCTGACCAACCAAAATATTAGAAGTGCCTCCCATCTTCGAAGCTCTTGTTTCAATTTTGACAAAAAATTGTCAACGTTCACGTAAAATGAATGATCAAAGAGCAATGAATATATCTAAATAGAGGACCTCACAACCCCATGCTACCTTTAAAACGAAATCGGGATTCACCTAAGGCATCGGGTATTTCCCTAAGACCACCAGTTGGCACGGCCATCGAATTTGTAAAATTAATCTTATAGCTGGAAAAGGCGCCAAACGAATTGATGCATTGCATCAGGTGAGGTACGAATATTGGGGGATTTGATAAAAAGATAAGAGCATCACCTGTATGCAATGTAATCTTATTTGACTCTTACCCCATGTCTGGGGCAGATATGTTGATGTCCTGACGGGTGTCCTCATCCAATGGCTCTATCAACATTGTAAACAACATTGACGAAAGGATACAATATTATAGATTGTTTATAGAAAATTATTGGATCGCTCACCTTTGGTGAGAACAGCGAGCAGAAGATCGTTATAAAGGACCCTCACCAACGTGATAAAAAGCTTCGCCTTGACCAATCTGTTGTAATGCATAGAAAACATACCACCACTGAACACAAACAAATGCATTCTCTGCATCGAAAAATACCACTTATCGTTGTTGGCACACTTGAATTATATTGAGTAATCTCTTAATAATGTTGGAAGATCTGCAGTCCATTGTGAAGCCCATATGGTCGGCCTCCACCTGTGACACTATCACCAATGTGAACAACAATGGCGAATGGGGACAACTTTGTCGACTGGCTCCAGAAATATGAAAATTACTGGATCGCACATCAATTGTGAGAACCGCTTCCAGAAGATCGCCAGAAAGCACCATCACCCACTTGATAAAACTTCACCTGGACCAAACTGTTTTAATGTAATGATGACACGTGACCACTCAGCCCAATGAAATGCCTTCTCTGCATCTAAACAGATCTTTAAGCCCTTTACAGATTGTTGTTGACACGCTTGAATCACATTGAGTAATCTCCTAATATTGTTGGAAGAATAGCCATTTGTAGAGTCTGTCTGGTACTCTTTGACAATGGAAGGCAGCACAGTTTCCCGGCTAAATGCATGGGTCTCAGATAGGATTTTAAAATCGCCAGTTAATCGTGACATGTAAAAATCACAGTCCTCATGTGTTTCACTTTCTTCAGAATAAGAGATCGATTTTCCTCTTTTAAGGATGGCGATAGGCAGAATGACTGTATGAGTGATTGAACATGGCCCTGACAACATTCATTGGGAAGGCGGTCAGGATTGGGCGTCTTTCCACTCTGATGTTGCTTCACAGGGTCCTGCACATCCAGCACTGGCAATGATGCATTAATGCAGACACTTTTTCAGAGGTTACTCATGGAAGATCCAAATTCTTGAAAACATACTCCATCTTACTAAATCTATCCTCACAAAGTTGAGTCTGATATCGTTCGGAGTTCACTGACCGAATTTCTGCATTACTCTTTTTGGAATCGCATGTAAGCGTCCCCATCCCTTTCCTAATTGAGGTGATGACTTGGGAGACGCTCTTTTTTCCTGACAAGATACGCTAAAAACTTGCCCGACTTATCACCATGCTCAAAAAACCTTTGTTTTACAAAAGCAAATTCCTTCTTGGCTCTCTGAGTGAGCACGGAATTCAATGTAGACCGAAGTATTGTGATCTTCTGTCGCTCAGCCACCGAGGGTTGATTGAAGTATGCCCTCTCTCCAGCATGCAATCGCATCTCGAGCAAGTGCTGCTGCTCCCCATTCTGCAGCTTCCCAAGAAATAACTACTTCCTTGTCAGAAACCTGAGCTGTTTCCCATAGAGTGGATGGATTACTGGCTGAATCTGAATTAATGCCTCAGGAAGCTCTGGAATCGTTATAGAAACAGACAGTTAACCTATAACCCTTCAGAATAAAGGGACAGTTTGCCAGTGTCTCTGCACCTTTATATTGTCCATGCTCTTAGCCAATAAGTATACCGCTGCATGGTTAGAAATGGCAATATTCCTAATTGCACCGGACACCATCGAATCTTCAATTGCTGCAGGGTTTGAGAAAGTGATCAAACCTCCTTTGCCATTTCTGCAGGTTAGAGAAGAAAGTAAAATCTCGACCTGGAGATTCCTCCAAATAACTGCCTGCCCTAGTTCCGGACACAAATCTACGAATTCATTCGTTTGCAAAGAGGGTATTGGGAACCTTTGGGCGTCTGTCCACCGTGAGGTCCTCAAGACTGTTGAAATCGACTTGTACATTAATGTGGGGCGATACAAGATTACTTAATTTGAAATTGCATCTTCCAGGAATTTAAGGGGGTGTGCCGCAGCAAATAAACACTCGAAATGCCGTTTTATTTCCTATATATCAAGTCTTTGAGGATTATGAACTTTTTCTGAGTGTCTTGTGGAATCTAACTATTTAAATGGAAGATTCGTCCTATGAAGTATGGCTTCTTCGCTACTCCAGATATTCAGAGAAGAGAAGTAAACTCTAACAAACCCACCCCGCTGTAAATTCAAACGTTCTTGTCATTAAGGTGCGTTTCCCGCAATAGAGCAATACCAACCCTTACCTTTTTAAGAGGAGAGAGCAACCTTTTCCTCTTGACTGGCGAATGGCTTCCCTTAATGTTCCAGGTACACCATTTGAATACATCATTAGTAAGAACACACTGTAACAATACTTGAAATCCAGAGAGGAAGAACTCCAACAATAAATCGCTGAGCATCAATGAAAAATAAATATAGAGCCTAAAAACTACACAGACTAAATCTACTAAAATGAACATGCTCTCAAAACCTTCTAAAACTACTTACATACAAAATCACAAAAAGAAACACATTTAGCCACTGCACACTGGGGGCATTCACATACCCCAAAACTTTATCTTCTGACTGGTTACCAATGTGGTATCCAGGGCAATTAATCACAAAAAACGGTTTAAGCAGACCATAGGGGGCATTTAGTCATCACAGCCACATTGATAACTACCACCAGCTTGTGCCACACCCAGAGGAAGATAAAATGAACACGCTCCCCATTTCCGACTATAATATAACACTAGTTAATAACAGAAAAATCCATCAAACATTCTGTCAGAATGCAAAACATGATTATCTGTACTTTTAAATCATCCAGCACACTGTGAAGTGTCCACAAAGGTATCGCTTTCATTGGAGAGTCAAGTAAGTTCGAGGATCTATTGGAAGTTATATAGAGCACCGCTCGGCAACTGAAGGAATATTGAATCCCGAGTTCCCTTAGTTCTCTTGATAACATCGATAAGATTCCTTTTTGAATCACCGCTGCAGAAAATTCCTGAAAGAACATAATCCTGAAGCTCTCGTGAAGTCAACCCGTCCGAAACTTCCACTGGGTTTTGAAAACTTCCATATCTCTTTGTTTGTTGCCATAACTATGTATTCACACAAGGGCAAGGCGAAGGCGCTGATCCGAGCTTGCCTGCGGGCCATAGACCGACTGGCTCTCTCAATCTTCATTCAATCCATTTCAGCATCGAATTGAAGGAATCGCGGCAGCCAGTTCTCAAACAAACACTCACTGGCTGACGGCCTTCCATCCTGTCTAGCAGACCGATGATGAGAATTTTTTTTTCATGCTGCCCCTGATGCCAAAGTCAAGTTATTCAGTTAAGTAACTGGCCTGTTTCTCAAGGGTTTTGGATCAGCTCCTCAGGGGAATCGATCTCAGTCTCTGCCGCTTCTATTCTTCGTTTGCCTTTGTCTGTTCTGTTTCCAAGGCTGTCAGTTTGCTGCTCATGTCTTTGGAGCATGGCTGAGAATTGGGTCTGGCCTACTGCTTAACATGTGTTCATTTATGGCTTCAATCATTTCACGCCTCTTCGTGAAGTCCACAATCTAGGCCGGTAAGGGATCGATCCATTAAATAAGCAGAGGCGATTGTCGCTGCAGCTGCAGGTACAACCGATGCTTCTGACGGGTGCACCGGGCGTTGGGATTTCCTTCATCCTTTGCCGTGTTTTGTCATTTCCACTGATCAAGGTGAAATCGGTAGGTGGAGTGGGTTAGAGCACTACTTAGCCTGTGCTTTGATTGCGGCTACCTGGGATCACAAACCCCCACCCAAAAAAAATAATTTTATTACCTCTTCGTTTTGCACGATATTCCTGGATAATGTGGAGCCGTGTCATTTGGTACCAATGTCAACGTATTCTCCAACACTGCACATTTATGTCCACTCACCGATAATTCTTGACTTCTTTGCAATTAATGAATCTTGCCTCAAAAATATTCAATATCTCCACCTCCAAGACTCTGTGGGGAAGACTGTTCTAAAGGCTCAAAACACTCTGAGAAAACTAAAGTAAACCTACTCTTCGGTGTGTGAAGTTATTCTTTGTTGTATGTCCTTACCTGAGAAAGTATATTGTTCCATTGAAAGCAGTTCAGAGATGTTTCACTTCACGTATTCCTGCGAAGAATAGTTTATATTATGGAGGCTTGAAAATGTTACTCTTGTAATGAGAGGTAATCGTATTCATACATACAAAACCTTGAGCATTGGATCAGGTATTTACCCACGGGGTATTCGTATAAGTCAAAATATATTGTAATTCTAAAGGAACCTCTGCAGTGTGGAAACAGAACAGTCCACCCCACTGAGCCCACAGGGACCCAACGAACAGCCTACACATCCCTGGGAAATATGGGCAATTTATCATGGCCAATTCACCATAATCTGCATGTCTTTGGACTGCAGAAGGAAACTGAACCATTTGAACGAAAAACCCACAGACACTGATAGATTGTGCAAACTTCACATAGCGGCTCGCCCGATGTTGGAAATGAACCCAACTCCTTGGTGGTGTGAGGCAGCAATGCTGACCACCGATCCACAATGCTCCTCCGTTAGTTACTAACATTCATTTGTGGTTGACTATAAAAATCTGCCTGATTGTTCCTTTACTGAACCTGACCCAGTCTGAGTCCGTTTTCATTGGCCATGTCATCAAACTGGTTACATTTAAAATCTGTTGTGATCAGTGGAGGAGTGGAATTTGAAAATGAAACAGTGACACTCTCAGTTAGAACAGAGAAGAAATTCACAAATTGGGAATTCAGTCAGTTGGTAATTCGCCTTCCCAGAAATTTGCGTTGGTCGGAAATTTAAATTCTATCGAAGCTGAGTTCATTTGTTTTTTGATAGACAGGTGATTGAGGGACAATGATGTATTGACAGAATAGTCTATCGGGGAGCACAAAGAGATGACCATATTTACTGGTAGAGTCTTGTGAAAGGATTGAATTTGGTGCCCCTCAATCCCATGTTCTAATGTTCCAATTAGCCCTAAAAACCTGCTACACAGGATTTCGGTCGACAAGACGTCACCGATTAGGTATTGTTTGGAAAATGTGCTTAGAAAATCCAGGCTGAGTCAGGAAGTGACTCCCCACCACCCTCAAAACCTCTTCCGGCCAACCCTCTCTCTAAACTCTGCTGCAGATTTGGGCCATGCTGCAAACTAAATTCGCTGTGAATACAATCCCCATGCCCCCCTAAGTATGAACTCAACCAAACCCTCTGCTGTCCTGGAAGTTTTCCTACAGGAAAATAACCAGTTACTTTCGAACAACAGCAGATAGGAACGTGATAAATAGGAACTGGAGAAGGTGATTCGGCCCCTGAACATTTTTGTCTGTAATTTAATAAGAACATGACTGATTGGTTCCATGCCTCAACTCCACTTTCTTGACCAATCGTCATATCCCTCCACAAATCTCAGTGTTAGGGAATTCTATGTATTCACCACCATCTGAGAGAAGGCATTCTTTTGCATCTCTGTTCGAAGTCAATGCCCTTAACCTGTATCTATGTCCCTGAGTTCGAGGCTCCACCCAGGAGTGGAAACGCAATCTCAAACTATACATTATACATCCCCCACAATATCTTGTATTTTGTGAAGTATCGTCATTTAAACACAACGAATGTATGCCTCACCACTTTAGAGTTAGGTGATAACTCAACGCTTTCATTCCAGTCAAATGGAAAAAAACCTTGGTACTTGCTGCATCAGCATGCTCACGTTATGTTGCATACACAGAAAAACGCCAATCCCTTTGTACTGCACATTTTCTGAAAGCTCTCTCCTTTAAATAACAGCTTGCCATTTTGTTCTCAGTGTCATCCACAAACTTGGACATATATTCAACTGAGCTCCTTCCTTCAGGCCATCAGTATAGATTGCAAATAGCTGATGCCATCGGATTGATATTTGTAGTCATCCAGGAGATACGTTTTAACATAAAGACACATCAACCCTGACTCTCCACTTTCTGTGTGTCAAGCAATCATCAACCCATCCAAATATCTTCTCCGTCAATCTTTTGTCTTGAATAAGACACTGTATTTTTTGATGCCTTATGGGAAATCTCTGGAAAGCCTCCGGTCTACCAGTTCCACTTCAGCAAATGTGCTTGTTACATACTCAAAGTACACCAAAAACAACTATGCATGATTTTACAGGGCAAAGCATAACTTCTTTTTCACAAAACAATGCTGATTCTACATGAAAGTTTTCCAAATACCCTGCACTTCTTTCCTTTATAAAATATTCTAGCAAATCCCTAGAATAATGCTTAGGTTAATTGGTGCCTGCTTCATGTCTCGTTTCTTTCTTGAAAACAAGGACCACATTGGAGCTTTGCCAGTTTCGCTGGAACACTCCAGCAATCCATAGACTCACCGAAGTTTTCACACAGTTTCACCAGTCACTCGCTGAACACTTCTTTTAAAAGCAACTATGAATGGCAGATGGCCTGTCTACCATGATCGGTTTGTAAAAAAAATTGTTCCTTTTCTTAAAGACAGTTCAAGAACTTTCCTCCAATTACCAGTTTGTTTATATCATTGAAATATTTACAGTTCCTTCCCCTGTGAGGAATGATGTAAAGTTCTGGTGTAAATTACCTGTCTGTTCCCTGCAGCCAGTTACCGAGTCACACCCTCCAAATGTTCAATGAACTCTCCTGACGTTTTTTATATGTCCAGAAAGCTCGTGTTGCTTGTGCTAATATTTCTTATCAATTTACTTGCATAATACATTCTTCCTTTTTTCTTCCATTTATCGATTCATACAGTCACATAGCACACAAACAGAACTTTGATCCAACTTGTCAATGCTCACCATGGTTTTCAAACCAAATTAAACCCGTTTGCTTGCACTTGGCCCATATGCCTCTAAATGTTCCCATTCATGTGTTTGTCCACATATCTTTTAAATGTGGTAATTATACTTGCATCTACCACTCTTCCTCTGACAACTCATTCCATAAACATAGCACCCTCTGCGTGAAAATGTTACCCCTTTATTTATTTTGTATCATTCCCCTCGCAAGTTAATCATATGCACTCTATGTCTGAAATCCCGAAATGTGGAAAATACCTTGACTGTTCACCCTATCCATGCCTTTCATGATTTTATAAAATTCTGGAATGTCATCCTCAAGCACATATACTTCATCTGATAATAAATTCAAGAGCAAGCATTTTAAAAACTGCAAATTATAAAGAGTATTTAAAATGACAGATACACAACACTCAGTCGAAAACTTCATACTGTTCTTTGTTTATTTTTCTCCATATTTCAATACTAAGGCAGCATGAAACTCTTACTCGTGCCAATATGAAGTCAAGCACCTGAATTCCTTGGTCTAAAGGAGGTCATGATCTCTTCAATTTAAAAGCGTCGCTGCCAGATCTATATGAGAAAGGGAATTCTTCTACCACATAGTCAACCTGCAGTTGCATTTAGCAGAGTAAGACGAAGTCTGAGTATACTTTTTTTTTGCAAATTGCAAGAAAGTTTAAATTCTGTACCAAAAGGGAAATTTGTATACAGTAAGGATCCTGGCAAGTGGTAACTTTTCCAGAATGAGATATGATAGGAAGGCTGTCAAATCGCATGAATGGAGAAGCTGACGCACACTGAGACCAGCGAAAAAAATTGCAGCACAAAACTCAGATTGATGCAAGGAGTATGGAAGGTCGACTTGACTAGTCAGCGAAAGGTTGAAGTGGGTAGCGATCATCATGCGAGAGAAAATGCTGGGCAACTTGAGAAGGAGAATCGTGAATCAGAAGTAATGACATTAACACTGAGAAAAAGGTAACTACAAAGACATGAGTGAGATCTAGCAAGTGCCAATTGGGTGTGGAGACGAGCAGGGAAGACGGTGGAGCAGCAAACGCAGGAGTTTCTGGGGTTAATTCAAGAAATACAGCTGACAGTTTTGCCTATCACTTGTTTCCTGCACTGAATTAAGCATCCTTAATCTGGCCCTGTACTAATGCTGTGATTTCACACGCTCCTTGGCACCTTTCTCAACCTTTGGGCGGTTTAAGTTCTTATAGAGTCCTTCTGTTTGAACAGAAACAATCATTGCTGAGCATTATGTGATATCTTTTGAATGCCTGCTCATGTATACCCACTGATATTCCTCGCTGTCTATTTCCCCATCCAACATCAGACCAGATGTCAAACAGAAGTCGTCAATATTGATGCCTTGTTCATTTCCATAATTAAGGGGTAACGCCTGCAAATGGCTGGACACATTATCAGCTAAGAGTGAATCCATTCTCCCAATTTCCCCATCTCTGTCATTTTTCTGTGGTGATACCACATTCCAGTGAGTAGCCTTTGACAGGATTTCATTTTCTTTCAAAGTAGAAATCCCCCTAATATTAGTAGATTGACCCTTCAGTTGTGACTGTCCCATCTCTGGGCTTTTCCTTTCACCCCTTCACTTCCTTCCCAGAACAATGACAGAGATCCCCTTGCCCTCATTTCCCACTGCAGTAGAATCCACATTCACAGAATCATCTTGATCCACGTCCACCACCTGCTGCAAGTCATCATAGACTATAACAGTGCAGTACAGAAATTCAGCTCTCAATGTTGCACCGAACTATGAAACAAATCTAAAGGCCATCTAAACTGCACTATTCCATTTTCATACACTTGCCGACGCAATGACAATTGTGGGCGGCAATGTGGCACAGTGGTTAGCACTGCTGCCTCACAGCGCCACAGACCTGGGTTCAATTCCCGCCAGGCGACTGACTGTGTGACGTTTGCACGTTCGCCCCGTGTTCTGCGAGGGTTTCCTGCCGGTGCTCCGGTTTCCTTCCACAGTCCAAAGATGTGCAGGTCAGGTGAATTGGCCATACTAAATTTCCTGTAGTGTTAGGTAAGGGGTAAATGTAGGGGTAGGGGTAGGGGTAGGGGTATTGGTGGGTTGCGTTTCGGCGGGTCGGTGTGGACGTGTTGGGCCGAAGGGCCTGTTTCCATACTGTAATGTAATGTAATCTAATCCAATCCAAATGCCATTTGAGTTAACCAGGCTACTACTGTTGAAGGTTGTTTGTTCCATGTCACTACTACTCGCTGAGTAAAGAATCTACTTCTGGCAGCTGTCCTATACCATCACCTAGGAGAAAGTGAGGACTGCAGATGCTGGAGGTCAGAGCTGGAAATGTGTTTCTGGAAAAGCGCAGAAGTTCAGGCAGCATCCAAGGAGCAGGAGACTTGAAGGTAGGGAGGAGAGACTTGGGGGAGGGGCGTTAGAAATGCGATAGGTGAAAGGAGGTTAAGGTGAGGGTGATAGGCTGGAGTGGGGGTGGGGAAGAGGAGGTCAGGAAGAAGATTGCAGGTTAGGAAAGTGGTGCTGAGTTCCAATCCTCCCACTTCCTCCAAACCAAAGGAGTAGCCATTGGGACCCGCATGGACCCCTTCGTAGAATATGTGGAACAGTCCATCTTCCGCAGCTCCACTGGCACCACCCCCTACCTTTTCTCCGCTACATCGATGACTGTATCGGTGCTGCCTCGTGCTCCAAAGAGGAGGTTGAACAGTTCATCCACTTTACCAACACCTTCCACCCCGACCTCAAATTTACCTGGACCGTCTCAGACTCCTCACTCCCCTTCCTAGACCTCTCCATTTCTATCTCAGGCGACCGAATCAACACGGACATTTACTATAAACAGACCGACTCCCACAGATACCTAGATTACACCTCCTCCCATCCTGCTCCCTGTAAAAACGCCATCCCATATTCTCAATTCCTTCGTCTCCGCTGCATCTGCTCCCAGGAGGACCAGTTCCAATACCGAACCACCCAGATGGCCTCCTTCTTCAAAGACCACAATTTTCCCCCAGATGTGGTCGACGATGCTCTCCACCGCATCGCCTCCACTTCCCGCTCCTCCGCCCTTGAGCCCCGCCCCTCCAATCACTACCAGGACAGAACGCCACTGGTCCTCACCTACCACTCCATCAAGGTCCATTTACACCATATCATCCGTCGTCTTTTCCGCCACCTCAAAACGGGCCCCACCATCAAGGATATATTTCCCTCCCCTCCCTTATCAGCGTTCCGAGGAGGAAGAGCGCCTCATCTTCTGCCTAGGAACCCTCCAAACACAAGGGGTGAACTCAGATTTCTCCAGTTTCCTAATCTCCCCTCCTCCCACCTTGTTTCCATCCCAACCCTCGAACTCAGCACCACCTTCCTAACCTGCAATCGTCTTCCTGACCTCTCCGCCCCCACCTCCTCTCCGGCCTATCACCCTTACCTTATCACCCTCACCTTAACCTCCTTCCACCTATCGCTTTTCCAATGCCGCTGCCCCAAGCCCCTCCTCCCTACCTTTTATCTCAGCCAGCTTGGCACACTTTCCTCATTCCTGAAGAAGGGCTCATGCCCGAAACGTCGATTCTCCTGCTCCTTGGATGCTGCCTGTCCTGCTGCGATTTTCCAGCAACACGTTTTCATCTCTCCCATCACCTGCCAATATCAAGCTCTGTCTTTGCTGATAAAGGGCATTTGCCCGAAACTTTGATTTTCCCGTTCCTCGGATGCTGCCTGACCGGCTGTGCTTTTTTTAGTTACAATCTAATCGTGACTCTTATCTCCAGCATCTGCAGTACTCACTTTCACCGTAAAGCTATGTCCCCCTCATGCTAGCCATCACCATCCGAGGAAAAGTGCTCTCACTGGCGACGCTATCTAAACCTCTGCTCATCTGATATGTCTCAATGAAGTCGCTTCTCAACCTTCTCTCTAACGAAAACAGCCTCAAGTTCCTTAGCCTTTCCTCATAAGTCATTCCCTCCCTACAAGGCAACGTTCTATTGAATCTCGTCTGAACCCTTGCCAATGCTTCCACTTGCTTCTTATTGTGCATGAGATTGAGGGTGCTTTGGCGGTTTCGATCAAAAATTGTCGAGCTGATGGAAGACATTACAGGTTAATCTACAATATCCTTTGGCACTATCCACAACTCTGTCGACTTTAGTGTCATCCACAAATTTACTAACCTATTCTTCCACACCCATATCCAGGACATTTATAAAAATGGCAAAAAGCCGTGGCCTTTGAACAGATCCTTGTGTTCCACTACACTACCTGAACTCCAGGATGAACGGAGATGCACCAAGTGAATCAGCCAAATTCAGGCGATTGAATTGGATTTGTAGCATGAGGAGAGAAAACCGCCAAAACTTATTAACAGATGGTGGTGGGAACTTTGAACTTCCTGCCGGCGAATGTCCTTTTATTAGAAACAGGCACTGTAATCAAAGTGAACCTTGTGATGCCAAACTGGACAAGGCAATGTGCCAAGTACTGAAAAAATTGGGATTAGAATCATTGGCGCTTGTTTATAAGTGATGCTACCACTGTGGCCAAAAGACATGATTTTGCTGTGCTGTACTATTCAAAAAATCAATCACAACATGAAAAACGGAAATAAAACAGGTTGAACATTAGCAAGAAAACCGAAAGCTGAATGCTATCTCCTGCTCGAATTGCACTGAAGTCCGTTCCCTTCTCTCCAGTAAGATTATCAACCTCAAGCTTTTCCTATGTAATTCGAGTACCTCCAGTTAAAACTCGAATTAGAGGAATAACTGAGGCATAACATACACAATGGATCAAAACCGTCAATACTCAGCACTCATTGAGGGTGTACAGCAACACCAAGAAAAACTGAACAGTTCTAAAATGACATTCTGTTTGATTCAAAATAACAAAATGTATCAGAACATGATATAAGACTTGCTGGAAAAAGAAAAAATAAATTGCAGTGTGGAGAAAGTATAATCCAGGACTATTTGAATTTTACACAGTGCAGCCAAGTCCTCGTGGTGAAATCGTGGTCCGGAATATGGCGCGGGAGGCAGTCAGAGCCTGTGCAGATAATTCATGGAGCCGGGTCCCGGGGCAGAGGCCAGGGTAAGGAGGCAGGTAGGCTTTCAGTTCTGATACCTGAATTTCATGGACTCAGTCAAACCAATTGTAATTTGTTTACTTTTTCAAGACATTTTTATTTATACGCTTACGTTTATTCTGTATCCTGAATTAAAGTTTGTATTGCTTTGTTAAACGTTATGTTTACACTCTCAATTCTGTAACAAGCAGTTCAGAATCTATACCTAAGTTGGCACCAAATTGGTGACATTATCACCTTTTAAATGCACATGGCAGTGCATGTGAAAATAAAGGTCATTCTACTCTATTTTGATATTATATGCAGAAATAACAGACCTCTAACAAACATAAGATCCAATCCGGCTACACTAAAACGCATCCTGAACTAACAACTTGTGCAGTTTACCTCCAGATCATGTCTTTTTGAAAATTAGGAAATATTTTCCTGTTCTGTCGGCGAATGTTCACAAGCTGTTACATCGTTCCAATGAACAGAACAACTGCATGTACATGACATCGGGTTCAGATGTTCACGAAGAATACTCAGCACATCCAAGTGTATAATCGTTGTTCAAACAGTTATACACATATTTACTTAATAATTACGAGAAAGATGTCTGACTCATCAAAGGAAATTGAAAGCATTACACAGGGAACATGTCTGACCATGTAAACCCAACCTGCTTCTCCGATTGGACGATTATCGGGAACTTGAGCTACTTAAGCTGACTCAACTTCCTGAACAGCCCTTAGCCCAGGTAAATGAAACGTCTGAGAGATAACACCTTGTCTGCAACATCTGAAACTCAAGGAGAACATATTTCTTATTGGTATGCATACACTTCACAATGGGAGCAAAGAACTGTCCAAATTAAGTCATCAAAATACTTATTTTCTTTATAGTTTAACGATTTCAGTCTGTTAGATTATTCTAGTCCTGACCTCCACTTTCAAAATCAGAGTTTAATGCAAAATGTAATGATCTCATGTTCTTTGCCTTTCTTTATCTGCGCATTGTCATTGATGTCTCATCATCACGAATATTAAATAAACATCGCTGTGGTTTCAAGTTCGTGCATGAACAGGATTGCAATTTGCTTTGCCCTCTCATTTGCATTCGTTAATTTTCTTAACTGTTTACTCTACTATTCAACTCAGTCAAAATGCTGTTTTGCGCATCAAATACAGCAAATCAGTAAACCGGTTTTCAAATTCTCCAGTGATTCATAGAGTCTGACATGCAACACAGCAAAACTTTAAAATATTTCAACTAGATTGGTCGTGATGGGGACCAAATATCTCACCGCGGCCTACGGTGTTCTGGCACAATTCCAACACTAGCATATAACCAACAATGCAGAAAATTTCCAATGTCTAACTTTTACACAAAACAGAACAAATCCAAGATAACCAATTACTGCAAATCAGCCTCCTCTTGATCATCAGTGAAATGATATAAAATGTCATCAACAATGCAACCAAGCAACAGAATTTAAATGACAGTGTGGAGAAGATGTAATCCGGGAATATTTGAATGTTTGAACGACACCCACTTTAGCTTCCACCAGGACCAATCAGTTCCTAACCTCACTACCATTTTTGTTCAAATATGGCAACTGGAGCTAAATTCCAGTACTGTGGTAACATCAGCCCTTGACATCAAGGCTGCATTCGACGAGGAGAGGCATTAGGGACCTCTATGTTAGCTGGAATAAATGGTTATTAGGAGGAAACATCTCCAGTGATTGAAAACATACCTCGTACAGAAGATTATAGTCATATTCGTTGGCGGTCCCACCTCCATGTCATCCCTGCAGAAATTCCTCAGGGAAGTGTCCTAGGCCAAAGAAGCATCAGTTGCTCAGAAGTGAGGATGCTCGCTGGTGCCTGCGCAGTTTTTAACACAATTCACGAGTCCTCGCATGCTGAAACACTCCATGGTCAAATGCAATGAGACCTGGACAATACCGAGGGCTGGGCTGACAAATGACAGGCAACATTTGCGCAACACAAATGCCAGACTCTGATGATCAGTGCCAAAAAGTTTGGTATTGGAAACTTACAGCCAGTCTGGCAGCATCCGTGGAGTAGGAAAGTCGACGATACAAGCATAAGATCTTCATCATGAATGTGAGGGGGGAAACGAAACTGAAAGATCGGTGGGAGTGATGCACTAGAGGTCACGTTGCTAAAAATGCAATAGGTCGCAGAAGCTGGTTGGGTTGGTGTGTCAGGTTGGAGCATTGGGTGGAGGGGAGGGGTGAGAAGGATGGCGTGCAGGTATGTCAGTTGAAAATGGCAGTACCAACATGGAGTGGTGAATTTTGGGATAAGGTGGAGGAGGACAGATGAGGAAAAAGATGAAATTGACATTCCTCCTATGTGACCGGAGAGTCGCAAGGTGGACGATGATGCATTCTTTCTTCAGTCGTCGGGTGGCTGGAATTTGGCAGAGGAGGAGGCCAGGGACTTGCATGCCCATGGCACGGTGGAACATGGAGTGAAACCTTTCGGTCACAGGACAGTGGATTTGATTAGTGTGTGTCCCCGAGATCTTTTCTGAAGCGTTCCGCAATTTAGTGTCCCGTCTCCAAAATGTAGTGGAGATCACATTGAGAACAACGGACGCAGTCAATTACATGTGTTTTTGTACAGGAAAATCTGCCTTGAATGAAGAAGGACCCTTTGGGCCTTGGATGGCGATGAGAGCTGCAGTTTTAGGCACAGGCTGTACAAATTTTGTGGTGTTAAGTGAAGGCGCCAAGAGTGGAGAATGGGTTGGTGGGGGCGTAGAAACAACAAGGGAGTTGTGGTGGGAATGATCTGTGTGGACCACAGACATGGGAATGGAGGCACATATATTTCTGGCGGTTGTGTCCGTTTGTCGGTTGTAAATGATGGAGGATGATACACTCTATCGGGAGGTTGGTCTTTAGAAAGTGAGGATTGGGGCTTCTGTCCTTATTGCGATTGGAGGAGTGGGGTACAAGCTCGGAGTTGTGCGGTGAGGAGCAGATGTGCTGAATGGTAATGTTGATACGTCGAGGATCGAAATCGGTTCCTTGAAGAAGGAGGCCATCTGGGATCTTTTATGGTGGAATCGGACTAACTAATGTTAGCTTAAAAGATATATAAACTCTCAATGCATTAGAAGTGTTCATCCAGATATTGCGAACCAACCTGCTTAAATATGTAATTCTGTACCTCTCGAGGAGTTGGTAATTGAGCGCCGGTGTTCTGGAACCGAGGTTGGGATCGAGCTCTATATCACAGGAAGCCTGAAACTATATCCATTTCAACAACAAACTCGCCCATTAACTCCCAAATAATATATTTCATATTCATATCTTACTTATTCCACGTGTATCTGCCGACAAAGTCAGGGCAAAGCAATATAAAATAGCAGGTGTTACACCATAGCTTTCCCCATTCGAGCTCTCAATTTAAAATCTGACCACTGAGTGTATATTGCGTCTCTCCAGTGTAAGATCCAGAAACAAAATCAATCAACATCTCACAGCATTTCAGATATTTTACTATGTTTTTGTTTCGATTCCGAAGTTTCATTGAACTCCAAAAATCTGCGATTCAACACTTCCCTGCTCATGACATTGCCAAGACGGTCTGAATATTTTTTTTAAGACAGAATGTCGACAGGAATCAGCAACATCGTAAGAATGGAGACTTGTACTGACAGACTCAGCGGTTAGCAGTTTAACGTGCAAACTTCAGTGTCCAGATCATGTTCAATCAAATGTAACATTGTTAGTCTGAAATATGTGAAGTTTCATACCGTCAGTCCAACGCTTAAATTTGTCAATAGTCTCAATCATTTAAAAAGTCGTGCCCACACCCATGTTTTCTATATACCCTAAATTTGTTTTGCTTAGACTATTTAACAGTGCTCTTAAAGTAACAGTATTTTAACAGTATTTCGTTCTGATCCCGATTTTAGACAATGCAACAACTACTGAGTGCAATGCTATCAAGTTCAGAATTGGGGAGACGTTCGAGTTTGCACAGGCAGCACTGTTACAGATGGTTTTCTGCAGTGAACGGTGCAGTGAACAGTGCTGCTGGCTTTCGATGTATGTCCATTTTGGCGAATGTCAAAAGTTCAAGGAAATTTGGTGGGCTGAAGTTGATGAGAATGATGATGAACCTATCGAAGTGCTTACAAATTACGGAAGTGAGCGACAACGGGAGCGAGTGAGAGATGCAAGCTGTATGATTTTCCGTTGGCCACATATTGGCAGTTGTCTTCTGGAAGGTGGTCATTTATGATCGGAGTAAAGAGAGGTTAAAGAGGTCCAAAAATATTCCACCATCTTGTCCGCACTGGATCTGAGTGCAAGGCTGTGGTTTCAATCCAGGCCAGTCGCTGTCTGTGAGTCCTCACATAAGAAGATCGATCTTCCATCTGTGGTGGTAATCGTGGTTACGTTGCATCCCAGGATGCTGTGATAACAAGCTTACAGTGCTTTGAACTCGTCGAGTTGTGATGTATTATTGTCCGCAATTCTGTTCAACTTCTCTTTGTATTCTGTTGTGCATGAAAGTCTTGCCTCAAATGACGGTGTCCAGATTAATGTGTATTTATGAAGGGCTTACTTGGATTTTCTGAACAAATCAAGGTTACTCGACCTGTTCACCTCTGACGTGGAATTCAGTTGGGACAGGAACTCTCATTTCTGTCCATGTTGTGCACATTGCAAACATTCAGATTCCCATCTTCAGCACACAGTCTTCTGCACGCTTACGCTGTGAGTGACGGTGCTGGCATATTTGCTTAGTTTGGACACTTAAGTGCTTGAACAGAGCAAAGTCCACTTATTCTAGGTAGTCCCGCAATCTCCATCCATTGCCCAGATCAATACTGCAGTACCTTCTATATTAAATCCTCTCATGCCAATTCCTTCTTGCCAGTTGGGGGGAGCGGGACACAACCCTGCGATCGAATGTTCAAAAATGCGAACGGTGAATGGATGGGTTCGCCACCTTTGATGGTGGTATATCTCCGGTCAAGAAAGTTCAGACCTTTGGTGGGAACAGGAGACATAAGGTTTGCCTGGTTTAAATCACCAACAAGAAGGGAAAAGACCTCCAAGTATTCTAACTCAAGATGGTTTGGAACATTGCACACTTCGCCTGGTGCATTCTTCAGTTCCGTGTACAGTGGGAGATAGACTACTTTCAGGATAGCAGAGGAGAAATCGTCAGTAAGTCGTAGGGATGACAGTTTAATGTAAGATAGTATTGATCCAGACAGTACTAATTCATCAGCATCGCCACATCTGAGCACTAGAATGACTAGAATGCATAACTAACTGGGCGATGCTCTGCTCAAGGACACCAATCCCTCCATTCAATAAATTAAGAAGCACTCAGGTAGAAATGCCTCGTCAGGTGCAACAGGAGTGAGGCATGTCTCTGGAAAATAGAGTGTCCAGCAGTCTGTAAATTCCCTTTGGAAGATACGTCTAAATTTAAGGTCATCCATCTTGCATTCAATAGCTTCTATGCTTTAGAGGTATATATTCGGGAAGGGGGATTTGAACCCTCGTAGATTAAACCTCACTGGAAATACAGCACATCTCCCAGGTTTCCTGCATAGCAGTTCCACCTTATCGATCCGGGTGTGCTTGAGCGAAGCCTGCTATTCTTGGAGATATGTGATTGGTTCCTGGGCTCCATTCATTACCCTGAGCATTCGAGGGCGCACTGCGACCTGTTCAATCGACATCCACGATGCGGGGTCACTGTGTTTCTTGTTCCCATGATGGCTGAGATTTGTTTCCAAGTTTCTGTGAGTTCGGATCTGCCAGTGCCGACAAGTCAAGGAGGTCCAATTGGCTCTAGTGAGTGAGTCTCGTACACGATGCTTCACGAGGTCTTGCCGTCGTCTAGTCGGCTTGGTATTTGTCACCATGGGGTCAGTTCTTGCTCCCAGGCTAATTGAAGCTCAGTTCTGGGTTTTCACGTGTGGGCTGGGTTTGCGGGGAGGTGGTCGGCCTTTTTCCTTGGCTGCGCTTGAGATTGGCGAGATTGCTTTCGAGACTCGTCAGCCGTAACATCTTGAGAACTGAAAGAAGTTGTAAGCGAACGTTGTTAGTAATTCTATTAGACTTGACATTAAGGTTTAAAGAGCAAATTGAATTAAAACGTGGAAATGCAAGGTCTGCTATCGACCTCTCGCAAAATGCCACCATGCTCCAGTGAAACCGTGAATATGGTTTATTTTTGTGTAATATTATGTGCAATTTAGTCATGGTGGCGTAAGTGGAGGCGTTATAGAATTTCTTTCTCGCTGATTTCTTTTGAAGGTCGTCAGACAAGGAGACCAATTTCAGTGTGTGTGCTGAGGGTTGTAATTAAATTCTGTTCCTGTCTGAAGCAAAATCAAGAAATGGAATAATAGCTTCCGAAATGAACAGGACTTTACAAAGAGAAACGTGAAGGAGCCATTGTTTCCTACTCTGTGTCTTTTTATTTCATTATTAAGAACCGACAAGAATTAGATGAAGAGAACTCTCTTATACTTGAATATTCTTGGCAATTGTGCGACCACTTTTACCGTGAGCTGCTGCTTTGATCTTGGCGATGTGGCTACTACATTCAGGCTTGAAACTCAAAATTTAAACGCAGGATTGATCAGGCAATATAATCATTTTCCTTTGCATCAATTGAACTTTTGGCCAGTGAGATCGTTATTAGTCACAGTCTATACCAATTGACGTTGAGAACAAAACTTTAATTCAGCTGGAAAGAAAGCAACGTGTGGTGCCCAATGCATTTGTCGCACATTCCATGTTGATGAGGTCAGGTAAGTATACGAAATTAATTTTAAATGAGTATTTCAAACTTGAGGGTGTCAACACGTCGACGAGTGTTGTTTTTGCCCAGTACAGACACAGTTGGCCGAAGAACCTTTTGTGTGTTATCTTTCATTTTTGTCACCCTGGCTCTGAACTAGCAGGAAATTATTATGTACGGTCAATATTTGTTGGGCCACACTGTCTATGGCATGTCCCACATATTCAAACTGAAATAAGATTAATATCAGCGAAATCTTTGCTTCGCATGTAATATCATTCGTTGGCTAACACCAACATGGGCACTGATCGACCTTAGTTCATGAAAAAGCAATGGCTCTTTCATGGAAGACATATCATTGTTTCAGAAGTTTACATTGTCTACCGATTTTAGGACTCCATCAACTCCAAGAACACAAACATCAGAGCTATCTGTTGACCACTGTTTTGGGCTGATCGGCACTGCCAATTTTTTAATCCATTCAATGTGAAATCAGTAGAGGCGGCTGGTTTCAAAACCATGATCTGGAGGAGGGAAGAATGTTAAATGACTCAATGCATACTTCACAATTTTCAGTTTGCTACTGTTTTATAACGCAAATGTGTTTTATATTTCAACACACATCTTTAAAAAAAACTTAGGTTGAATATTTTTATCACAACACATGAAACAGTAGCATTTGTAGAAATTCCAACAAATCATCAATCAAATATGAAGCAAACCTAGTTTACAAACTCTGCGTTTACTCTTAATTATTGTCTGCAAATTGGGGTGACTTGAGGATCTCATTGCCAAAGCGACTGAGTCTTGTTCTCAGGACTATTCCTTTGATGACCATGTTTCCTGAGTTTGTTTTCGGCATCCAACTAAAACGTTGAAAATATATTTAAATTAGTACCTGAACAGGTAAAGTTTGAAGGTTTGGAAGTGGGGCTGTGGGTTGGGACTAGTGTAGTAATGAATTCTGTTCGGCATAGACTAGTTGAACAAAATAGTCTGCTTCCATGCTGTCTGACTCAATATTGTATGATGACATGCAGTGACATCAGAGTGAGAGATGCGAAATAGTGATTCTCTTGCCTGATATTATTAACAAAAATCATGCACCCGATGGAATTATCAAATCGAATTCGCATGAGGTGTGGTTGGCACTCGCTAATGGTGACGTCCTGTTGAACATGACAACAAAAACAGTACTGGATGACCTAAATATGAATGCAGAATCCTTATTGCTCAGATGGAAGGATCTTATTCAGGCTGTTGGACTGTACCCAACAGTTCTGTACCCAAACGGTAGTTCTCGCTTCACTCTCTGAAATCTAATCGCACTAAGCATTCCCCCATGAGGAACATTGTTATACGCCTTACTAAAGCCCGGAAAGATGACATCTACCACTGTTTACTCATCAATTGTCTCTATTAGTTTTTCAAAAATCTGAATCAAATTCGTGAGACATGATCTCCGACGCACAAAGCCATGTTGCCGATCGCCCAGTCAGCACTTGGCTTTCCAAATACATGTAAATCCTGTTGCTCGGAATATCCTCCAATAACATGCACAGCGCTGATGTAAGGCTCGCTCAAACAATACTTATATCAGAAATAACATTATCATTCATCGCATTTCATTAGATCCCTAGCACTCTTCTAAGTTCCTGTTCACGTTGATTCAGTAATTTTAATTCAGATACCCAACTGTAACTGTATGTTGTTTTCAAGCTTTCTTCTCAATATCAGTTTCCATTTAGACATTACGTAAATAGCATTACAGCTGTGATTCATACCTCTTTCCCCTTCCATTCGAAGTCATTTGTTTTGAGTATTCTGCATAGGACTGAGTTTGAGGTCACTGGACAAGACTTTGCCTGACCAAGACAGTATCGTTTTTTGCACCAGATTCTGCAGTGTCCAAATCAAGCCCTTGGGGTAGTATCCGAATGGCGAGGAATTTCTGGTCTGAATTGTACTGATGAAATAACCAGATATGTTACGGAAAAGTTCGAAGTGAATCAGTTAAAACAAAAGTATTGTGTACAGTTCATCATAAAACTTTCTTATCTGTTTTCATTGTGTTTGAGATAATTTATGTGGACCCAATGTATAGTGACGCCACACTGTTTCATTTTGGTAATATCTGAAATGTTGTTTCCCGTGCGTGTTTTTCTCTCAGTCACTCTACACTTCAATCTCTCAATCAAATTGGTTTCGTCTGTTCGCGCCGAACAACAAAGGAACATTCATTCAGTATTTTCATTCTGGTTCCTTCCCTGACTGTTCCTAGTTCCACATATGCTGTTTCTCATTTGCCTTCCATTTGGTGGCACGGTGGCTCCGTTGTTACCCAGTTTTACAGACTCAGAGAACCGTGATCGATTTCAGCCTCGGGCGACTGTATGTGTGATGTTTGCACATTCGCCTTGTGTTTACATTAGTTTCCTCCCACAGTCCAAATATGTTGAGTTTATGTGGATTGGACGTAGGAATGCTGCATGGCAGTAATCGGCTTGTGTGTAAGAGTGAGTGGGATGCTCTTCAGAGCTATGGTATGGACTCGACGTGCTGAATTCCTTGCTTCCATGCTGAAGATATTCTATGATGAGCGCCACATCTCGATGACACTTCAATTGTCTCAGAGTTCTTGGTAATACGAATTCTCTGCCTGGCTCTGTGATCCAGCATTGTCGCGCACACAGACACACATGAGGTTAATGTGACAGTAGAAATAACAACAAATACGCTTATTATCCCTCGGGGCTTGAATGTTAGCGACATTGCAAGCAAAATATTCAAGAGATGAACGGTAAACAAAAAAGAGATGAACGTGAACGATATCCACCTGTTGCAGCTTCCATACGTATTATAGATAATCAGAAAAAAATAGGAACCGATTGTTCAGAAGAAGTGGCAAACACATATCTGGACAGAAAGTGTGGGAGATGTTCAGAAGTACTTTCTGCCAACGGCTGTTGACTCGATGTCGTGTGATAATTTAATGTTAAGCAAATTGATTACTATAATGGGAGAAAGGCAGAAATATTGAGTTTCACAAGACATCAGCCATGGTACATCTGGCCGAGATCTGTCCTCTGCTCCTGGTGCATTCTCATGCCTTTTTGTCACGACCTGAGGTACATTGCGAGATGAGATTTTTTTGTCAAAATAACATTGTTCATTCATGCAGTGCAGTTTGTAGAATATGCAACTTCTCGCAAATTGCATGGGTAATAAAGAAATTAAATGTCATAAATCGTTGAATAATTCCGCATCAAATGGGCTCGCTTTGCCTTAGGTTAGATGTGAACTATTGAAACCTTGTTAGAGTTGCACTCCTTTGAGCATTTGGAGAGCATTCTGTCGTACTCCTACCTGTGCTGATAGGCAGTGAGCAAACTTGGAGCTGCAATATTCCGAGTCACTGACGGCAGTTATCCAAACATGTGACAGGCTTTTGTCGAGATTGCATTAATTAATTCATTCCAATTAATGCCGTTTGAAGTGTGACCTTGACAGAAACATATTATTGGCTTTCCACGTGGGAGATTCAGTAATAAACATGTCATTAAACGGCATAAATAATGTACTGCATGAATGTTTCTTGCAACTTCCTAGCTAAAACTTGGACTTCTTTCCAAGTCTTGCTGCACAGGTGCATTGACTTTTCCTGGCTTGAGGCGAACTGTTTTTCTCTGTAGTCATTGCCAATGTCCACACTTAAGAAACTTGAAGCTTGTATCAAGTTCGACCTGCTTCTGTGGTGTGTCATCATAAATCAGAACAAGTCACATGGATTGCCGTCAATGACATCATACAGCTTTAATGATTGAAGTCCAAAAGAAAAATGACCACGTTATTTGGTAGGCTCAATGGAATATTTGATCTGCTGTGTCTCAGTTAACTGTGGCATTGCATTCAAACCGATCTCTGTTGAGGCTAAAGCTCAAGTTAGTTAACTCACTCTGCATTATTCAGATTCTGTAGGGACCTGTAATAATGTCAAGGCTAATTATTGCAACTACTATCGAGAAGTGTGTAAGAAATACTAGTCTTGTCTTGACATGTACATGATTATCAGAAACTTTAGACACGTTAGTTTTCTGTTTTTGCATGAGTAATGAAACAGTCATTTCTTTTATTTTCCAATGTTATGTTATCCTTTGAAAAATGAGAGGTCATAACGGCAGATTTGCCGAAGAGTCTGCATTAATAAGGGAAGGGGAGCACTAATTTCCCGCAGTACATATTTTCTTTTCTATTCGGTTTACCTGTAACAGTCATAGGTTGTGCGAACCAGGAGAGTTGGGAACTCCAGTAAAACGTTCTCTGAAATTCTTTTGAGATCTTCTCTGTGGATGTCGTTGCCTCCTGCCTGTAAGAATCTGTCTTGGTCTTAACTTTTTTTTTGCCAGTGTGTGATTATTGAATCTTATTCTATAAGAAAAGAAAATTAAAAATAGCTACTGTGTCGGGTCTGATAAGTTTTCCAATAGGCTATTCTAAGTTCTGCTTTCATTTGGAATGTTTTAACTGCCATGCTAAAATAAGTTCTATTTTGCTTAAGGTTGATTGGCTTGACCAGCTGCATCATACATCAAACATCCACTCACATCTGCCTTTGAAATAAAAAAAAGTTAGGGTTCAGGCTACATTCTTTAAATACTTTGAGTGAAGCTGGTCATTTTCATAACTTATGCGTTGCACTCAGGAAAGATATCTGCATCTAACGGATAACAATATTTAGAAATCTAAACTGACTGTAATTGGAATTTCAGCAATAACACGGTTGTGCTTGTTTTCCACAGAAAGTCAATAATCGTTTCGTTCATATTCGTGGTGAGCTTATTCTTTTTTTCATGTTTTAAAAAACCTCAGAGAGCATCACAACACTTGTTAGAGAAGATCAGCCACAGCTGCAAATATTTTACAAACGATAACCAGATTCATGGGGAAATACCTCATTGTTCTGTGGGATAGTTATGCCAGGGTCAGGCATACAACAGCATACCAGGAATTTGGCGAAAACAGTAACGTGGAGGAGTTGATCGCAACAGGATAATGCTGAAATGTGTTGCTGGAACAGCGCAGCAGGTCAGGCAGCATCCAGGGAACAGAACAATCGACGTTTCGGGCATAAGCCCTTCTTCAGGAAGGGCTTATGCCCGAAACGTCGATTCTCCTGTTCCCTGGATGCTGCCTGACCTGCTGCGCTGTTCCAGCAACACATTTCAGCTCTGATCTCCAGCATCTGCAGACCTCACCTTTTCCACAATAGAATAATGACAGGGGAAATAAAACAAACATGATTGAATCAGACTGAGAGAGGGAATGATGGCAAAACAAAGTCAAACCCTGGCAGTAACTGCAAACAGATAGAGAGATACAATTAAGTGTGAAGGGGTGAACGAAAGAAAGAAGACTGAAAGGAAGAAGAAAGAACGAGCGAAACAAAGAAAGAACGAAAAATGGACAAGCACAAAGATCAACAAACACGATCGTGGGCAGAATGAAGTAAAAAAAAACAAGAAACGCTCCTTCATTCAAATTCTGTCCGAACTAAACAGGGGTCATGAAGGAAGTCTCAGTCAATGCACAGAAATCTAATCAACGAGGATGGTACAAGGGTATTGTATAAAACATAGATGGATTACGTGAGCATGTAAAATGCATCGAATTGCTTTACAAGTAACCAAATATGTAATTGTGGATTCTGCCAGGAAAAATAAAGGAAAGCATATATCATAGCATCATAAGAAACAAAGCTCTGAGATAATGAGTCACCTCAGCATCCACATCAGATGCACCAATTCAAAATGAACGAAAATTGAAAGTCTTTGATTATTATAGCTGCAAAGACATTCAAAGCTGCAAGTAACAATAACGCACAGATGTATCAGGAAATAACTATTTGCAAGAAGAGAGAATCCATTCATCACTAACTGACGTTCAATAGCAGTTTCTGCAACTATTCCTTCACTGTCAATATATTTTGTATTTACATTAATGTAAAACTGAACTGGCCTAGAAATGCAATATGGTGGCCTCAAGAAGCACTAAATGCTATCACTGTTGGAAACCATGTCTCTCCCAATTCTGTGAAGCATCGACATAACACGAATCAGGAGTGTGACAGAATTTTTCCCACTTTACTGTATAAATCCATATTGACCAACTTCCAACAATCCCTACCCCTTTGAGGACCATTTACTGATAGGAGCTGTCACTAACAACAGACGTTTGATCAGGTTCTATGGAACCTTCCTTCAAAGTTGGGACCCAAGTTGGTAGGATTGTGAAGATGGCATATCATATGTTGGCTTTCATTAGCAGTGGGATTCAGTTGAAGAGCTGCAAGGTTATGCTGCAGTTCATTGAGCTGTGGTTAGAGTGCAGTTGACATATTGGGTTCAGTTCTGATCACCTCATTATAGGAACGAATTTGAAATTATAGAGAGGGTGCAGAGGATGCTTTCACAGGATTATGCCTGGACTGAAGGGGAACATTTATGAAGAAAGTGCACGAAGACAGATGTGAGATTTCTTGATAGATTTGTAAAAGATTATGAGAAGCATGAATAGAGTGGATAGCCAGAGACGTTTTCTGAGGTTGAAAATGTTAATCGTGAGGGGGCATAATTTTATAAAGAAAGAAGGAAGGATTAGGGGAGATGTCAGAGTAAATGTATTTGCACAGAGAGTGGTTGGTGTGTGGAATGCAGTGCGAGAAGGGGTAGGAGAGTAAAATGCATCAGTGACATTTGGTATTTATCGGATATGCACAACGGATGACAGTAAAATGAAAGATATGGAGTTTAGTTTGACCTTTGGGTAGAATAAAAGGAAGGCACAATGTCAAAGGGCGAAGGTCCTGTAGTGTTCTGTACTTTTCTATGCTCTTCGACATTTGATGTTTCAATCATTAGAAATTTACAAAATTAGTGATCAATTGTGTCTGCCTTGGTCGGCCATGAAATCCGAGTGGCATTGAATGGTTGTTCATTGAAACGCAATAATTTGTTGAAATTGTGCATGCTGTCATTTTAAAAATAAGGTGACCCAATGAGATGCGATTGATGAGAAAAGGCAAGAGACTGCCAAAGAATGAAAAGACTTTTCCTTACTTTGCGACTTAATCTTGAGACATAAGGGTCACATTAGAAGATGGAGAAGGAAAAGTGAGGACTGAGATGATCAAGATCGGAGTCGAGCGTGTATTGCTGGAAAACCACAGCAGGTCAGGCGCCATCTGAGGAGCAGAAGAATCTGTGTATAGGGCATAAGCAATTAATCAGGAATGAGGCTTGTGGGCCAACCTTGAGAAATGCATGGGAGGGAAGAGGGCCATCAAGAGTTTCTGCAGGAGGTGGAACATAGTGACTTTTTCTTCAGATAGATAACACTAAAACCCTTTCTCACTGTGACAATGTACCATTAGTTATCGAAGCTGAAGCATTTATAGGCGCAAAGGCTGAAACAGTTTTTTCCCCACTTTTAATACCTGAATGGTCTCCCTCCAGTATGATAGTACAGTTGTGTCAGTAAATGGGATAACTGAGTGAATCAGCTTACATATGCAGCCGGGGAACAGTCCTTATGTTGTAATATATGGGTACAGAATGCAGGGACGAGGGACTGAGAGTTTTTTGAGCCGTTTCACATGGTGACTGAGATGGCATTGGTGGTTTTGACAGGCTAAAATTGGACAAATGCCCAGATCAGGATGCGATTGTGCCTCACGTTGCTTTGTGAGACTAGAGAGAAAATGACGCGTGTTCTGACCAATGTTTCACATTCCTTTTTAGCCACCTGGGAGTGGTTGGAGGATTTCAGGACTACTAACGTGGTTCCAGTTTTCAATAAGGCTGGCGGAGATAATGCAGCAAATTACAGAGTAGTGATTCGAACATCACATGTAGGGAAACTTTTGGAAAAGCCTCTTAAGGAGAGAATTAATTGCAACTTCTTCGGAGAAAGTTTGACCAGCGAGAGTCAGCATGCTTTTGTCAGAGGAATTCATGCCTGATTGATCAGATTACATTTTTTTTAGGAAGTGATCAGATGTGTAAACAAGGATAGTGAAATTGATTTAGTTTATGAGGATTTTAGACAGTCTTAGACAAGTTCCCACAACGGAGACTGGTACCAGGGTTAATATAAAAGGGATACAGGGTCACGTCGTAAGTTGGATCCAAACTTATTTGGGTGGTTGCAGACAAAGGAAAGTGCTGTTTCTGAGACGTGGAACTGGTATTCAGTGGTGTCCCACAAGGACCAATGCTGTGTCCCTTAATGTTTGTGATTGCACATAAACAATACAGAAATAATGTTGGAGAAATGATAAGAAAATTTGAGGAGGATATGAAGATTGGCATAGTGGTGAACAGTGAGGAAGAAGATCTTAGGTTCCAGGATTTCAGAGGTGGATTTGTCAAATGGGCAGATAGGGGGAGCTGAAAATAACAATAAAAACATCAGGTGATTCATTTTGTAAGTAACACGTCATGGGAGTACTCAAAGAACGGTAGGGCACTGGGAAACCCAAGAGTGACTTTGCATATGGGTCCACAGATTTGTGAAGGCAGCAGAATATAGTAGTTAAAAAGACAGGCACGACTTTATAAGTCAAGGCAAAGATTACGAGAGCACGAAAATAGGTGTCACATAGAACATAGAACATAGAAGAATACAGCGCAGTGCAGGCCGTTCGGCCCTCGATGTTGCGCCGATCCAAGCCCACCTAACCTACACTAGCCCACTAACCTCCATATGCCTATCCAATGCCCGCTTAAATGCCCATAATGAGGGAGAGTCCGCCACTGCTAGTGGCAGGGCATTCCATGAACTCACGACTCGCTGAGTAAAGAACCTACCCCTAACATCTGTCCTATACCTACCCCCCCCCCTTAATTTAAAGCTATGCCCCCTTGTAATAGCTGACTCCATACGTGGAAAAAGATTCTCACTGTCGACCCTATCTAAACCCCTAATCATCTTATACACCTCTATCAAGTCACCCCTAAACCTTCTTTTCTCCAATGAAAACAACCCCAAGTGCCTCAGCCTTTCCTCATACGATCTTTCTACCATACCAGGCAACATCCTGGTAAACCTCCTCTGCACCCGTTCCAGTGCCTCCACATCCTTCCTATAGTATGGTGACCAAAACTGCACACAATACTCCAGATGTGGCCGCACCAGAGTCTTATACAACTGCAACATGACCTCAGTACTCCGGAACTCAATTCCTCTACCAATAAAAGCCAGTACGCCATATGCCTTCTTCACCGCACTATTTACCTGGGTGGCAACTTTCAAAGATTTGTGAACATGGACACCAAGATCCCTCTGCTCATCCACACTACCAAGTATCCGACCGTTAGCCCAGTACCCCATCTTTTTATTACCCTTACCAAAGTGAATCACCTCACACTTAGCCACATTCAACTCCATTTGCCACCTTTCTGCCCAGTTCTGCAGCTTATCTATATCCCGCTGTAACCTACCACATCCTTCCTCACTGTCTACAACTCCTCCGACTTTCGTATCATCCGCAAACTTACTCACCCAACCTTCTAACCCCTCCTCCAGGTCATTTATAAAAATGACAAACAACAATGGTCCCAAAACAGATCCTTGCGAAACACCGCTAGTGACGGCACTCCAAGATGAACCTTTGCCATCAACTACTACCCTCTGTCTTCTTCCAGCCAGCCAACTCCTAATCCAAACCTCCAACTCACCCTCAATGCCATACCTCCGTATTTTTTGCAGCAGTCTACCATGGGGAACCTTATCAAACGCCTTACTAAAATCCATATACACCACATCTACTGCTTTCCCCTCGTCCACCTCCTTAGTCACCTTCTCAAAGAATTCAATAAGGTTTGTGAGGCACGACCTGCCCTTCACAAAACCATGCTGACTATCCTTGATCACATTATTCCTATCCAGATGTTCATAAATCCTATCCCTTACAATTCTCTCTAAGATTTTGCCCACAACAGAAGTGAGACTCACCGGCCTATAGTTACGAGGGTTATCCCTACTCCCCTTCTTGAACAAGGGAACCACATTTGCTAGCCTCCAATCTTCTGGCACTACTCCTGTAGACAACGAGGACATAAAAATCAAGGCCAATGGCTCTGCAATCTCCTCCCTTGCTTCCCAGAGAATCCTAGGATAAATGCCATCAGGCCCAGGAGACTTATCTATTTTCACCTTTTCCAGAATTTCCAACACCTCTTCTCTACATACCTCAAAGCCATCCATTCTACTTAATTGTGACTCAGTACTCACATTGACAACAATGTCCTGTTCCTGATTGAATACTGACGAAAAGTATTCAGTCAGTGTCTCCCCAATCTCTTCAGCCTCCACACGCAACTTCCTACTACTATCCTTGACTTGACCTATTCCTACCCTAGTCATTCTTTTATTCCTGACATACCTATAGAAAGCCTTAGGGTTTTCCCTAATCCTGCCAACTGAGGACCTTTCATGACCCCTCCTTGCTGCTCTTATCTCTCTCTTCAGGTCCTTCCTGGCTACCTTATATCTCTCAATCGCCCCAATTGAACCTTCACGCCTGACCTTTACATAGGCCGCCCTCTTCCATTGAACAAGGGATTCCAATTCCTTATTAAACCACGGCTCCCTCACACGACCCTTTCACCCCTGCCTGACGGGCACATACTTATCAAGGACACTCAATAGTTGCTCCTTGAACAAGCTCCACATATCAATTACATACTTGCCTTGAAGCTTACTTTTCCAGGCCACACATCCTAAGTCATGCCTCACAGCATCATAATTTCCCTGCCCCCATCTATAACTCTTGCCCTGTAGTGCACACTTATCCCTCTCCATCACTAGAGTAAAGGTCACCGAATTGTGGTCACGGTCCCCAAAGTGCTCACCTACCTCTAATTCTTACACCTGGCCTGGTTCGTTACCCAGAACCAAATCCAGTATGGCCTCACCTCTTGTTGGCCTATCGACATATTGTGTCAGGAAACACTCCTGCACACATTGGACAAACACTGACCCATCTAACTAACTTGAGCTATAGCTTTCCCAATTAATATCAGGAAAGTTAAAGTCCCCCATAACAACCACCCTATTACTTTCACTCTTCTCTTGAATCATCCTCGCAATCCTTTCTTCTACGTTTCTAGGACTATTAGGAGGCCTGTAAAAAACTCCTAACAGGGTGAGCTCACCTTTCCTATTCCTAACCTCAGCCCAAACTACCTCAGATGGCGAGTCTTCATCCATCGTCCTTTCCACAGCTGTAATACTATCTTTGACAAGCAATGCCACACCTCCCCCTCTTTTACCCCCACCTCTGACCCTACTAAAACATTTAAACCCTGGAACCTGCAACAGCCAATCCTGTCCCTGTTCTACCCATGTCTCTGTAATAGCCACAACATCGAAGTCCCAGGTGCCAACCCACGCTGCAAGTTCACCTACCTTATTTCGTATACTTCTTGCATTGAAGTATACACACTTCAAACCACTTTCCTTTTTACAGGCTCCCTCCTTTGAAATTGATGCCATGTTCCTAACCTCCCTACATTCCAGGTCCTGCACCCTAAAGCTACAGTCTGGGTTCCCATGCCCCTGCAGAGTTAGTTTAATCCCCCCCCCCCCCCAAGAGCACTAGCAAACCTCCCACCAAGGATACTGGTGCCCCTCAGGTTCAGGTGTAGACCATCCTGTTTATAGAGGTCCCACCTTCCCCAGAAAGAACCCCAGTTATCCAAATACCGGAATCCCTCCCTCCTGCACCATCCCTGTAGCCACGCATTTAACTGTTCTCTCTCCCTATTCCTCGACTCTCTATCACGTGGCACGGGTAACAAACCAGAGACAACAACTCTGTTCGTTCTAACTCTGAGCTTCCAACCTAGCTCACTGAAAGCCTGCCTAACATCCTCAGCGCTCCTCCTACCTATGTCATTGGTGCCAATGTGGACCACGACTTCGGGCTGCTCCCCCTCCCCCTTAAGGACCCGGAAAACACGATCAGAGACATCACGTACCCTTGCACCTGGGAGGTAACATACCAAACGTGAGTCTCTCTCGTTCCCACAAAACGTCCTATCTGTGCCCCGAACTATCGAGTCCCCAATTACTATTGCTCTGCTCTTCTCCACCCTTCCCTTCTGAGTAACGGGGACAGGCTCCGTGCCAGAGGCCTGAGCCCCGTTACTTGCCCCTGGTAAGTCGTCCCCCCACAAGTATCCAAAACGGTATACTTGTTCTTGAGGGGAACGGCCGCAGGGGGTCCCTGCACTGGCTGCTTTCTCCCAGTCCCCCTCACTGTCACCCATCTATCTGCCATCTTTGGAGTTACTACTTCCCTAAAGCTCCGATCTATGACCCCCTCTGCCTCCCGAATGATCCTAAGTTCATCCAACTCCAGCTCCAGTTCCCTAACACGGTCTTGGAGGAGCTGGAGATGGGTGCACTTCCTGCAAGTGTTATCAGCAGGGACGTCCATGGCATCCCTCACCTCAAACATGTTGCAAGAGGAACATTGTACTGCCTTCACTGCCATCCCTCTGAAAGTAACCTTTTATTTAAAAAAAACTGGGTCTAAAGAATGCAACAAGCAAAATGCAGCACTTACCTACTTACCACAAAGGGTCTTATTATTTAGGTTAGAGGAGGAGGGCGGGTGGGAGACACTACCTCTGTAGTGCCTCGGGTTCTTCTCCTGCGCGCTTTTGAAGGGAAAAAAAACCTACCCGGCTGCCCCTCCGGTCTTCGTCACTTCCCCCTGCTGCTCCTGCTCTTTCCGTATAGAGAGAAAAAAAACACCGCTGCCCGCTACCCGTAAGTAATTTTAAAACAAACTGTCTTACCTTAGCTGCTGCTCGCACTCAAAGTCTGTAGAAAAGTTCGTGAAGAAAGCATTTTAAAACAAACTGTCTTACCTTAGCTGCTGCTCGCACTCAAAGTCTGTAGAAAAGTTCGTGAAGAAAGCATTTTAAAACAAACTGTCTTACCTTAGCTGCTGCTCGCACTCAAAGTCTGTAGAAAAGTTCGTGAAGAAAGCATTTGGCACGTTAGCCTTCATGAGTTAGAACATTGATTATTGAAGTTCACGTCATGTTCTGGCTGTACAGAACATGAGTGGAGCCACATGTAGAATACTGTTGACAATTCCGATCACCTTCAATAGGAAAGATATTGTAAAACTTGAAAGAGTGCAGAATAGATTTACAAGGATGTTACAGTGTCGAGAGGGCTTGAGTTGTAAGTAGAGAGTGCTTGAGCAGGGGCTTTTCCTGGCAGTGTTCCAGGCTGGTGTGTAAACTTCTACACGTTTATAAAATCATGATTGAGGGTGGATCGGTGACTGGCCTAGGCCATGGTTTTATCCAGGATGGTGGAATTCAAAACGAGAGGGCACAAATTTAACGTATTTTGCACGGACACACTAAACAAGGGACAAAGTGTGATAGAGCGATATTTGGATTTCCAACAGACATCATCTCAGCTTAGTCTTCGACTGAATAAAAATGGGCATGTACTTGGGAAAATAGTTTGAAAGGTAAACCGTGAAGAGAACGTTAAGGATATAAAAATTGAGTGATGTCGAGATGAGGAAGTTTGTGAGTAAAATATTGACCAATGCAGTATGAAGTGGAGAATGAGATGTTCGCAGGAACATTCAATAATGACCCTTTTATTTAAATTAGCTATTGCAGGACTCTGAAATACAGAGGGACCTGGCTGTCCTGCTTTGTGGATCACATTAACATGGTCTGCCGGGGTGGCAACTGATTAGGAACGCAATAAGTCTTTTAATTCATTTGTTCAGCAATGACTGGGCCAACATTTATTTCCCCACTCCAATCAGTATTTGAGACGGTGAGAGCCTGGTCGAAACACTGCATTTCATGATGACTTTTTTTGGAGAAACGAAGTGTTGCAGTTATCAAATTGCGCCTTTTTCTTTTCCTGTTCACATTTTAATGTTCAACTATTCAGTTGATATCAGAGAATGCAGAGTTTCTCCAGCAAGTATGCTTGTGTTTCAGATTTCCTGCATCCACAGTTTATTTTTATTTAGTAATTTGGATGATCTGAGTTTTATGAGGAATGGAATGTTGCAAGCTGTCAAACATGTGACAGAAGATTCAAACTGAATGCTGGCACGTTCATCAGCTGAGGTGGGAATAGAGTCAAAAAGTGTGGTGCTGGTCCAGCAGCATGCGAGGAGCAGAAAATTCGATGTTTCGCGTACAAGATGTTCATCAGGAATGCTTGAGTCGTCGATTCCCCGCTCCTCAGATGTTGCCTTACAGGCTGTGATTTCCAAGTGCTACACTTGTTGACTTTGATCTCCAGCATCTAAAGTTATCACTTTCTGCTGAGGTGCGGTACAGTCAGGTACTGTTCCTGAGATGTAATAACGTGGTCGTGATGTCAGAGTGAATTTGTAGTTGAAAACTTATCCGTGAATCAATATTATTCTCCCGATCCCACTCTGCGAAGGACAGGCTGTTTCGATGGAGCTTGTTGTTACAGCCAGTCAATTTGACAGTTGTGCATTTGGCAGGTCGCGAAAACGTGAATTCCCAATGCATTGTTTAGACTCGAATACGATACGGAGACTTTCGGTCTTGGGTCTGCCACGGCCTAAATTTGAAAGTGGGTTTGCATTTGCATAGTCGGTGTAGTGTATATTTGTGTCTGAGAGTGTAACCAGTTTTATTTTCTGACGGGTTTTAAAAATGAAGAGATCAACAGAATGCTGATTTTCATTTTACTTTGATAATGTAAATCTGAACCAAAAATATGAATTGTTGGAGAAACTCAGCAGACCTGACAGCATCTGTGGAGAGAAACTGAGTTAAAGTTTTAGATCGATAGAAACTCGTTACTTATACATTTCTATATAATAATGCTGGGAAAATTATCAGTCTTATCTGTTGAATCAGGATTTTTATCAAAATATCTCAATGACAGACAACTGTCACCTTTACAAATTCAGAAGGACTTTATTGACTGTAATGCTGTTTCTGTTGCTCTCAGTTGGTGAAAGGCTGTGCTTAAATGCTTGCCTTCTTTCGTTTCCTTTCTCTCAGTTTGCAGCAATGTCGAATAGAGAATTGGTCATTTCAGTGTCTAACTCAGCATGTGTCTCCATATAACTCTCTCTGTCTCTGTGCATCCACCTCACCCTCTTCCTGTTACACATTCTCCGACACTATGCCTGTCCATACAACTCTTTACCTATTTAGGCTCAATGGAAAGTCTGACATTTCGAGACAATTTGAGTGTGCAGCTGCTGAGAGGATTTTTGCCCACTGACTGGAGTGCGTTGAACTGGGCTCACATTCTCCGGATAATGTGTCACTTCAAACCAGGCAAGGCGACACTTCTTCCTCAAACAATTATGACTGTTTCGAATTCAAAATAGAATTCCTAATCCACCAGAAAAAAATGCAATTACACTACAACTAAAGAAGCACAACGATGTATATATTGTTGGTTTAAATGTATGAACGGCGACATCAGAGAATGAGAGTTATCAGCTGGTGGTATCTCTGCCATTACCACAAAATTCCCCGGCAAATCTGCAGCGTCTCCTGCCTCATCTCGTTATTCCGACCTAACTGAGAATGAAGGAGGAGGAATAAAAGAGGAGGAGAAGCAGAAGTGCATGTGGAATAATGGAAAGAAACCACAGACATAAGTAATCGTTCGGAATATAAAAAAAACATGGCATTCACTGTTGGAACTTCACCTGGATCACCAATTCATTACAGGGTGAAAGTCCAAAAAGACGTTCAGTTATTTTCACCAAGACTTGAAACACCAAGCCCAAGTATGAACGCGACAAGCAGGCACCGCTGGGAGTTGAACCAAGGATTTCTTGCTTACTAGACAAGCGCTTTAACCAACTAAACCACGGCGCCACAGGGCAGACGCCCTTACTCATCCATATGTGGAGTTGCTTAACCACTTCCTCACAGTCCTTGGACATGTGTTTTCGAATCAATGTTGCTCACAGAGAATTGTATTCAATCCTCGAATTTTCAAATACAAACAATTTATAGCTGAAAATGCTCCACTGAAAAGGCACAGAAAAACATAATCTCTTCTTGCATTCATTTAAAACTGGTATTTTCACCTGGTTAAAGTGACAGGAGAAAGAGGATGTGTTCATTCTGTCGGGGCCCATGAACCACGTTAGTACACACAGAGGGGACATCACATCAAGAGGAACAAAGATCATTGCGGTGAATTGACTAGCTGTAATGTCTAAGTAAGTATAAAGATTGGGCAGTAAAAGCTGACCCAATGGCACCGACATTGAGTTTTGCACCATCAGTTCCGCGCTCACTTCGTGCCTTATGCCTCCCAGGCATCATTGTCTATCACTTTATTTCACTGTCTTCGTCCACGTCTCAACTTATTTCAAACGATTGCAGATGTCTGATAGGAACCTTTAAATTTTCGAAACGGATTCCTGGAGTATAGTCGTCACTCAATGGGAAAGGATTCACTGCATATCCAGAATTACCACATTGATGGAGGGGATGAATTACTTTCCTGAAGCTTTCAACGCCTCAGCACAGACATGAAGCCATGATACAGCTCGTGGGGAATTTCCAGGATTTACACTCAGCAACACTGAAGGATCAGCGAGATACATCCAACTCGGAATGGTGATATGATTGTAGGGGCATTTGCGGTGGTCGTTTCCCGTGCATCTGCTGCCTTTGTCTTTATATACGGATGGAAACAATTACTGACCGATTCTGGCAGGATCTGGATGTGCGCTCTGTATGCAAGCAAGATTTATTTTCATTCTAATAATTCACAAAAAGAGAAATACATCTTCATTACCTGAGTGGGAATTATATCCAGGTATGATATATTGGTTGATGCAAACTCGGACTCCGAAACTGGGACCTCCTATGATGATGACTGTAAAATTAAAACCTGACTTATAGACACTCTTGTGTCTGTTGTTGACTCCATAACAAACTTCAGCTGCAAAGTTGCTCACTCCAAGTTTCGAAAAAGTTCATATTATCGCACTGGATTTCAACATGAAGAAAGAGGAGCTGTGATCATATGATGTTGTTCAGCAGATGTACTGCAGGAAGGCGCAGAACAGGCTGGTGGTCACAGGGCCTCATTTTGATGCGCTGGTATCCGGTGAGCGGGCAGCACCAATAAGGGTGACGTGATACTTGTCTGATTCCAGATGCCGGGCCAGAAATTACCAGAGTTTTCTCGCTGAACTTGTTTAGGGTCTTGAAAGGAAGAGGCTATGACTCAGATTATGAAAGTACATTTCACTGGAGTGGATCATGTAATCGCTAGTGACTGTGAATACAGCAATGGAAACGTCCAGCAGACATGCAGGCAACACTAAAGGAGGCACGTGAAGACGAATGTGTTCAAGTTGCCAGTGAAAGGCACTGCTTCACAAAGTGTGACGTATTGAATTAAAGCAGTGACGCTAATTATCTTTGCTGGTTCTTCACCTTGGTAATCTTGTATCCCCCCGATATAAATGTCTCCATTACACATGGAAAAGATGAAAGGAAGTCGACGGTGGGTCGGCCCTGTGGTGTAATGGATAGCACGTCTGAATTTGAATCGGTCTATTGTAGTTTTGTGTTCTAATTAGCTCAATTTCAGCATGCTGCTATGTTGAAGTCAGTCATAACTGGTTTTATAAAATCATTAAGGGCAAAGAAGAGTCTGTGAATAGTACCGGGACACCATAAAAATCAATAAGCCCGTCTCTGTTTGGTGCGGCTCGAGATGGGGGATATATGAAACCTGTGCTTTGTATGAATGCTTACTGTGGGGAAGGACATAGAACACAGAACATAGAAAAATACAGCGCTGAACAGGCCCTTCGGCCCTCAATGTTGCGCCGACCTTTGAACAATTCTCAGCTCAGCTCATCAAGAAACTATCATCACCCATGTGCGTCTCCAAGGATTGATTAGATCTCCCTAATGTGGCTGAGTTAACTGCACTGACAGGCAGTGTATCCCGCGCCCTTACCACTGTCTCAGTGAAGAACCTGCCTCTGACCTCTCTCTCAAATCTATCACATCTAAATTGGTAGTTATGTACCTTCATACAAACTGACGTCATCATCCTAGGAAAATGACTTTCATATTTGAGTCTACTTATCTAATTCTCTGATCATCTTGTATGTCTCTATCAAATCCCCTCTGAGCCTTTTTCTTTCCGATGAGAACAGACCCAAGTTTCTCAGCCTTACTCATTAGGCCTTCCCTCCAGACCAGGCATCATGCTGGCTCACTAGTTAGCACTGATGCCTCATACTGCCAGGGACCCGGTTACAATTCCAGACTCGGGCAACTGACCGTGTGGAATTTGCATATTCTCCCTGTGTCTGCGTGGGTTTGCTCCGGTTTCCTCCCACAGTTCCAAAATATGCAATTCAGGTGAATTGGCAATGCTCAATTGCCCGTATTGCCAGGTGCATTTGCTGGGGTAAATGTAGGAGGATGGGTCTGGGTGGGTTTATGTTGGGAGGATCGATGTGGACTTGTTGGGCCTAAGGGTCTGTTTCCACACTGTAGGGAATCTAATCTAAATCTCCTCTGCACTTTTTTCCAATGCTTCCACATTCTTCCCGACATACATCCACACGAGCGTATTGTGTATTTGCAGCATGATATTGCAGCTCCAGAACTCAATCCCTCTACAAATGAAACCTAACACACTGCATGCCTTCTTAACAGCACTCTCAACCTGGATAGCAACTTTCAAGGATCTATGCACATGGACTGCAATATCCCTCTTCACATCCACACTACCAACAATCTTTCCATTGATCCAATACTCTGCCTTCCTGTTATTCTTCCCAAAGTGCATCACCTCACATTTAGCTGCATTGAACGCCATTTGCCACCTCTCAACCCAATTCTGCAGTCCACCCAAGTCGCCCTGCAACCTGTAACATATTTCCAAACTGTCCACTACTCCACCGACTTCAGTGTCATCTGCAAATTGACTCATACATACACCTATGATGCTTCTAAGTTATTTACAGAAATAACAAACAGCAGTGGCACCAGAACAGATCCTTGTGACACACCACCAGTAACTGGACTCCAGGTTGTATATTTTCCATCAATTACCACTCGCTGCCTTCTTTCAGGAAGCCAGTTTCTAATCCAAATGGCTAAATCACCCTCAATCCCATGCCTCTGCATTTTCTCAAACAGCCTATCACATGGAACCTTAACAGAGGATTGTCTGAAATCCATGTATACCACGTCAACTGCTCAACCCTCCTCTACATGCTTGGTCACATTATCAAAAAAAAATCTCAATGAGGTTTGTGAGACACTGCCTACTTTTGACGAAACCATGTTGACTATCTGAAATCAAATTATTGCTTTCCAGATGATTATACATCTTACCTTTTATAATCATTTCCAAAACCTTTCCTACATCAGAAATATGGGTCACTGATACATAATTACCTTGGTCATCTCTGCTGTCCTTCTGGAACAAGGACACAACGTTTGCGATCTTTAGTCCTCTGATACTAAACCTGTAGACAATGACGACTCAAATATAAAAGCCAAATGCTCTACTATCTCCTCCCTAGGTTCCCAGAGAATCCTCGGACAAATCACAACCAGCACAGGGGACTAGTCGACTTTCACTCCTTCTGGAATTGACAATACCTCTTCATAACTAACATCGATCCTTTCTATTCTGATATATCTTATCTCATTCTTCTCCCCGACATTATTCTCCTTTACCTGAGTGGAAACCGATGGGAAATGTTCGTTTAGTACTTCGCCCAACTCCACAGGGTCCCCAGTCAACATCCCACTTTTGTCTTTGACTGGCCCTATTCCTACCCTCGTCATCATTTTAATCCTCACATACCAACAGAAGGCTTTAGGTTTCTCCTTTATTCTATTTTCTGAAGACTGCTCGTATTCTGAAAAATCTCTTTAAATCCTTCCTAGCTAATCGGTACCATTCCATCACATCATCTGAACCACCCTGTCTCTCAACACATGAGCCTCAATCTTCTTATTTACAAGAGATGCAATTTCTGTAGTATTTCATGGTTCCCTTATCTTTTCAATTCTTCCCTGCCTGACCGAGATATGCCTATCAAGGAAACGCAATATCTGTTCCTTAAACCAGCTCCACATTTCCATTGTCTGCATCCCTCACATTTTGCTACCCTATTCTATGCATCTTAAGTTTGCCTAATCGCATTATAATTGCCCATGCCCCATCGATAACGTTTCACCTGTGGCATGAAAGATGTAGTCTGTGGGGAAATGGATGTTGTTATCTGCAGTAAAAGGACTGTTACAGAAGAGGAAGCGCCGGATGTATTGGACCGGCTAAAAGTTAATAAATCCCTGTGACGTGATCAGGTCACACCACAGAACTCTGTGAAAAGTGAGACAAGTGATTTATGGATCACTTGCTGAAAATTGTGTCATCGATCATCACAGGTGAGGTGCCATAAGACTAGGCTGGATAATATGACACCACTAATTAAGAAAGGATGTAAGGAAAAGCCAGGCAACGACAGACCTCTGAGTCTGACGTCGGCGGTAGGTAAATTGCGGAGGGAATCCTGAGAGACAGGATTTAATGTATTTGGAAATGCAAGACTGATTATGGATGATCAGCAATGGCGTGAAGCGTGGGAAATTATGTCCCCTTAAATTGAATGAGTTCTTTTTTGAATAATTAACAAAGAGGATTGATTAGGGCAGACTCGTTTACGGGGTCTCTGTGGACTTCTTTCAGGGAGGTCGACAATATTCCACATGGGAGACTGGTTAGCAAAGTGAGGTGATCCAACCGTTTGGATTCAGAACCAGCTCGAAGGTAGAAGACAGAAGGTGGTGGTGGAGGGTTGCTTTTCAGACTGGAGGCCTGTGACCAGTGGAGTGCCACAAGGATCAGTGCTGGGTCCTCAACCATTTGTCATTGATATAAATGATTTGAATGCGAACATAAGAGATACAGTTATTAAGTTTGCAGGTGACACCAAAATTGGAGGTGGAGTGGACAGCGAAGAGGGTTACCTCAGATTATAGCAGGATCTGACCAGATGTACCAATGGGCTGAGAAGTGGCAGATGGAGTTTATTTCAGATAAATGCGTGGTCCTGTATTTTGGGAAAGCAAATCTTAGCAGACTTATGCACTTATTGGTAAGGTCCTAGGGGGTGTTGCTGATCAAAGAGACCTTGGAGTGCCGCGTCATAGCTCCTTTAAAGTGGAGTCGCAGGTAGATGAGATAGTGAAGAAGGCGTTTGGTCTCCTTCCCTTTATTGGTCAGAGCATTGAGTACAGGAGTCGGGAGGTTATGTCGCGGCTGTACAAAGACATTGGTTAGGCCACTATTGGAATATTGCATGCGGGCAATTCTGGTCTCCTTCCTATCCGAAAGATGTCGTGAAACTTGAAAAGGTTCTGAAAAGATTTACAAGGATGTTGCCAGAGTTGGAGGATTTGAGCTACAGGGAGAGGCTTAACAAGCTGGGGCTGTTTTCCCTGGAGCGTCGGACGCTGAGGGGTGACCTCATAGTGGTTTACAAAATTATGAGGGGCATGGGTAGGATAAATAGACAAAGTTTTTTTCCTGAGGTCGTGGAGTCCAGAACTAGAGGGCATAGGTTTAGAGTGAGAGGGGAAAGATATAAAAGCGACCTAAGGGGCAAGGTTTTCACGCAGAGGGTGATACGTCTATGGAATGAGCTGCCTGAGGATGTGGTAGAGGCTGGTACAATTGCAACATTTACGAGATATTTGGATGGGTATATGAATAGGAAGAATTTGAAGGGATATGGGCCGGGTGCTGGCAGGTAAGACTATATTGGGTTGGGATATCTGGTCGCCATGGACAGGTTGGAACGAAGGGTCTGTTTCCATGCTGTACATCTCTATGACCCAATTACTCTATGTTGTGCCCAGACCCGACTATGCCAATGCACTTCTGCTCGTCGTCAAACATTCTGAACTTTCAGATGGTAATTGTTTTATTGTCGTCACCAAATTGCAGTTGCCTGTTCCCGAGCTGACATATTTTCCAATTCACATGGCTAACACAAATCCAATTAGCCTCAGTAATTACTGCAATGGCAATCAGATCTGGCTGTATGTGTGTGTGTGTATATATATTTTTTTTTTTCAAACACAGAAATACGTACAGAATGCAGGGATTTCATTTCTATTTTTAACAAGAATGTACATTTATCAGTAGATAGTCAATCAACTGCAGATAAACAATAACTACGATAACATATCAATGGAATGCTGACAACCTTAATCCTCTCGTACAACTTCCACCACAAACTCCCAAAGGCAGTCACAGAGAAAAAAAACATGGTGTCGTTGTTGCACATGAAGCATGGGAAGGCAGTTCAGTAGTCCCTGCCCATAGGAATCACTGAGATTATTCTGTTAACTTTTCAGAATACTCTGCGGTAATTGGTTGTGTCAACTTTGTTTTGCTTGACACTGCTTCGACAACGTGGAAAACCCTCCTGCTGAACAAACCAAACACCCAGGAAACTGGCCTCGCCTCAGAATTTGTCGCAGTATGAGTGACAAAGAACTCCTGAATTCCAGTACATTTTAAAAACTAAATGTGTTCCTTAACTCTAAAAGTGAACATTTAGCAAAACCATTTACAACTTTAAACCCAGTTTCTCTTAACTAATTGTTATTGGCCTTCAACTGTACAGCAACATACTTTTCCAATAACCATGTATTAAAATTACATCAACTTAATTTCAAAACCACACAATGGCTTTCAGTGACAGTTTCCATCTCCCTCTGGCTATAGGTCTCCCTGGGTCATCTTTGATATTTTCGTTCAAGGATGTTTCGTATGAAAAAGGAACTTCGATCGGGAATAATTTGTGGACAGTTTACTCTATCGATGACATTAAGTGTTACTCTGTCTAACTGTTAAGATGTCTGATTCTTTACTGCCCAAGCATTGGATTATATCAGTGGTATGATATTTGCAAAGCAATAAATTCAAAATAATCAGTTTTTAATTTGCTGGGCCTTATTTAAACTGATGTTTTTTTTATCAATTTGAATCATTGCAAAAACAACAACCGATATTCGGGTATTTGTTTTACAATGAAATATGGTATATTTTCAAATTTCCAGTACACTCTGATACTGCTAGTCAGTCACATGATTGGTACCTGCAAGCTTTCATTGCTAAACAGCCTTCCCTCTCTTTTTTAATGTACATTTGACACCCGTAAATTTATAACATCTCCCCACTTACGAAAACGATATGAACCATTGCAGTGAAGATATGTTTTTTTTTCAGGTTTTATCCACCATTGCAAGCAAATGCGTTGGGCCTTAATGTTACTTCATATTAATTCCTGCGCGCGCGTGCACGCACACACACACATATATATATATATATATATATATATATATATATAAAATATTGTTATCCGTTCAACCTTATTTATAGTTTTTCTGTTAAATCAGCAATAACGCACCTATAACCAAATTATTATGAGCCATAACATGTACAATGTCTAAATTAAGAGTTTGCAACAAAAGACTCCAACGCATAAAACTCACATTCTTGTCTTTTATTCGTTCCAAGAATGTAAAAGGATTTCAATCTGTCACATAAACATTAAACTGTTGGAAGGCCAGTACGAAACTCAATAATTCTTTTTTTCGGTGGTGGAGTATTTTCTCTGGTGGGTGTGGAGTTTAGTGTGCAGTAAACAACTGGCGTTCAATTCCATCATGATCTTCGAACAGCAGTACAGCTCCAACGCGTATGTTGTTGGTGTCTAAATTGCATGACCAATGTTATGTAACAAGAACCTCTCCTCTGCTTTCTTGAATGTTGATTTCTTTCAGTTTATTGCTAGTTTTGCTTCTCTTAATCGTTCAAAGAGCTCTGCCAATTGCAGCATGTGATCTCCCCATGACTCACTAATGATCACTACATCATCTGGATGGACTGTTCTGTTTCCTAACGCAGCCATAAGCCATAAGGTCGTGAGCCTTTGGAATGTGGCTGGTGCATTTTTCATTCCAAAGTGCATCACTTCGAATTGATGGAACCTATTTGAAGTCACGAACGCTCAAACCTCTTTGTATTTCTCTGATAAAGGTATCTGCCCATCACTACGCTGTAGTTCCCACTACCTAATGTTACTAGCTTATCCAAATTTCTCGGTACAGTCTGAGTCGGTTCGGTGATATTTTCGATGAGCTCCCATCCACTTCCTTCCACACTTGCGTGGCTTTGAAAGGTTAATCCTTTCGGGGTGTTGTTTTATCAGAACAGCATTCCCGACTTCTACCCCATGCACAATGGCATTAGTCCTCCCCATGTTATTCTTGCCACTGTCGTCATACTGCTGCTATCTTTCAACTGCGTTTTTTTCCGAGATAGTTAGCTCACTGACGCATCACAGTACTCAAGGACTTCCTCATTGTTTAATTTGCAGTCCATCAAAATCCCCATCATCTGAATTTGTTTTCCCCGTTCTGTGGGGCAGTAATTAACTCTTTTTTTCAGTGCCCTCTCTCTGTTGTAACAAGGTTTCAACGTGTTCATATTACATGCCCGTCACGGTTTTTTTCTATCCGCATAAGACCATTAGACCATAAGAAATAGGAGTGGAAGTAAGGTCATTTGGACAATCGAGTCCTCTCCACCATTCAGTTATGGCTGATGGGCATTTCAATGCCAACTACTCGTATCCCTTAATTCCTTGTGAGATTGAGAATTTATCAATCTCTTCACTGAAGACATTTAATGCCCCCGCCTCCACTGTGCTCCGAGGTAGTGAATTCCACAGGTCCGCCATTCTCTGGCTGATGAAATGTCTCCTGATTTCCTTTTTATGTTGACACCCTCTAAGTCTAACGCTGAGACCACGAGTCCTAGCATCCTCACGAGATAGAAACAATTTCCTAGCGTCCACCTTTTCCAAGCCATCTTGTATGTTACTATTAGATCTCCCCTCATCCTTCTGAACTCGAACGAATACAATCCAAGGATCCTCAACGATTCATCGTTTGTTAGACATACCATTCCAGCGATCATTTGTGTGAATCTACGCTGGAGAAGCTCTCCTGCCAGTATGTCATTCCTGAGGTTTGGTCCACAACAGGACTCAATATACTAAATGGGGCTTAACCAGAGCTTTATAACGTCTTCGTAGCAACTCACTGCTTTTACATTCCAACCCTCTAGAGAGAAATGACAAGAATGCATTTGTTTTCTTAACCACGTACTCAACCTGCAAATCACTCCGCAGTGTACTAGCACTCCCAGATCCCATTGTGCCTTGGCTTTATGAATTTTCTCAACGTTCATAAAGTAGTCCTTGCCTGTGTTGTTCTTTTCCAAAGTGCAAGACCTCGCATTCTCTCACATTAAATTCCATCAGCTATATCTTGTACTTTACTCCTAAACTGTCCAAGCCTTTCTGTAGCCTCCCCAACCCCTCAGAACTCCCTGCCTGTCCACCTAACTTTGTATCATCGACGAACTTCGCCAGTGTGCCACCAGCCTTTTATTCCAGATCATTTATGTATAAAGTGAAGCTGGGACCCCAACACTGAATCCAGCATCTTTATGAGACAGTTTTTCCTGACTCAACTTTTCTTCTCAATTTGATAAGGATCACTATAGCTGGCTTTTGAGTGAATGTTACAACTGGTTATACGTCATCCCCACGGGAAAACGTCCGAATTTCAGAGGTTTTATCTGCCCCCGTGCCTTTCTACGCTGTGCTACTTCAGGTGTTGTTTAACTAACTCACCTACCCAATTTTATCTCTGCATCACTTCCGATACATAATCCAAGTGCGCGGTCTCCTACTTTGGCCCTATGAATTGCTCCGTAATTATTTTCAAAAGGCCTCTCACTCCATGTCCGCATATTATGTCAAAGGGCATAAACTTAGGAGATTTGTTTTGGGGCATGCCCAATGGCAAACAATGCAAATAGGATACTTTTATCTCAACCATTCGGGCAACCCTGGCAGTACTCTCTTAACACGGTATTCAGCATCTGATGCCTCCTTTCCAAAGCTCCCTGGGATTCAGGATGGAACGCACTTGTTTTCAAGTGCTGCATTCCTGAGCCATCCACCATTTCGTCAGATAGCCGAGTAGTAAAATTTGGCCTTAGTTTGATTGAATATTCCTGGGTGGCCTATACCATGTGAAGAAAGCTATTGATTCCACGACCATTATTTTTTTCTTCTTCCTCCGTAATGGAATTGCCTCCGCGAATCTGATTGCCATTTCCATTATGGTTAACAAGCACTGCTTCTCGCTTCTAATTTGGGGAGGGGATGTGCAGAGTTAGTCATCACCTGCATGAAAGCTTCTTCCAATGTGTTAATTGGCAATAAAGTTGTTGCTTTTATTACTGCTGTGGCTTACGTAGCTATTGAAAAATATGACATGTATGGCAAACGTTATTTACATCCTAATTGCATTTGAGGCCAATATAAATGATTTCGTACCTCAGCCTGAATCGTATTTCCACACAATTGACCTCGTACTTGTAGTTCATGTATTACCCAGAATACTTCCTTTATTGCTATTTGCAACACAAGCTTGTGCATTTCAGGCCAGTTCTCCCCTACGCTCTTCTGCATGGTGTCCATTTTAAAAAAATAACCATCAGGAATAAACTCTGACTTATTTTCTGAGTATACGTCGACATATATATCTGTTATTGTCTCGTCTTTCATTTGTAAGTCCATTAGCCTTCCATTTAGTCACTTCTGCCTGACCCCCTGTCAGTTCCAGTTTTCCTGAACCATTGCATCAAACAGTGTGCCCGCTAATTGAAGCTCAATTTCTTCGTCTTTCTCTTCACATTCTGCTTCGTGCAGTGACCTATGATAGCGGGATCGTTTTACTACACTGTCTGAAAACATGCCAGGTTATTTACCTTTTAACTCTTCAATTCCCTGGTCTCCGTTGGTGTCTCCACAACACTGGTGGCACTCCCACCCTGGATACTTGAACAATAGATCCCAAGAAAAAACTGTATTCCTGGAACTCACACTCGATCACTACTCCAACTTGTCTTTAGTTTGCTTTCCAAACTGATCTTACAATGTACGCTAAATTCCTGTGCAACTATCCCCCAAATCACTGTTCTCTCGGGTAACATATCAGAACGTGTGTAAAAACATTCACCTCTCGATCCTGTATCTCTGAAAATAGTAACACATTTCCCTTATCTCTGTGTTCTTTCTGAGTAAACTTTACCCAGAGAGATGAATTATTTTCCAGATCAGGGACTCACTCTATACCCAGCCCATATATAAGCTGTGCACTATCCAGGGAGCTCCTCGATTTTACTTGGGGGCTTCTCTTACTACATTCACGAATGCCAATGGCTTAGCGTCTTTCATCACATCTTTTCCCACAGTGGCTTACTTTAATGACCAGTACAGTGACTTCATGTGTCCTCCTTTACCACAGTGGAAACACTTCCTTTTCCTCCTCTTGGGCTTTTTTGTTAACCTGTTGTAGACTAGTGCCAACGTGCTCTTAATTTTGTTTTGTAGATTGAGATCAGTACTTCTCCAAATTTCTGTCCCTCACAGGATGGATTTCTTGTCAAAAGCTGAACGTTGCCTTATGCAACAGTGCGTATTCATCTGCCAACTCTGCTGCTATTCTCGCTTATTTGTTATTGTTCATTCACAAATTCTTGTCATCTCTGAGAGTGAGTTCTTCAAAACTCCTCCAGAACATTAATCTCTCTGAGAGCCACGTCGGCCTTGGCTATTGTAACTACGGCACCCAAATATCAAAATTACGATTTTTAATTCTGTCGAACTCAACATGGTCTGACCTTGTTCCTTCCTTACTTTTCTCAACCGCTGTCGATACGCCTCTGGTACGAATTCATAAGTAATCAAAACCAGACTGCTTGACATCTTCATAATCACTTGACCACTCAACTGACAGCACTGTAAATACCTAACTCGCTCTGCCCACCAACCTAGTTTGAACGAACATTTCCCACAATTTCAACACACCAACGGCCGAGTCAATTGTTCAAATGAAATAAAGAAAGCTTCTAAATCATTCTCATCAAAATGTGGATGCGCTTTAACATATTTGTGTGTATCACAATCTTCTCTCTTCATATCCTCCTGGTTAACTTGACTTTCCTGGAAATGGTGCAAATTCTGAAGATTAGCGTCTCTCTCCTTTTCTCTTTATTTTCTCACTATTCCTTTTTTCCCTGTCTTCGATGTCTCCTTGTTCAACTCAGCACCTTCTCTTTATTTCTTTTCACTCTATTTTTTCCTTCTCTTACTCTTTCTGTCTCTTCTCACTTCTTTCTATCTCGTATCTCTCTCTCTCTTTATGTCTCTATTTCCTTTTCTTTATCTTCTAACTCCATTTTCCGAACATGTGATATAAGTGTTTTTTCTAACTCTGCTGCAGTTGTTTGTTTCTCTGACAGACCTACCTGCTGAATTAACTCCCTAGCACTTTCAGTATTACATTTGTCATTGGTTAAACCACATTCTAACCTCTTTGCTAATTTAAAACTTGTGTCGTATTTCTGTCTTTCTGAACTTTATAAAAATATTTGGGAATAGTCTTCAAATCCCAGAGCGATGTTTGCAATATTAAGAGCCACTTATCTCACTTTGCATTTAACCGAACACAAGTAACCGAAATTAAACTCTCACCTTCACTTTTTTTTAAAGCTGTGGGCCACTAATTGCCACGTGTTTACATTTGTTTTGGACGTTTCCAACCAAACATCAACTCAACTCTCTCCAAATCCAGATTGGATTTGTCTAAAACCGTCGAAACCATGGACTCGAGCCCCAAACTGTTTCGACACGGCGGTGAGCACTTCTGCTAAATGAAGGAATCACCCAAAACTTCCCATCTCACTTCATAATCTGGTAAAGTAGGAGTGACAGAAAACTCCTAATTTCCGCCGTAAAAAAACAATTTGTCTCTTAACTCTAAAATTCATCATTAGACAACAAACAATTTTAATTCTAACCCACATTCTCTTAACATTTTCTGCCTTGAAACCCAAAATAATATACTGATGCAAATAATGCCCTAATTAAAGCTACTTCAAGCCACTATTACATTTAAGATAACATACCGTAATAAAATCATTAGAACTAAAGAGAAATCAACATTGGTAAATAAGAATATACGTGAGGCATAACACAGGAACAGAAGGGAGTAAGAATATATGAGATCAAGAACGTAACATCATAAGAGAATAAGAACTTAGAAAAGACAAATGGAGATTACGATTCCAAACAAAAGACACAGAAGATGAAAAATCTTAAGAAAATAAGTGTACAGGAGTAATTCGATAAGAGAGTAAGGTCATCAGAAGGTATGAGAAAAAGAACTGAAGAGAATTCGAGCACAACAGAATAAGAGAATAAAACAAGAGAAATCAAAATCTAAGGAATGTAAGATAATTTCGAGGAACACACTGAGACAAATGCAACTAGACTAAATGGAATTGACGTTTGTAACTTGGAAGTGTTAGCAGTTGTGCAAAGTGTGAAAATTGATTAAACCCCTGTGCCAGATGGGATTTATCCGAGGATTCGCTGGGAGCCAGTGAGGAGAATACAGAGCCTTAATTTTGGTCTTTGTCAAAGGAATCGTTTGAGACGACTGGAGGGTTGCAAATGTTATTCCATTGTTCAATAAGTGGAGTAGAGGCAACCCTGGTAAATATTGACAAGTGCGCATTTCTTGGCTTATGGGCAAAGTCTTGGAAAAGGATAGAAGAGACAGGATTTATTCCCATCTGCAGAGGAATAAGTTGATTCAGTATTATCAATACAGTATCTAAAGTGTACGCCATGCGTCACAAACCTTATTGAGTTCTTGAGATGGTGACCAAACACGTGGATGAGACTGAAACGATTGATGTGGTGTATATTGATTTCATTAAGGCGTTTGATAAGGTTCCAGACGGTCGGCGATTGCACAAAGTACGGAGGCATGAGATTGAGAGTGAGTGAGCGGTTTGGATCAGAATTTGGCTGGCTGGAAGAAGACTGGTGGTAGCTGTTGCTGGTTGAAGAGAAATTTCATGGCGGAGTCCATTTACGAGTAAGGGAGAGCAAGGATCTGTTTTGGGGTTCACTGCTATTTTTCATTTTTTGCAAAGAGGAGGGCGCAGAAGGGAAGGTAATTGAGTTTCTGGACGACATCAAAGTCGGTGGAGTTGGGGATAGTGCTGAAGAATGTTACAGGTTACAGAGGGGCACAGATACGCTGCAGAGCTGGGCTGAGACGTGGCAAATGGAATTTAATGCGGAAAAGTGTGAAAAGTAGAAGGAGCAACAGGAATAAAGAGTATTGGGATAATGCTAAGATTCCTCGTGGTGCAGATGAGCAGAGAGAGATGGGTCTCAGTGTACCTGAAAGTTGCCATTCAGGTTGTTAGTTTTGATAAGAACAGTGTGTCAGGTTTGTTACTGGAGGCATTGAGATTCGGAACCATGATGTCATATTGCAAATATTCAAAGCTCTGGTGCGGCCGGAAGTGGAGTATTACTTACACTTCTGATTATTGCATTATAGGAAGGATGTATAAGCTTTGGACAGGATTCAGAGGAGATTTGCAAGGATTTTGCCTGGTGTGGCGTGAAGATCTCATGAGGAAAGGCTGAGGGACTTGAGGCAGTTTCGTTCAAGAGAAGAACGTTGTAGGTGATTTAATAGAGACATACAAGATAATCTGAGGATTACATAGTGTAGACAGTGAGAGCCTTTTTGCTCTGATGCTGATGACTAACACGAGAGGACATAGGTTTAAATTGAGGGGTGGTAGATGTACGACAGATGTGAGAGGTAGTTCCATTACTCAGAAGGTAGTAGAAGCGTGGAACGCACTCTCTGCAGTAGTTTCAGACTCCTCAAATTTAAGGGCATTTAAATGGTCATGGGGATGGGGATGAAAATAAAAAGTGTACGAGAGATGGACTTCAGACATGGACGACATGAGAATCGCAACATCGAATTTCGAAGGATCTATACTGTGCTGTGATGTTCCATGTTCTGAGTTCTAATAAGAAAATCAGAGATTAAGAGAATATTTCTCTGAAGGAATAACAGAATAAGAGCATGAGTACAAAGGAGAATGAGCCCAAAAGACAATGAGATAATAACATATGAACGAGTAAGACATTAGGGAATGAGAACTTAATAAAACTATGATAAAGAATAGAATAACAAAAGTGAATTAGAACAGGACAGATTAATATAGTAAGATAATGACAACATTAAGTATTATGCGCATCAGAACATAAGTGAACATGAAAATAAGAACATTACAGAACAGGAATCTAAGATAATAAGAGCGTCAGAGACAACATGATAAGAGTATATGACACAGAGAAGGAGTAGAATAAGTACGCAAGACATTTTATGAATATTAAACTCAGAACAGAAGAGAATATAAACACAAAACAAACGAGAAAAACAACATAAGTGAATAAGAAAATAAGAGAGGAGAAATATATGAATTTAACAGAACAAGAACACAAGGGCATAAGAACATGGGAGAACAAGAACAGAAGTGCATATAAAAAAGAGTGACAGAATTCGAGATCAAAAGAAGAAGAACATAAGTGAGTAATAAATATGTGAAGAGGGATATAACAGAAGAAGAGAATATGAGAATGTAAGAGATGGAGAACATAAGAAAATAATACCAGAACGAAACAAAAACATAAGATACGAACAGCGTAAGGGAATATGTACGAAAATACGAAAACAAAACACAAGTGAGTAAGTAAATAAGAGCGTGAGACTGTGAGAACAACAGTGAACAAAAACATACGGGAACAAAAACATCAGACTATAAGTCAATATATGAATAAGAACATAAGAGAATGGGAAGGTAAGACAATGATAATGATAGAAAATTTCAGCAGAGTTATATATGCGAATAAGAACAAAAGGGAAGAAGGTGATAAAGTAAGAAGAACCTATGCGAATAATAAGATAAAAGAATGACAACATACGAGTATAAGAGAATAAGAAAATAAGAACATTTATGAATATGCAAATATGAATATAGAATAAAAAACATGAGATCGAAATCTAAAAAAACAATAGAAGTGAGTAAGAACGTAAGTGAATATACAAATAGGACCATAACAGTATAGGATCACAGTGGAATAATTAAACAGGAGAACAGAAACAGAAGAGCATTAGAGAATAAGCACATGAACCAGAGAATTACATAAATGGAAAATACGAAAATAAGTGAATAGGAACATAAATATAGAGGACATACAAAGTACAGTAGAGTTTAAAATGTAAGAGTATAAGAACGTACGATGGTACGAGAATAAGACCTTCAGAAAACAAAAGCAAAGTGTTTTTATGAACAAGAAAAGGAGTACATAAGATAAAATAATAAGAACGGAAAAGAAATCAATCGATGTGAACAAGAACATAAGAGAGCAGCAACATGGCAAAATAAAAGAAAAATAACATAAGAAAAACACACAAGATCATTTGAGAAAAAATAAAGAATATCAGAATTAGAGAAAAGCAGAATAAGAATGTAAGTGAATAAGTAAATAAGATTATTTATGATTAGGAAAAGAAGAACATAAGATACTAAAATTGGGAGATTAAAATAGAATTCAAAGTAATTGACTAAGAACATAAGTGAGCAGAACATAGGAACGTCAAGCAGTGAGAACATAAGAGAAAATAACACGGATAATCATAAGAATGTAAGAATTTGAAACAGACAAATTAAGAATATGTTTAGTGGCATATGAACATAAAAGAATGAAAACAAAATATTCGTATAGAATATGAATATTAGAAAAAGAGAATAAGAGAATTTTAACGTAGGAGAAAACGAATTGTCGAGAATAGGAATACGTGAGAATACAACATAAGGCAATAATAAATAACAGCATAAAAACGTAAGTGAATAAGAAATTTAGAGATGAAGACGATAACACTCCAAATGAATAACAGAAGAAGAGAATGAGGACATAAGAGAATGACAGTACATGAGAATAAAATAATAAGACAATAAATTAGGAAGAAAATAAGGGAATGAAAAAACGACAACAAAAGAGAATAAGTACATTAACATTGGAGAATAAGAACACAACAAAATAAAAACGTAAGTTAATAAAGAAAGAGAATAAGTACAGAAGCAAATCAGAACATAAGTAAATATGCAAATAAAACATAAGGGAAATGGAAGGTACAATAATAATATCATAGGTGAACTATAACACAAGAGAATAAGACCATAAGAACATGTTTAAATATTCAGATAAGAACGTAAGGGAATGAAAATTCACAAAAAAGAGAAAAACAGCATATCTGAAGACCAACATAACATATCAGGAATATATGAACATTTTAGAAAAAAGAACACAAGAGGAAATGCGCACAGGAGAACAAGAACATCACAGCACAAGCCATTAAGAACATGAATACTCAAATTCAAGACCAAAACAATAAGAATAACACTGACTGATAAAATAATACAATAAGGATATAAGGGTAGAACAGAAAACAGAATATCAGAGAGGAAGAACACAACGGAATAAGAACATAATATAATGAGAATATAATGGAATACGTACAATAGCGACTTAGAAAATAAGTGTATCGGTGAATAAGAACAAAAAGAGAACATGAAGATAAGACAGGACAAACATTAGTGATTAACAAGGTCAGAGCATAAGATCATATGGAAATAAGAAAATAACACCGACATAGCATTAGCAAACACTAAAATGAGAACAAGACAAGAATAGAAAAAATAGAGACGTTAGAGCGGACATAGGACAGTCGGAATATATGAACAGAATAGAATAAAACACAAGAGAGTAAAAACACGCAAAGACAAGAACAGACGAGCATAAAAGAATATGAACATCTCTAAAATATTTCAAGAGCAAAGGGATAAGAACATAAGTGATTGGTAAAATACGCCCGTAAAACCATGGGGAAGAATGAAGGAGAAAATAAGAGACAAACAGCATAAAAACATAAGAGAATAAGAATAGGACTGAATAAGAATATAATATAATGTGAACATAAGTTAAACAGAAAATAAGAAAATAGTTGAATAGGAACACATGTGTGTGTGACCGCAAGAACAAAAGCGAATTAGAATACACGAAGGCAACACAACATAAGTGAATATCCAAATACAGACATAAGGGAATGTGAAAGTTAGATAATAAGAATATAGGTGAATTCGAACATACATCAATATGTGAATTAGAACATAAGAGAATAGCATTGTGACTAAATAAGAACCAAAGTGAATGACGAGTTAAAAACATACGAGAATAAGGGAATAAGAACATAATAACATTTATGATCATAAACTTAAACGCATAAGATATAAACATTTTAGAACAGAAGTGAAAAATCTATAAGTGAATAAGAATATAACCGAGTAGAAACATAGAAACATAAGAGAATAAGAACATTGGAGAAGAAGACCGTGAATAACAGAATCAGAACATAGGCACATGAATGAATAAGATCATGACAGTTAGGACGTAAGCAAATAATACAATCAGAGCATAAGATTAAATGCATGAGAACACGTGAGAATAAAAACAAAACAGAGTAAAGGCATAGCAGTAAGAGAACGAGACAATAAGAACATGAGAACTGAATATCATAACAATATAAGACATAACAAACTAACAGAATGAAAAATGAAAAAGACAATAATAGAACAGGAATCCATGAGAATGCAACATAGACCGTGGTGCACTGACATACGTGTTTATGGTGATAAAGAGCAGAGGCAACAACAAAATCTGAGTCGAAACCGGAAACAATCACCAACCAGGAGTGTTCTCTCGCAGTCGGGGAGCTCTTCAGTGGTCCAGGACATTCGGCCTTGAATCTTCGGTTTTCCATCCTCCAAGACTGACTGTGAGCGAGGCAAAAATGCAAAGTGGCCGTGGAGAGGCTGCCAGCCAAGTTTGGTACTCATGGGGATGGCGTCAAGCGTAAACTTGAGTTCATGTCACACTACAGGTGACCTCACTGCACTGAGATTTCTCTCACAAACATGCACACAAGTGCAAGCACGAGCACAGGCGTGCACGTAAACACATAGGCGCGTGCGCACACACACACATACAGCCATAGACCTGGACACTCACACAAACTTTCTCTCACACAAAAGCTCTCCCTCATGCGCGCATACATATATCCCCACACTCAAACCCACGCACGCACCCTTTCAATAACATATACCCCATTGCACACACATACACACACGCTCTCATGGACACTCACATGCCCACATACACACCCACATGCACACACTCACTTGGTCTACCCTGCACTCACACATATATAAAGTTTTTTTGTATGAATGTGTACTTGCTGCACAACATTTTATTTTGCGCGAAAACTGCATTATTCATTTAAGATTCTGAAAATCCCATTTTAGAAATGTAATCAGTCTGAACGAACATTGGGACACAGACTTTAACCTCACACCTTCAATGCATTATCTGATCTGAAATGGCTCCTATTTTTAAAACTATGTTGATCATATAACTTTTAAAAAAATCTGGGATTGACATATGAAGGAACTGAAAATAACATGATTATTCCTAATGATAAAAGACTAAAGCTAATTTTGTTTAATATTTAATTCCATGACAATTCAATCTTGTTGCTTTAAATTCCTATGATTCTGGTGCACAACCACCTGATGACGAAGCAGCGCTTCGAAACATAATGCTTCCAGGGAAATCTGTTCACCTCCAAACTGGTGTTGTGTAATTTTAACTTGACCCATTGTGAAAATAATAGAATAAGCACATACAGAAGCAAGCGAATAAGAAAATAAGAATGTTCGAGATTATGAATAAGAGAATACTAAAGCGTAAGAAAAGCGGAAGAACAGAATGCACAATGACCAAATAAGAGATTGAGAACATCAGATAATAAGTGCATCCGGTAATAAGATAATAAGAATATAAGAGCGTAAGAAAGTGAGAATATAAATGCAAAACAGATTAAGAAAAATACGAGAATAAAAATAGAAAAGGATAAACTCTTAAGATAATGAGCACTCCAGAGAAAAAGCACATAGGTGAATGAGAAAATAAGGACATAAAGGAAGTAGAACGTAAGTGAATATGCGAATAATAACACAAGGGAACATGAATTTAAAATAAGAAACACATTCGAGTTTAAAATGTAGGAGGGGAATAGCATAGAGAGTAATAGGATTATACCTTCAGATAAATGAGACGTCAGAGTATTTATGAATAACAAAATAAATGCAGAAATTAAATTCATAAGAATTAAAGGGAAATCAACATAAGTGAAGAACTACGTATGTGAGGAGAAACAGAATAACATAAGAGAGCATGCTCATAAAATGTGATGGGGATGTGATGGCTTAATTGTATAATCAGTGTCTGTAAATCCAGCGAACCATGACAAAATGTGGAAGTTGATTTCAACAAATATTTGGAATTAAAAATCTAATGCTTGCTCTATATACATTGTCTCTGCTCGAAATAAAAGTTCCATCTGTCACACTAATGCCCTTCAGTGAGGGAACCTGTCAATACTTAACTGGTCTGGCCGACATGTGACTCCAGCTCAGGAACAAAGTGGCTGACATTCAGCTACTTGCTGGGCTATTCGGGATGGGCAATAAATGCTGCCTCACCAGCGATGCTCACATCCTCATAAAGAATACAAAGAAAAATAATAAGACAAAAACAACATAATATCATAAGAGAACAAAGCTTTAAATATGAGTTCGAGCGAACAAGATAATAAGAACATAAGTTGAGAAGACCATAAGACGATTTATGATCATGAAAAGAAGAATATAAGGAAACAGAGTTTGGGAGATGATTTGTAGCTCGGGTGCTCGTTGTTGTGGTTCTGTTCGCCGAGCTGGGGATTTGTGTTGCAGACGTTTCGTCCCCTGTCTAGGTGACATCCTCAGTGCTTGGAAGCCTCCTGTGAAGCGCTTCTGTGTTGTCATCGCTATACATGCCGGACGAAACATCACAGAAGCGCTTCAAAGGAGGCTCCCAAGCACTGAGGATGTCACCTAGACAGGGGACGAAACATCTGCAACACAAATCCCCAGCTCGGCGAACAGAATCACAACAAACGGGAACAAAATCAAAACACTGCAGATACATGAACAAAGGTGATAAAGAATATATGTGAAGCGGATTATAGAAACAGAAGGTAGTAAGAACATAAGATAATAAGAGCTTGAAAAACACAATTTATGTTTTAGACTAAAAACCTAAGAACAGAAGAGGATCAGAACAGAAGAGAATGCGAGTACATGAACAGTGGAAGAAATGAATAAAACACAGAGAATATAAGATAACAAGAATAGACGAAAATAGGAACATTGGAGAATAAGAGAATTAGACCATGAGAAATGAAGATCATAAAAACATAATAGAACAAGACACAACTAAGAATCTAACATTAGAAAATACAATCATTATAGTCTACGAATGTGCGAGATTAAGAGAACAAGGCTCGAAGACAGTAACAGAATAAGACAATGAGAATATTAGGGAATGTGTACATAAGTGAATAGGATAATAAAAATATAACTGAGTAAGAACATAAGGGATTGGGAACATGATGACAAAGGAGTTGGGATTGTAATAACAGTCAAAGAATATGAACAGAACAGATTAAGAATGTAACATCATGGAAACATAAGAGCGTAGGCACAGAAGTGATTCAGAACATCAGAGAATACGACGTTAAGACAACAAAAACATAAATGAATCGCATCCTTAGTGAATATGCGATTGAGGACATAAGTGAAAGCAAAGATGATATAATAAGGACATAAGAGACTAACACAATAAGACAGTAAGAACAGATGAGAATAAGATAATTAACATATAAGATGTTTGATGAATATTAACATCAGAACACAAGATTAGAAAAGAAAAGAATAAGTAAAAAACAACTTAAGTGGATGTGACTGTAAGATCGTCGGAACAAATTAATATAATAGAATAGGAACAAAAGAGAATAAGAACGTAGAACAAGAAAATAAGAGCCTCAGAGAGTAAAAATAAACATGAATAAAAGAATTCAAGAACAAAATAATTTGAACACAAGTGAGCAATAGCATAAAGGAACAAGGCCATAATGGACGAAGAGAATTTGAGAATATAAGAAAGGAAGAACAGGAGAACATACGAATCTAAGAACAGAACAGAATAAAAACAAACGATAACGACAACGTGACAGAATAAGTACAAAGAAAATACCGTCATAAAACATCATTGAATAAGAACACAAGAGCGTGAGGACAGGAAACAAATGCGAATGAGAACATCAGAACACAAGTGAATCAGAACATATATATGAATATGTGAATGAGAAAATAAGAAAATGCAAATATATGTTAATAGAAACTTAGGAGATTCAGAACGTTGTGAATGAGACTATAATAGAATTGGAAGGCAAGGTTCATAAGAAGGTAAGAGAATTGGAGCACAAGTGATCAGGTGAACAAGAAGGTCCGAGAATAGGTTGGTAAGATAATACGAACCTGAGATAATAACATCATAAAAGCATACGAACATATGAGAACAAGGGAATAAGAAGATAGAAGCATTTATGGATCTGAAAATAAGAACACAGCAGAGTGAAACATAAGATTCAAAGAGAAAAACAGCACAAGTTAATAAGAACATAACGGGTAAGAACATAGGAACATAAGTGACTAAGAACACAAAAGAATAAGAACATATTGGATCAGGAAGATAAGAGCACTAAAGAATGAGAACACGAATAATAAAATTAAAGAACAAAAGAATAAAAACATAAGTAAATAAAAATGAAGAGAATAAGAGTGCAAGCCAAAGAGAACGAGAGAATAAGAACATGAGAAATATATATCATAAGAACATAAGGCACTGATAATCTAAAAAATAATACATCAGTAAGTGAATAACCGAATAAGAGTAAATGAGAATACAACATGATCCAATGGGAACATAATAGAATAAGACAAAAAGAAAATTCGGGAGTAAGAACGTAAGATTACTCGAAGTAAGACCAGCCAATGGTAAGTACAGAAGAGAATACGATAATAAGAATGTAAGACATTAATATGATCATATCATGAGAGAAAAAGAGAATAAGATAATGAGAACCTCAGAGAATAAATACATTATATAATGTTACAATAAGAATATGAGTGAGAAATAACATAAAGGAATGAGACAATAGGAACAACAGAGAATAAGAACATGCGAATATAAGAAAATAAAAAGAGCACAGAATAAAAACATAAGATAGTCAGGTCATAATTACATAACAGAATACGGAAACAAGAGCGAATGAGAAGCAGAACAAAGTGAATATGCGAATAAAAACACAAAGGAACAAGATGTTAAATAGTAAGCACATTTACGAATAAGGAAAGAAACACATAAAATAAGGTCATAAGAAATGAATAGTTTCCAATGCAAGTGAAAACGACCATAAAGAGAGCAGGGTCACAGGATTATAAGAGAGAAAGAACATGCGAGAAAAACAACTTAAGAGCAACATATAATAAAAGGTTAAAATATGAGAATTATAGAATGAAAGAATAAGAACTTAAGTGAATAGGTAACGAAGAACATTCATGATTTGAAAGATGAACGTAAGAGAATAAAATCATAAAACGTAAGGGAAATCAACTGAGGTGAATAAGAACGTATCTGTGGCAGATTATATGAGCATAAGGTTGTAAGGACAGAACTGAATAAGGACATGGGAGCATGAAATTGAGAGACGAGATACAGACAACAAGTAAAACCAATATATTTTACAAAATGCCTTGCAAGAACTGTAATTAACATTAGATTAGATGCCCTACATTGTGGAAACGGGCCCTTCGGCCCAACAAGTCCACACCGATCCTCTGAAAATTAACTTACCCACTCATTTCCCTCTGACTAACGCATCTAACCTATGCACAATTTTAGCATTGCCAATTCACCTGACCTGCACATCTTCGGTCTGTGGGAGGAAACGGGAGGACCGGAAGGAAACGCAGGCAGAAATGGGGAGAAGATGCAAACTCCACACAGACAGTCGCCCGGCGCGGGAATCGAACCTGGGACTCTGGTAATATGAGGCAGCAATGCTAACCACTGAGCTACTGTGTTGCCCCAAGCTACATTGGACAAGCAGGCAGAAATCTAGCCACCAGGAAACATGAAGATCAACTCACCACAAAACTAAATTATCCACTCTCACAAATATCCTTACACACGGATGAGGAAGGACACCACTTCGTCTGGGACAACACATACGTCCTAGTACAAGCCAAACATAGGCATGCATGGGAATTACTGGAAGCATGCCTTTCCAACCGGAACTCTGTCAACAATCACATAGACTTGGATCCCATTTACCACGCCCAGAGAAAAAAAAACAAGAAATGATTTCACCATAGGAACTGACGTCACTTCAGAAAATTCCATTACCAATTCGAGGAAACTCAAACATCGAAAAAGAAAATGGGCTATGCCACCAGTAATTATTTCGAAAGTTCACTGAAGTCGTAACCTGTTATGATGATGAAACGTCTGATAACGAACCTTCCAGATCAGCGAGCAAACCTATACCCAACCAAACAGAATAATTATGTAAGTACATAACAGAATTAGAAAATAGGACCACAATAAAATAACAGCATAAGAAAGTAAGAATATAAGGGAATCCGAAAGGAACACTAACATGTAATAAAAGAATAAGAACATTCATGAATGAACAGTAATGAATAAGCGAAAAAGAATGTCAAAGGATAAGAGCAGAATAAAAAAAAAATAAGAAGAGAAATGCATTGTAGAATAAGAAGATAAGGGAAAATAATTGGAGGGAATAAGAACTGAAGAAGATAAGTAATTAGGAAAAGAAGAGTAAGAGAATAAGAACAATACAGAATAATAGCAAGAGAAGAACATAAGACTCTAAGAGAATAATAATATAACAGAAGTCAAACATAATAGAACTTACCGTCGTTGAAGAGCCTCTCGAAAAGAGAGATAGCAGCAACATAGATTTTCAGACAGCAATGGAGGGTGAAGTGATGTCATGTAAAATCAGTGTATTATGCTAAATCACGGGAAGCTATGGAATGAAGAAGGAGCTGGCGAAATTAGACGACGAAAACAAGTTGTATGGCGAAATATCTGAAAAACACTGGAGGACTTTAAAAGAGATATTTTACAATGTTCATCGATAGCACATTCTGGTCTAAAAGAAAGATAACAGCGGTACGAAGAGCCAGCCTTGGCCAATCAAGGAAATAATGGAAGGGATCCAATGAAATGCCCAGGTTTACAAAGAAGCCAAGATTTCTGGGAAACAGGAAGATTGCGAATTTAAAAAAAAACATTAAGCAAGCAACAAAGAAAGGAAAGCTAGATTTTAAATGTAAACCAAACACAGAATATAAACAGATGCAGGAAAACTGTGATTTTTATAAATATTTGAACCAGAAAATGGTTACTGAAGTGGATGTAACTGCCTTGCAGGATGAGAAAGGTGAAATGATACTGGTTCATGATGAAACGGCTGAGGCGCTGAATAACTACTTTATGTCCGTCTTCACAGTGGAAGATATGCCTAACTTGCCAAGGAATAACTTTGAGGACACGATAGACCGTGAGGACCTTAATTCAATTTTTCTCATTCAAGGTTTTATTCTTGAACAAGCTAGAGATTCTAAATGTAGTAATGTCGCCTGATCTTGATGGAATACATCCCAGGGTGCTCAAAGAAATGGTAAAAGTTACATTCGATGCGTTAATGATAATTTACCAGAATTCACTGGACTGCGACGGCGAATTTCACGCCAATGTCTGCAAAAAGGGTGAAGGCGAAAAAGAAGTAACTACAGGCCAGTTAGCTTAATATCTGTAGTCGGGGAAATGCTGGAGGAAATCATGAATGAAGAAAGAGTGAGACATCTAGTGTAAAGGGTTCCATTCAGACAGACACAGTATGGATTCAGGAAGAGAGCCTTGTGTCTGTTATATTTTCTGGAATTAATTGAGGATGAAGCAAGCACGATGGATGGAGGGGTACAGGTGGATGATATGTATTTGGATTTCCAGAAGGCCGTCAATAATGTCGAGAGTGTGGTGCTGCATGTCAGGCTGCATCTGAGAAGTAGGACAGTCGACGTTTCGGTCATAAGCCCTTCACAATTTCACATAAACATATGAAATACATAGATAACGTAGAGGAAGTCAAGTTATTTCCGTCAATGGATGAGACTCGGACTAAGATATCCTCAAGATTAGCAGAAGCAGTTTTCGGACAGAGATGAGGACGAACCGCTTTCCTCAGAGAGGTACGAACCTAAGGAATCGTCTGCTTCCATGAGGTGGCAGAGGCACCTTCACTAAAAATATTCATGGTTGGGTAATTATGGGTATGAGGAGCACAGACGATGGATAAATCAGCCATGATCTTAACGAATGTCGGAGCAGGCTTGACGGACTAAAAGGCCCACTCTTGGTCTATTACTATGAATCTATGAAACTAATAAACTATGAATTAAACGAGAAGAGAATAAGAGAATAAGAACGTAAGAGTACAACAACGCAACCATATAAGAAAATGAGATCATAAGAGACTAAGAAAATAAGAGAATGGAAATGAATAGGAGATTGCGAATATAAGAAAATAAGAGCAGAAAAGAATGACCATTTAAGAGAATAAGAACATAAGATAACAACAGATTAGAATAAACGAATGAGTACGTCAAAGATAACCAACATCAGAGAATGTGAAGGGAGATTAATCAGAGCATGAGAAAATAAAATTGTAAGATTATAAGAAAATAATAAAATACGAACATTCGACACGAGAATAGGAGCACAACAAAATTATACTATAACAGTTTAAGAACAGAAGATATTAAGACCATCATGACACCAGTGATCGATAAGAGGATAAAAACATAAGTGTAAAAGAACAGAACAGAGTAAGAACATAGGAGAATAAGTACATAAGAACAATGGAGAACAACAACATGAGAGTTGAAGAACTTAAGAAAAAATAGAATAAGAACATAAGACAAAAAGACATAAGAGGTTACAACCTGAGACAAAAATGGACACAAGGTAATAAGAACATACGGGAATAAGAATATTATGAATAAGAACGTAAGTGAATGTGAACTAAAGAAAAAAACAATAAGAAAATGAGTGAATCGGGACATCAGAAAGAAAAGGCAGAAGAGAATAATTCCAATGCGAACTAATGTAAACCCCTCTCCTATACTATCTCATCATAATGTTTATTCTCATCCAAGGACTGCTTAAATGCTCCCAATGTGGCTGAGTTAACTACATTAGCAGGCAGGGAATTCCACGCCTTTACCACTCTCTGAATAAGGAACCTGCCTCTGACATCTATCTTAAATCTGTCACCAATCAAATTGCAGCTGGGACCGCTCTTACAAGACGACGTCATCATCCCAGGAAAACGACTCTCATTGTCCACCTTATCTAATCCTCTGATCCTCCTGTACGTCTCCTCTTAGACACGTGCTCTCCAACGAGAACAGACCAATGTCCCTCAACTTTTCCTCATAAGACCTTCGCTCCAGACCAGGCAAAATACTCGTAAATCTCCTCTTCACCATTTCCAGTGCTTCCACATCCTTCCTGTAATTGGGCGACCAGAACTACACGAAATATCCCATGTGAGGTCGCACTAGTGTTTTGCACATTTGCAGAATGACATCATGGCTCCGGAATTCAATTCCACTTCCAATACAAACTAACAAACCATATGCCCTCTTAACAGCACTATCGATCTGTGTGGCAACTTTCAGGGATCAATGCACATGGATACCAAGTTCCCCCTGCACGTCCACACTACCAAGAGCCTTTACATACACCAATAGGCCTCCCTGTTATTCTTCCCAAAGTATATCACCTCACATTTATCTGCATTGAACTCCACTTGCCAACTCTCGCCCAATTCTGCTATTTATCCAAATTTCCCTGCAACCTACAAAATTCTTCCACACTGTCCATTACTCATTCGACTTTAGCATCATCTACAAACTTACTGAGCCATTCACATACGCTGGCGTCCAGGTCATTTATAAAAATGACAAACGGTATTGTCCCAAAACACTTGGTTGTGACACACCACAAGTAACTGGACTTCAGGTTGAATATTTTCCATCAACCACCACTTCATTTCTTGTTACAGAAAGTGAGTTTCGAAGCTAAATTGCTAAACCACTCTCAATACCATACCTCTGCGTGTTCTTCAAAAGCTTAGGTTGTGGAACCTTTTCAAAGGCTTTACTGATGTCTATGTACACCACGCCAAGTTCCCTACCCTCATCCACATGCTTGGTCACTTCCTCAAAACATTCAGTGCTGTCTGCCCGTGACGAAATCATGTTGACTATCTCCAATCAAATTGTTACTTGCTCGATGATTATAAATCCTATCACTTATAATCCTTTTCAAACGTTTTCTTCCAACCGACGTAAAGCTCATTGTTCTATAATTACCTGGGTAATCTGGAATGCCCTTCTTACAAAAGAGCACAGCTTTTGCAAACCTCCAGTCCTCTGTTACTAAACCTTCAGACAATGACGACTCAAAACTCAAGGCCAACGTTACCACCATCTTCTCCCTCGTTTGCCGGATGATCCTTGTATAAAGTTTGTGAGAAGATTTGTAGCTCGGGTGTTCGTTGCTGTTCTGTTCGCCGAGCTGGAAGATTTTGTTGCAAACGTTTCGTCCCCTATCTAGGTGACATCCTCAGTGCTTGGGAGCCTCCTGTGAAGCGCTTCTGTGCACAGCTGAAACTGACAACCGGAAGCGGTAGGGACAGGCCACTATACATGCCGGAGGAAACACGACAGAAGCGCTTCACAGGAGGCTCCCAAGCACTGAGGATGTCACCTAGACAGGGGACGAAACGTTTGCAACAAAAACGTCCAGCTCGGCGAACAGAACCACAGCAATCCTTGTATAAATCCCATCTGGCCAGGGGACCTATGTCCTTTCACAGCTTCTACAATCGATAACGCCTCATACGTACTAACCTCGACGCTTTCTCGTCTAATAGCCCGTACCTCAGTATTCTCAGTGCACTGTTAAGTACTTTTAAAATGTTATGACACTTCCCGCCTTGTCACCCTTGTAGGTGGTTACGTTATTTTGTTGCCACCCAATTGGAGAAAATATGTTTTGCTCACATCTCCTCTAAACATGCTGCCCCTTACGTTGAGTTTAATCTGGCTGATCATTGATCCCTCCAAAAATGGATGATAAAATGCACTGTTTCCCTCAATCTATCTCTTTTGAGGAAAGCCAGCTCAGTCGATTCAATCTCTCTTTGTCACTGAATCTTTCCCCCGAAGGAAGGAAATAAGCCATGAAACAGAGCTTGATGATCCCGCATAGTGAACTCAGTTTGAGTAATTAACACTAAATCGAAGTTGTTAAATTAACAACAGAACGATAACGGCTCTTTCCACAGCGAGAAACAGATGAAGACTGCTGACTTTATCCAGATGATCAATACATGTCAGATGAAGGGCAAATTTCGCGAAGTAAATAATTTCATGGAAAAATCAGGCAATGTGTCTTACATTGCAAAGCAACCGATCCTGCCAAGTAAATGAACTGACTACTATTAACGGTCCTTGGCCCACTCTGTCTGTGGGTGAACAACTACTGATTAACTATCCCAATTTCATTTGCCAGCACCTGGCCTATTGCACTCTATGCATTGTCAGCGCTGAGCGTGTTCGCTCAGTAGTTAACGGCTCTGTATCACACCGAGTTCGCTTCCTGCCTCGGTTGACTATCTATGTGGAGATTGCAGATTCTCCCCATGTCTGCGTTGGTTTCCTTTGGCTGCTCTGGTTTCCTCCCACAGAGTAGGAGAATGGATCTGGATGTAATATTTGATGGAAGGTCGGTCTGAACATTTTGGGCCAAATGGCCTGTTTCCACCAAGTAAAGATTCTATGAAAAAGTGCATGTATATTTCTATTGAGCAAAATTAGAGAAACACCAACACATTTCACTTCACACAGTCACGGTTGAACATTTCAATTCAGAAACCAAATGCATTTTCAATCTATTGCACCGAAAATCAAACGAAACAAAATTAAACGTGGTAAGACAAAACACATTGAGCGCATTGCAGACAAATGTTCCTAAAAAACAAACATTTGGTGCTGCTCAAAAAAAAAGTTCAATTCCAACTATTCCTGTTGTTTTCATCAGGCCAAGTGTAGTGTAACCAAAATATGGGATACACCAATAGCATAGAACGGTGGTAATGATTGTTAGGAAATGATGGCTGACAAGCAGAAAATGTCCATTTTGATTACTAATGATAGTTGCGTTCTTTGGAAGACCATTAATGAAAGGCAATGCCCGAATAAGTTAAATTCTGAATCCTCACACTTCCCTGACAGATGAACGGGCAACTTTGACTCTGCGAAGTAGCAAATTGTTAACGTGCATTACCTCGAGCTACCTTTCATGACTCCATTCTGTGAGTTCGTGGCCTCTTCTCTGTGGCCTGTTCACATAATAGTCTTCTAAATCTATAATCTTCATAATTCAGGGGCGTGTTGACGTTCAGTGTCAATCGGGTGACTGCAGAAAATACTAAAAATAAGTGAAATGATGAATTCTACGTTGGACAAGTATTTGTGCAACATCACAGTCTCGACCAAGAGGGCGGTTCCTTAACAATTCCATATCTAATTAATGGTTGCAATCACTTAGCAGCAAGTCTACTAGAAGCAAGATTCATGTAATATATCTTCAAAACATGTTGAATTCGAAGATGCATTTTCACTATTACTATATTCTGACCCCTCATTTATTGAATGTGTCTGCATCAAAGTTGGAAATCACCTTGGTGATACAAAGACTCAATCTTAATTTTTGATAATGAAGATGCAACTAACTTCAAGAAGTAAAATCACACAACTGATAAATCATGTTCGCCACTGAGATTAACGGTTCAGTTACCATAATAATTCTTATGGAAAAAAAATGAGAAGGTGCGCTTTGCCAGGAATAATCATGCCCACACAAGCATAAAATGTTCCATTAGCAATATGTGAACAGGAGTATGGCTTCCGTCCTCTCGAGTCCTTTCCGGTATTTAAATGAACTCATAGAATCCTGACAGTGCAGAACGAGGCCATTTGAGTAATTCAGTCTGTAATGACTCTCCGAAGAGTATCTCACCAATATCCATTCCTCTCATTCAATTCCCAAAATTTTTCATTTATGATGACTATCCTGTAACGCTTTTGCCTGTGGGAAGAACCCAGAGTGCCAAGTAGAACTACACAGACCAGAGTAATTGCAAACTCCACAGAAACTCCCAAAGTTGAAAGAGGGCTCAAGTCCCTGACAGTGAAAGGCAGCACCGCAAACCACTCAGCCACCCCACTGTTAACTTTGGGAATAAATACGCATCTCTGTCTTTGTAACTAACTCTGAATAACTTTGTTTGGGAAACAAACGCTTTCTTGCTCAGCTTGTATTTTTTTCAGTGTCCATCACCTATATGTAAACATTCAGTAATAAAATTGCAAATTGAACAGGGTTTCTCTCTCGTGCATATATGAATGTAACCTTTGATTTGAACAATAGATTAGGAGGTTTTCCTTTGGAGTGTATACTGTGAACAGGAAAAATATGAAGTCATCATAGTTCAACTAGACAACAGTGCGTTTCTGTCATGAGAGAGAATTGAATGATTTAGTTAAACCTGAGGGAAATATGGGAGGTACAACGCTGTGGATACGGAGAGGTCCATATATTAGTTAGGCAAATGAGGAGCTAGAGGTTCAGAGGGAATAAGAATGAAAACAAACGAACAACGAATGAGACAATTCTGGAATTCACTGCTTGTTGCGGTTTTTGAATCAGAGACCCTCAGAAGACGTAAAATTGAATTGTATGTGTCATCATAATGCCAAGATATGCGTGGCGATGCGTGAATTCCCGTAAAATAGAATCAGAACGGGTCGAGTTTTCTTCTATAATTAGTAGTGCAGACAGCATCTACGGAAGTTTTTTTTTTGTTTCTGAGCTGTAGACCTCTATGTTTGTATATGCCATGGCAGAAGATCAAAAAAATTGCCTCTAAATATACATATGTACAATGGAGGTGTTTCAGAAGTTATACGGTGAAAGTAGGTTTAGCTGAATCAGTCGACAGAAAGCAGAGGTAATCACACATCGTCATGTGCATTGCTTAAAATGACTAAGATAAATGGTGTGATATTGTTACTTTTATGTCTATTATGTCTACTGAGATACTTTGAAAATATATTGTCTTATGAGCTCTTCAGGCTGTTCATACTATATAAGTGCACCAACATCTTCGAACAGAGTTCACCATACATGTTACAGCTGGCGCTAAGTTGCAGAGAGCGATCGGCATGAACGATAAAGAGGTCAGTTCAAAAGTCTAGTAACAGCAGAGAAGAAATTGTTCTTGAATCTGTTCTCCCGTGTATGCAAACGTATTTATATTCTGTCCGATGGAAGAGGATGGTAGAGAGGACGAAAAGAGGTGGGCAGTGTCGTTGATAATATCGGTTGCTTTCTGGAGGCAGTGAGAAGTGTAGATGGAGTCAATGAATGGAAGGTTGAGTTGCAGTATGAAATGGTGTAGATTCAAAATTCTGTGGAATTTCTTTCATCATGGGATAAGCAGTTGCGTTGCCACACTGTGATGCATCCCAATCGGATGTTTTCTGTGCTATCTTTATAAAACATTGAATGGAAACTCTATGGACATGCTGAATTTCCTTTGGCTACTGAAGAAGGAGGTATGTTGCTTTTCTTTCTTGACTGTAACGTTAAAGTGGATGGACTAGGACAGTTTGCTGTTCATTATCCCTGCCTCAAACCTGACGCTGTCGACCATCTCCACTTCAGCATATTTGATGCAGCGAGTGATGTGTTCTCGTACTCCAGCTGCAACCTAACCAAAGTCATGTACCACTGGAGAATATCGTGGTTGTTCTTAAAAGTGATCTGAGGAGATCCACTGAGCTGTCTTCTTAAAAGCACCTCTTTTGATGCAGATGCACTCACATGTTTAGTCGGGGGCTCTAAATCAAAGAATCTTCAAGGATAACTAACTGAAGCAAAAAATGCAAAATTTCTGGAGAAAATCAGCAGGTATAACAGTATCTGTGCACACACATAAAGAGAATACTGTGAGGCGAGGTAAGGTTTCCATAACTGGCAACTGCGAAGCAAAGGTGACAGTTGTTCTGAAGACCTTTTTGAGTGGTTTGGTTGGAATGATTAATCTACTGCGTGGCGATGGAGCCCAGACGGAGGGAGAAAAAATGGCAGGCAACCAAAGGGCCGATTTCGAGCGAGCCATAAAACAAAAACAGCTAGATATGCGGTAATGTGAAAAAGAAATGAAGAATTGAAAATGTGTTTATTTACTGAAGGCAAGCTACCTGCGGAAATGTTCTGGCCATGTAATGCTAAGTAATAGGCTGGCAAAATGTATTCAGACTTTGGTGAAGTCGATATTGAGTTCTAAGGGCTGTTAGTTTTCTTGTAATTATTGTACCTTGGAAAAACAGCTGCTTGCAGAACGACTCTCACAAGACGCTGTCTCAATTTTGCTTTCATTGGACAGTTCCATTGACGATGTTGTACAATCTTAATATCACTTTGAAATGTCAGCCTTGTAAAACACCTCAATTTTGTGTTGTGTTTTATGTGATAGAATTATTGGCTTTCATGCGATCAACCGTTAAAGTTGAAAGTCCCAAGGTCATTTCCATCTGAAAAGATACCATCGATTAGAATTCTAATTGTACTGGAATTTTGTGCTGTAAATATTACATTGTTATTAGCTGCGTATCAGCTGAAAATGAGGAAACTACTGTTCTTACACTGATGCTCGAACACAAAACTTTCATTTTGCCCTTACAACTGAAGCAAGAAGATCACGAATTAAATCATATTGGGAAATTCTCAATAAGTGAAGGGAGCATTCTCTCTGACAGAACCATCCCAGCTCATAATGGCATGTTGGTTATAATGTATTTTGGCATTATGATAAAATGTGATTAAATAGAATAGTAAAATCGCACAGGAGAGAAGAACCCCTGCTGCCCATCAAGTCTGTTCAGCCAAATATATATTACAGTCAGGAGGCTGGAAGAACACAACAAGCCAGGTAGGATCAGGACGTGCAGAATTCGACGTTTCGGGTGTGAACCTTCAAGTCTGCGGATGTGGGGAAGCTTCAGATAATGGAGCTGGAGGGGGCAGCGTTTTGAAATGGGGACACGTGAAGACAAGTAGAGGGTACGACCTTGTTGGTCAATGAGAGGAATGAATCCGTTTGGTGTCAGGGAAAAATGGAAGGGATGGCGAAGGTGGAGGGAGTCGGGGGATGGGAATAAGGCTATCTTAAATTGGATATCTTAATTTTGGACCCTCCAGGGTGTAAGCTACCCAGGCGGAAGATGTCGTTCCTCCAACTTAAGGTGGTCACGTTGAGGCAATGGAGCAGGCCAAGGATGGTCATGTGGGAAACTGATTAGTAAGAGGAATTAAAATGGACGGTGTCTAGGAGGTTCTGTAGACATTTGTGGTCCTGGATACAATTCTCACTCAAACGATCCCTATGTTACCTTAAGTTTCCCCGATGTAGAGATGCACCGGATGCAGTAAACTAGGTTGGAAGAAAGGCAGGGGAATCTCTGTCTCACCTGGAAATACTTTTTGTGGATACTGGACGGAGGTGAGAGGAGTGGCGTACGAACAGATTTTGCATATTTTCCGGTTGCAAGGAAAGGTTTGTTGGGGTTCACGGGGGTTGGTTTGAGGAATGGCGCAAACCAAGAACTGTTGAAGGGAACAGTCCACGCAGAAGGCAAAAGAGGCGTGTGGAGGGAAAGATTTTCTTCGTGATGAGGTCTAGCTGGAGTTGGCGGAAGTGTTCCATGATGATGCGTTCGATGCGGAGACTGACAGAGTGGGATATGAGGGCAAGGGGGGAACTGATTTATTGCATTGGGAGGGGGGCGTTAGAGCATTGGAACGGGAAAACAAATGAAGCGGTGGAGCGCTATCTGAATTACAGAGGGAGGAAAAGCACTTTGGTCTGTCAGGGAAATTGAATTGAGTCGGCTCAGCTATTAACAAGAGCAACCAAAATGAGCTTTAATAATTTTAACCTCTGCATTGCAGAGGGACCACATGCACTTGACAAAAATGCCTTGTGCAAGAGCCCTGAGCATAATTTATGTACTCGTCTTACACACTTTTCTTAACTGTTTCTTAATACGCTTTCAAGGACAAAGACTGTGAAGACTTTAGTTGTTATTCTTTTCATTCCCTTGTTGTGGACATACTGTTCTTATATTCTTCTCTTGTTTAATGTTTACAAAATTCTGCAGAGACAAGCTATCCTTCGACTGAGACTTCAGCAAAGTGTCAGAAAGTTTTAAATTTCGTAAAGCATTGTCTTTCAAATTTTAGCAGAACTGTATTTCAGAGTAATTGTTAATTTGGTTAATTTTCTATGACATTTTTCCACTTCTTGTCATTTTATGACAACCAGGACAACAAAACATAGAGCCAGATGAAAAAAAATCGACAGAGCCAGATAGATAAAAACCAGCGATCTTAACAGCTGTCTGTATTGTAAGGAGCATTTTAGACGCCACATTAAACTCTTCGCTTTCTAGTTTTTCCTCCTAAAGTCTTTCACCACTATACAGTCTCCAGGTTCTAGATCGTGCAGCTTCCCTTCTGTTGATTGGGGTAGTGCTGCTTTCACTTGATTCTGCATTTCGAACAAAAGTGTAGAGAGTTTCATACAGTAAAACAACATCTCATCCTCACAGTGGCCTGTTATCTGTCTTACCTTTGGTCTCGGGCCAAATCCTGTGTTAAGCGACCTACCGATCAAAATTTCAAAAGGCGTAAGATTAGATCTTCCTCTCCTCCTAGATCTCACATGCATCAGCACAATTGGAAGTGCCTTTGTCCATGCCACCCAGAGTTCCTCACATTTTGTTAATTTATTTTATAAGGTCGCATTTTCTTTTTGCACTGCCTCACCGCTCGCTGGGTGGTAGACACAGTGTTGTCTCATGTTTATTCCCAAATAATCACTGATCTTGATGTAAGGTATTATTGACAATTGGTGTCCCACTGTCACTACTAAGCCTTTGAGGGATGCCCCTGTATCTACCAAAAACGATAACTGGGGTACCTTCCACATATAATAAAGAGGTAGGCATTGACATATACGTATCATTATTGTACCGAACATATGGTTCACGCTCTCAAATCTCACCGCTCAATATGGGGCTGGGGTATGTTTCAGTGCCCGTAAGGTTAGTAGAAGAGATTAACATTAGCTAGTCTTCATTTCCAAGCATAAGCGAAAGAGGCTTACCTTTACCTTGTGGACTGCCCACCTCCACATCAGTCTTCCCCGTCAGACACCCTGCTATCCAGCCTCCAGGGCCAATTGAGGCTGTCTGCGTGGGCACTGTCACGCCCAGTGGCCATTGCTCCAAAAACAAAGCACCCGCCAGATCTACCTCTGCCAGCGCCTCTTCTGCACTCTTTTTCTGCAGCATCTCCCTCCAACGGCTGGGCGACCATCGGCATCATAATGAGCTTTATGTGTTTGCTGTTCAATCTTTAGTTTCCACTTATCCTTCTCTTGGAAAAGCAATTGTTCAGCATGTAACACATGTTGTTCTATCAAATTCAGCTTTCCCGTTTCCCAGGTAGTATATGTGTCTTAATCTTTTTTCGCTCTTTCGCCCTTCATTCCTTTGATGAAGCTGTTCCGCAGGTGTGCTTCATACAGTGTGATTTCTGCAGCCGTTCTGTCTTCAGGTGGTCTCAGTCCACGATGGCATTATGGACTTCAGTGAGGCCAATAAGGTACTGGGGCACTGTCTCACCTTCCCGTTGTTTACACATTTTTATTTTGGTCATTTCCATTTGCACTGGGAATGCCTCCCTACAGGCGGTTGCCAGCGCTGCAACAAAAGCATTAAAGTGCCCATTCTCTCCCGCTTGTGGGTCTGTTGATCTGGTATGGACGTTTACGGCTGGCCATGTATCCTTGATTTTGGTGACATCAACGCCCAGTTTTCGTCCCAGGAGTCGTCTCGTCTCACGTGACGTGAGACAGAACTCGGTACAGATCTTTGTCACTTCTTCAGCGAACTTATTACCTCCAACCTCGCGTGGGTCAGGCAACTGCCCATTGGCACTTTCCAAAACCTTCATGGTCCATGGTCTGTGGAAAAGAACTGCGCACCCTTCTGGGCTGCAACTTCAACCGTTTGGGCTTGCAGAACGACCTGGTAAGATGATCATACGCGAAACCGCTCATCGTCTGACTCATCATACATCCTGGGGACATTGCGAGCAGGCCCTGGATGACTTTCTATCTTGGAGTGGCCGTTGTCATTTGGGGCTTCTTGCTTCAGTTGGTTGCAGGTACGATTTGCTATCGATGGTTTAGCAGACCCTGAGGTGGAGTCTGCTGGCTGGAACCTTTGCCAGGCGGATCTCGTAAGGGGTCTGCAGGTCTTGTAGGGCAGTCATCAAGGTCAGGATCTTGAACAGATTTAAGAGACTGTACAGCATCGTTAGGTTATTTCCTGGGCATATCTGCGTGTGCACGAGTGTTTGTACGCGTATTTGATCTATCTTTTACTTGAGGCTTCCTTTCCCTGATATTAGCCTCAGCCTTCTACATGTTAGAAGCACTCAAATTCACAGATTCTATTTTTCCCTTCCTTTTCTCCTTAATTCTCGCTCCTCCAACCTCGAACTCAATTTCCAACTACCTTTTACTAAAATATCACCCCTCCGGAAAACCACATTCCTTGATCATTAATTCTAACTGCTCTAGAGACTCTGGGCCATAATTACTTATCACATAATAAACGTTTGGTTGGCCATTCAAATTCCTCTGTGTACCCTCTTTTTGTTTGCTCTTGCCGTAGCCATTTTCAGTGTTACTGAAAAAGCGTTCAGTTCTCTCTATGTCACTTACGGTACCGTTATCTTTTTCCCTTTGACTTGCTTTTTACCTCCGATGGTCTCCTCTAGCATTGGGCGGGTCCCCCTCAACTCCTTGGTTTTCAAAAACAACGAAACTACGTACCCGGTACGTTTTTGGAGACCCCAACTCAGTTAGTGTTCGTTCCAGTTCGAAAACCGTCCTTAAACTTGCTGTCTCTCAAACACTCTCGAGACGGCAATCCTATTTCTTTAGTTTTGCTCGAATACCGCGTGAGAGTTTACTGAAGCGTTTTTCTGATTCATTTATTCGCTTAGAATGAGTCTCTGTATAGGATTACTTAAGCCACGACTCTTACCCCGACCCGATTCAGTCCAGACCCCGGCACCGGGACGATCCACAGATTCCCAGACCTCTCACGCAGTGGGGCCAATTTACCGTTCGAGATGAAGTAAAAGACCTTCAAGGCTCTGCCGCCTGCACATCCTGGGAATCTTCAGAATCTTAGTCCGTGATGGGGTGCTGGGCGAACCCCAAGTTTACTGTTTTTGAAATTAAATTGACTCGACTCAACTATCACATGAGCTTTAATAATTTTAACTTCTGCATTGCAGAGGGACCTCATGCACTTGACAAAAATGCCTTGTTCAAGGGCCCTGAGCATAATTCATATACTCGTCTTGCACTATTTCTTATCACGCTCTCAAAGACAAAGACTGTGAAGATTTTAGTTGTTATTCTTTTCATTCCCTTGTTGTGGACATACTGTTCTTATATTTTTCTCTTGTTGAATATTTACAAAGTTCCGCAGAAACAAGGTATCCCTCGACTGCAGACCTCAGCGAAGTGTCAGAAACTTTTAAGTTTAGTAAAGCATCATTTTTCAAATGTTAAGAGTATCTGGATATCAGAGTAAATGTTAATTTTGTTAATTTTCCATTACAGGTCGAAATAGGTGGACATCTGGGATGCTCGCGAATGTAATGCCTCCTCGTCCAAGCAAATGCAGGGGAGGTCCAGGAATTGGTAGAATTCTGACATGACCATTCTTGGCCTCCCAACGAACCACACCGCAAATTGAAGGAACCAATCCTCATCTTCCGATTGGGCAGCCAACATCTCGGAGCAGACAACATCGAATTATCCAATCTCAAATAACCACCTTTCCCATACGTGGACTCCCTTCCCAGCACCGCCTCCCATTCACTCCTCCCTGCCACCAACCAGATTCATTCCTCCCCTTGACAAAACAGTTCGTACCCTCCACATGACTTTACCTATCCCCACTTCACAACCGTATCCCTGCAACCACCATTGTCTGCAGCTCCCCTGTACCGACTCGTAGTCCTGAAGATGCGTTAGACCTGGAAAATCGACTTCTCCACATCGTAATGCTGCATAGCTGATTGTCTGTTTTTGATTCCAGAATAAGAAGTCTATTTTTATCTTCTCTGCCGCATATATAAGGCAACCAAAAGGAAGCCTACGTTTTCTGTAGGAGCCCTGCAGCTCAGAATGATACAACATTTTCCATAGCCAAAGTAGTACTCTGGAAATTCTCTGAGGTTTCCCACCTCACAATTCTTTGAGAGTAGGAGTTAGGATGTCACGTTAATATTGAACAGAGTATCGCTGAGACATCTTCTGCAATACTGTGTTCAGTTCTGCTCGCCCTGTTATTGAACTCGAGAAAGTTCAGATGAGATTGACAAAGATGCTGCTCTGTGGAAGGTTTGAGTTACATTGAAAAGCTGGATAGAATGGGATATTTCTCACTGGAATATCAGAATTGGACATTTAAGCTCATAGAGACTTATAAAATCAAGATGTGTGTGGATAGAATTAATGTTGTGTTTTTTGCATTGACTTTCAAGACTCGGCACACATTTTATTGTGAAAGGCTGATGATATAAGAAAATGTGAGGCAATAGTTTCAACAGAGAATGGTTTCAATGTTAAAGGAACATCCGACAGATGAGATATTTGCGGCTATACCAGTTCCGATAGGAAATAACAAGAATAAAAGCACGAGAAGGGCTCAAGCATAAAGACCATTAGTGAACTATTGCAACGGGTCGGTGAAATGTTACACTAATCGAGATGATGCATCAAAGGGACTGTGGAATGTGGCTACACCAATTAGTGGAATCAGGCTGAAGCAAAAGATAATTGAGACAGGATAAGATAGCAACAATCAGTGAAGGTAGACTCGCCTGCTGAAGATCAACGTTGGAAGGACATAATTGTAAATATTTAATCAGCAGTTAGCAGGGTCAGCATGTCAGGTTGCTGGAGACCATTGTGGCAAAATGTGACAGCAGTTACTGAATTAGTAGCTAGCAGGGTTAGCCTCAGATTAAAGACCATTTTGGTAAATGTGAGAGCAAATATCTACCATGACAGATTAGAATAAGATTAAGTTAAATGCAGTAAAGATTAAAGTGGCAGAAGTAGAGAGGTGGGCGGTACGGTGGCACAGTGGTTAGCACTGCTGCCTCACAGTACTAGAAGCCCGGGTTCAATTCTCGCCACAAGCGACTGAGTGGAGTTTGCACATTCTCCCCGTGTCTGCTTGGTTTTCTTCTGGGTGCTCCGGTTTCCTCCCTCATTCCAAACATTTGTGGGTTCGGTGAATTGGCCATCCAAAATTGTCCGTAGTGTTGGGTGACGGGTTAAATGTAGGGGAATGGGTCTGGGTGTGTTGCGGGTCGGTGTGGACTTGTTGGGCTGAAGGGCCTGTTTCCACACTGTAAATAATCTAATCTAATTTTGTAATCTAAAAAGAAATAACGGGAACTAAGCCTGTATATGTCTACTGAGATAACCCTAACTAACACCGTTGGACACGCTGATAAGCTAGACGGAAACATGATAACAAAAATGTATAAAGATCAACGGACCCAGAGGTTCGTGGATAATCAAGCGTTAGCTTGTTGCTTGTCACAGCTTTTGTTTGCAAATAAAATATTATCTTCTTGAAGAACACTGTTCGTACCCTGGTAGTTCTCAACAATTCTCTACGACATTACCTTTACAAAAACAGTTAGATATGTACATGAATACGAATGTTTTGTGGGAATCTGGTTTGTGACAGGCAAGTCGGACGAGTTTAGTTTACAATTATTTTCGTCAAGCACTAGTTGCACAAAACTGTCTGTTTCCAAGCTGTTTGATTCAGCGATTTAATAACTCCATAGCTATCCTTCCAGACAGTTCATCCCAGACGTCCAGCACACAGGTGGTAAGATTTCTATTTTTCAAATATTCTGACAATCTCCTGGGTTATTAAATTGACTTGATCCTTCAACAAATGGCAACATTTACTTTCTATCCATCAAGACTATCTCCCTCGGAATCGTTTGGACTTCCGTCACTAAGCCCATCAAATGTTCAGAATTAAAGAGAACAACTTAAGATTACGCAGCCTCTCTTCATGGCTGAAACATCCCATCCCGGTAACAGCCTGTTGAATCTGCTTTACACCCTTTTTAGTACAACCACGTCTTGCTCTATGAAGCTCTGGCATGTTCTGCCAACCTAGTTCACAACTGATGAAGGCCCGCATCCTGGTTACCTTATAAAATAACTTGTTGATTTGTCCTGCCAATTTCAGAGATCCCCATGTCTGTATTTGTTGATATAATTGAAAGTGTCAGCAGAACTGCAGGCGTGAAACAACTTCCAATTGGAGGAAGAGCTCCATTTAATATCTTCCACAGGTACGCTCTTAGAAATAAAATTTTGGCTATGAGGCGAGCTGGAGTGTTCAGACCTCCGCATGATGGCCTCGGTACTGCCATTTTGACAAACATGTGAGACCATATCTTTCTTGATATATTTTGGTGTTAACGTCCGATGATTTCCACAGAGTGTCCAAGAATTAAGTGTATGATCGTTTCTTTGTGTGAAATTACTTCCAGGGCCAGCGAAAACATTGTCATATATGTGATTTTTGACATAGCAATGAGCCCAAATGTGATTCTACAGTGCTACAAAATATATACTTTTCACCTCTAACTCCAGTTACACACGTTTTAAAGTTTGAATCAGAATTTCGTGTCCAGATTTTCCAAAATTGACTGTCAATTCTCAGAAATTCAGAATATAGATTGAAATCATGATGCTTATAAAAGTCAAAATCTGAATTTGCTTCAGGGTGTGTGTGGATTCTGTATCATTTCAAGGGTCAGTGATTTTGTTAGGACCTGTATCATTTTCAGTGTTTCTATTAAATTAGTGTTGGGCCCTGGTTTCAGAATCTGGATCACTGTAAAGGTTTATGCAAGTTGAAAAATTTCTATCAGTTTCAGGGTCTGTCTTAGCGTCAGTGTTTTATTGATTTCAATTATTTTTGGACTCTGCATCAGTTTTTCCCGGGCTGTATTCGTTTCACGGTCCGTATGAGAATTACATTCTGAATTAGATTCAGGGATTGCATTTAATTACACTTCGAAAAGAAGGAACTTATGTCAGTATGGCTTTGTGCAGGGAAGCTGGTGTCTTAAACATTTGGTTCAGCTTATGCGGAAGAGACACAAGTGTTTGGTAAGTGTACAGCTACAGATATTATCCACATAAACTTTCCTAAAATTTGTGACGCTGTTTGTCATGATTGGGCGGTCTAGAATGTTAAGTCACTCGGGATCCATGGAACGTTTGTATGATTAAAACAAAATTAACTTAATCATCGAAGAACGATAAGAATATTGGTGGATTTTTGCATAATGGCGAACCCCACCAAATGCTCCAGCGAAACATAGATATATTGGATAGAACACTGTCAACTGGTGGTTAATCTGTTAATATATTAAATGATGGATCTTGAAGTGGACTAGAAGAAGTCTGTATAAATTAAACACAGAACCATTAGAAGTATTGAAATACAGAAGGATGTTGGGGTCCAGAAGTGTAAATACTTCAGAGTGGTAACGCAACTGGACAAGGTGGTAAAGGAAACATGCTTGCCTTCATTGGTGGTTGCATAGAGTATAATTGTTGGAAAGCTGGCAGCCGGATGAAATTTCCGTTCGGTTACATTTGTCTTGCGGGCTTCTGGTCCCGATACGAGGAAGGATATGGACCTTGGAAAGTTTACTAAGGTGGTTTCAGGGATTCTATTGGATTGAACTCTATCACATTTCAGGAGATTTGGGACAATCCGAGATTGTTTTCGCTAGAGCATTGGAGGTTGAGGGCCAATCTGAGAGAAGTACATAATATTATGCAAGACATTGATCGAATGGGTAGTCAAAACCGTTCCCCAGGATGGAAGCATCAAACGGTAAGGGTCGTAGATTTGAGGTAAAGTCCCGGGGTGAAGATGCTAAAGGAGATGTGTGAGGTAGTGTATTTTTCACGCAGATGTTAGCTGCCTCAAATGCATGACCAGAGTGCTTGAGAGAAGCAAATGAGGTAACAACAGTTAAGTGAGAACTGGATGCAAACCTGAAGAGGCAGGGAATTGGGAAATGCTGATCATATGATTCAATACTAGATTTTATTAACATGGCAGCATGGTTGACACAGACAAGTTGGGTCTGTTGGTCTTCAATGTTATGTGAGAATCAGGGGCTTTATCAGAATCAATGCAAGCATCACTTTAACGTTCATTATTCGTTTCAGGGCTTTCATTTATCCCAGACCTGTGCGAGTTACAGGGTCTGTGTTAGGTTCATGATTTTGCAATGGATTTTGGCATATATTTGTTCTGGATCTGTCTTGATTTCATGGGTTTAATCATGTTCAGCGTCTCTACTACTTTCTGAACACGTATTAGTTTTAAAAGACTCGCAATATTTTTCAAAGACTATAACATTCCAGCACCTGCCATGGGATGAGTCAGTATTCTATGCTGTGTCTACATTACTTTCACAGTTGCAACTTTTAAGAATCATTATCATACTTCTTTTTACCGATTTGCAAAGCAATTTGGAGGTAAGACAAAGCAAACAAATGGAGGAACACACGAGCTGGGTGTATGAAGGTAAATAATTCATTATGGTTAATAACCTCTCTGCTCGGCAAAGTATTGGAGACGATTTTGAGAAGATTTATGATTACTTGGAAAACCATATTTGGTTCGATATCGCCAGTTTGAATTTGGGAGGTGCACGTCATGCCTCAAAAGCCTGACTGAATACTTTGATAATGTAAAAAAAAATTGATTATGGTGGAACAGTGCATGTGGCGAACATGAATTTTAGCAAGTCATTTGCGAAGTTTCCACATGGTATGCCTATTTAGACAGTAATGAGGCATGAGCTTCAGTGAAGTCAGGCAGCATGGATACAGATTGGCTCGCCCAAAGACGGCAGAGGTTGGTGTGGATGGAATACATTCAGACTAAGACTCGGTGACCAGCGGTGTTCCGCAGGGAGAAATTCTGGAACTTCTGCTCTTTGTGATTTTTAGGTAACATTTGGATAAGGAAGTGGAAGAGTGGGTTAGTAAATTTCCTGTTGACATGAAGTTTTGTGGAGTTGTGTACAGTGTGAAGTTTTACTCTCGGTTGCAGTGGGTCATTAGCCAAATGCTGATAACAGGCAGAAGATTTTCAACCTGAAAAATTGCGAAGTGTTTCACTTTGGATGTTCTAATTTGAATGCAGAGACAGGATTAAAGACAGAATGCTTGCGGTGAGGAGGGGAAGAGGGATCTCAGGGCCTGAGCCCACAGATGCCTTAAATTACCACTCAAGTCAACATTATTGTTGAGAAGGCATATGATGTTTTGGCTTTTATGAGCGGTGGGCTTGTGTTGAAGGGCTGCGAGTTTATGCTGCAGCTCTATGGAGCACCGGTGAGACTATGCTTGGACTATTGTTTTCAATTCTGTCCGCCTTAATACAGGAAAAATGTGGAAACTTGAATAAGAAAGTGCAGAGAAGGTTTTCGAGTTTGTTCTGGGACTGCAGGGCAGGTCTTATGGAGGAAGTTAAAGGATCTAGGGCTGTTTTCATTGGAGTGAAGAAGGATATGTAATGTCTTCATAGAGGTATACAAGATGATGAGGCACATTGACAAAGGGGATAGACAGAGACCTGACTATGGTGGAAATATCTACTGAAAGGGGATATAAATTTAAAGTGATTGGAGGAAGATTTATGGGAGATGTCGGAGGTCAACTTTTTGTTTCACAGTGAGTGGTGGCTGCGTGGAATGCACTGACAGCAATGGTAGTAGGATTAGATACATTTAGGGCATTTAAGCAACTCTTGGATAGGTACATAGAAGATAGTACAATGAAACGTACTAATTTAGTCTAAACTCAGATGAGGATTAAAGCTCGCCACAACCTTGTGGGGCCAAAGACCATTACTATTGTCTACCGTTTTAAGTTCGACAACAGACATTAGCAACTTTGTGTGCCATCTAGAGATTGACTTGATGACATGTTCAGTGAATCATTACAGTTGAGAGGAGACATCTTAGAAAATGCATTATTAAAACGAAACAATCAGAACTTTTATTCGCCAATGCTCAGTGCTTTATATATTTTCATGTGAAGGTTGAAGGTTTAACGAGTTAACATTTTGTTTATAATAACAAATCAAACAAGCCAGGGTTGTGAATATATATGCAATAAATGAAGAATGAAAAGTAAAGTGCCTATCTCAGAAATTACCCTGTAGAAAATGGGCATTGCTTGGGGGTGCAGAAATGTACACCATGAAGTTGGGTGTGGCCTTGTTCAATAAGATTGCTTGCATTCAACACCAGAGAGCTAAAATAGAGTTGATGGGAAATATATAGATTAAAAAATCGAAACAATCCATACCACAGCCAAAAAGGCCTCATGATCCACAATGTCAGGATGGGTAAAACATACACCAAACCAACTCTGGAGCCTTGCACACCTTTGCATTCCAAGTGTCCATCTAAATATATGCTTCTCAATTGACTTTCTCAAACTTTGCAAACGTTATAGAAAAAGGGATTTCACTGTACGTTCGTCATATGTTTGCTTACATTATTCAGTATAACACTCATAGTTATAAAAATAGCATTTGGAATCTTTTGAGACACCAAGTGTCCCAGCGGTCATGCTTGTCTGCTCATGAAATGCTCGTGACTGTCATTCTTCAGAGTGTTGGAGGACGCAATTCAAACCAGAAAGCATTGGAAATACCGAGCAGTTCTGAAATTGCATTAGGGTGGGAAAGGGAATTACTGTTTTGCTTTGGATATGCTTCCTCTTCCTAAACTTAATAATAATGATTTGCGGACTCCAGCATATTTTTCCGTCAGTTCAATACAGAGAGATTGTCACGAGGGTGCAGGCGACTTCACTCAGAAAGTGCATCAATCAATGGACAGCATAAGAAAAATATACTACACCATATTGGCAATCATTGGTGTTCCAAATAAGTGATTGGAAACTTTTCCACTGTTATAGATCTGAGGGTTCTTTTCTCCCAGTTAGTTGTACAATTGGTTTACAGTACACATTCATGCCAACAGCGAATGTTCAGTTCCATGAAACTTGCCATGTTGGTCCTTATTCTCAAGTTCTCACCTTGACTGAAGTTTGGTATTATTAGGCTTAAGCAACCACTTGTGACCTTTGAATGCAATGGCGTAAGGTCTTTTGAGATTTTGGTGATGTTCATTACTTACGTGGGAGGGATCTGCATGCAGATTTCACGCTTTCACCACGGTATGAGACATGTTTCTCCGGTTATGAATTATCATTTAAAATTTTAAGTTCAAATGGTAATTTCTGTAATTCAGAAGACTTGATTGGCTTCTGAGTATTAATTCCATTGGGTGATCAATAGTTAGACATGTATTTGCAGATCAGGCCGTCGAGTAATTCGTAAAAAATGTCTACACTTTCCGATTTCGGGTATTTATAATCTCACCAAATGGTTAATTCTGTTCCATGTTATGAATGGTGGATCATTTTGCAGAATGGTCTACTCTCTGTTCGTCCGTTTAGATTTCTGCACAGCTAAGCTTATCCCTTCATAAATCAATGTGCAATAACCTAGAGCACAAAGAGGAGCTATGCCCAATGGAAATTTGATGTCAAAACAAAAGGACACCAGCAACACCAACATAAAAAAAAATCATGGACACACTGAACAGGTCTGGCTGCATCTGTATTAAGGTTAATCATGTATAAGCAAATAAATCAACGTGGAAATTGGATTTATGCTCATTACTTGGTGCAGGTTTGGGAAATTGAAAGAATTAAATAGAAAGTTGAAAAAAAGAGAGAAAGAGAAGCATTACTGATAAGAGGAGCGGGAATAAAATGTTTTATTTGTGAACCGAGAATTAGACATACAGTCACGGAGACCTAGCGCATATAAAAAGACTATTTGTCCCATCATATCAGTGCCACCCAGCAACAACTTTCTCACTCCTCTAATCTTATTTTCTTGCCATTAGCCAAGAGACCACGAGCAAAAATATGTAAACATTTGAAAATAGCCCACTGTGCTGCCAGAAGAAAAAGGCCATTGAAAAGCAGACATAATGTTGTGGACATGGGAAATCAACATGAAGGAGATGCAACAAAACCACGCAAAACAGAAAACGTCAGAAAAGCATGGCAAGTCTTGCAGAATCTGTACAGACAAATCACAGTTAATGTTTCTGATTCAGTAACACTGACTCAGAACTAATCTAAGGAGAGTGTGTGCTCCTTCTCCTAACCTAGCATGACATCACACCCTCAGACCAATCCAGCGCCCCAAAGTGGATCTTTCCCACATAAGTTGCAGTGCTTGCCTATCAACCTTCTCCCTCATCTTCCATCTATCTATATTACAGCCTTGAGTACTCAATATTCGATTTTAAAATTTAAGAATATGAATTCAGACCTGCATGCACAGAGTATCTATCTCCTTCTCGCCTAACAGTAGAAATCCCATCACATTTTTTCGCTGCCTCTTTCGGCAACATCTCCATGCAATGTATGAACTGAATCCATACAGTTTGGAAACAGACCATTTCAATTCCAATTCTTTTTTTGCAGTAAACCTGGTGGCAATTGCTATCCTATCCCGGGGAAGGTGCAGCATCTCAGCCTGCACCACTTGCTACTTGGTAGCCATGGCAGCAGCTGATCTAATGGTCATCATTGCAGAAGTCGTGCTGGGGCAATTCAGGTATAATTACTTCCCATTAGATTTTCTCGACATCACTCCAGTGTGCAGTGTGACCTATTTCTTGGCTCGTGCAGCTGCCGATTGTTCCGTCTGGTATACTGTAACTTTAACATTTGATCGATTTGTCCTCATTTGTTGCCAGAATCTGAAAACAAAATATTACACCAGCAAAACTGCAGGCGTGGTTTTAGCGACAACCAGCCTTCTGCTTTGTTCCAAAAACGTTCCATTCTACTGTGCATATGAACCTGGAATGATCATTGACAACGTACCATGGTATTGTCACACGAAACCAAGCTATTACTCTGATCCTGCATGGTTGGGATTTGACTGGCTCGATACAGTTTTAACGCCATTGTTCCCATTCACTTTAATTCTCCTGCTTAACGCTCTGAGAGTCCGATACATTTTAATGTCTAGTCGAGTGCGCAAGTGTTTGAAGGGTCACGGCAAGGGAAGAGACATAGAAATGGAAAGCCGAAAGAAATCAGCAATTTTACTGTTTACTATATCGGGAAGCTTTATACTTCTATGGCTAAACCGTGTTATATATTTCATATGCTACAGAATTACAGGAACTGATCCCTTGAATTACAACAGTTCATCGTATGTCTTTGGAGAAATTGGATTGATGCTGAGAAATGTAAGTTGCTGCACAAATACAGTAATTTATGGAGTGACCCAGGCTAAGTTCAGCGAACAGCTCAAGATTGCAGTGAAGTATCTCTGTACAACAATAATTCAATTTCTCACTGAACAGCACAATTGAAATTAGTGGAAACGTGGTTCATAATTACGACGTGCTTCGTCGTGCAGCAATACCGTAGAAAGTTGAATGGTGGAAAGGTATGAGTGACGAGATTTCTACATCCTAAACTCATACACTTGAGGGTGAACAATATGTCTATCCTTAACACTCAGCAACGCCGTCGAGGTTTCGCGCATGTGCTGCCCTTCCTTTGCAATCAGCTTGCAACAGCCTCAGGGGACTGCAGAATATAATCCTTTTACCTTCAGTCTGTTTCACAATTTCTCCTCCCTGTGCTCTGATATCGTCGACTTGAAAGCCTTTGTTACTACACCAAATCTTTGCAACGCTCAAAGTCTTGCAATATTTTAAAAAGTGAAACATTTCCAGTCATCATCCGACATTTCAGATCTTGCAAAACTCTCCATCTCTGTATAGCTGACATTTCGAAGATGGAATCCACATTTACGTCCTCCAGCACTGACAATCTCCCCTCCAATATCCCCGACAGTTTCCTGTTTCATTTAACACCTTCAAGTAATGCAAATCTTTCAGTTTCTTAGTCGTGTCCATCTCTTAACAATATATGTCGCAGTAACAAAGAGAAGTTCCTGCAAAAAATGGCTTTCAGGGACATTGCAACATCAAAAGACACACAAAGACTAACACCAGAGAAAATATTGCCACTTTCTGCAGATTCTCCAGGCTTCGTTATCATCTCCAGACCTTGTGCTGGCCCACAAATTTCTTAGTCTCATCGACTCCTAATATCCTTCACTATCTGCCTTACTCTTCCAGAACCTGTACCCTTTCCAATCAATCTCACCTCTTCCAGCTCACTTTCGCCTCCATTTCTGTAAAACCACGATAGATTTCTCTGTATCTCTCTAAATTTCTGAAATCTCATTGTGTCCCGAAAACACTCGCTGTTTCTTTGTTGCATGCTCCAGTCGCTACACTCAGTTTGCTGACTGTCATCTTTTACGGCTCTGCAACTCTGAGTCTCTCTGTGTCATACATTGCAGTCAACCAACCTTCCTTTTCTTCATCTTGTAAAACTGCACATCCTCATTCCATATGAAACCTTACATGGACACAACAATGTTTCCATTCTATGTAATCGTCTTCTAAGTTTCTCCAACCATCCTCCTCTTTGTAACCTCCGCCGACAATGCAACCCACTTTCTATCTTTGATATGACTCATCCCTTCAACATCACATTTCTTTCAACTATGCCGGATCCTTAATGTTCCTGAGTTAACGCGACACCGTTATTTTTTGAGTCCTTTAATGCTTGATACATTCACAATTGGTGGACATGTGAGCTCAGGTACCTAAGAAGTTCCTTCCAAAAAGTATCAGCGAGTCACAGATCCACAAAACACAGAAGCAGCACTTCGAATGCTTCTCATCCTGACCACAGGTTGGGGGAGATTGAGAAAAATGAAGCAGGGAATAACCTTCAAATCACTTCGAGCTGTCAACTTCTTAAGAATCTGCAGAAAGTAACACATCGTGAACTAATATCTTTCTTTATCTGGATATAGAGGCCAAAGACCTTCAACACTGGAAAACAAATGGACAATTAGGTCTGCATTGATGGAATGCAATGACGACACGACTCGAATGAAATTCTCAGCCCCTTGGCACTGCAAATAACGCTCTAAATACTTCTT